>NC_057387.1:81453906-81779344 GCF_019320065.1 Cervus canadensis | reverse complement strand
TAGTCATCTTAGTTCTATACATATTGAATTTTGCTCATTGTAATAAATTCAGATGGCGGCATGTAGAAGGGAGTCAAAAAAGTGAGCATGGAGCTCAAGAGAGGCATTAAAGCTAAATATATTAACTAGGATGTCATCTCGGAGAGGTGAGATTGTCAAGTGCAAAATGAAGAGCATGGACAGAATGTTAGGGAAAACCTCTGTTAAAGATCTGGCAAGAAAAGATACAGGAGTTAGGAAAGGAAGAGAACCAAGATACTAGTCACAGAAGCATAAGAGGGGTGATACCTTTAGGAAAGTGGAGACAGTGAGATGTCCAGTTGTATGCAGGGGTCAAGAAGAGTGAGCGAGGTGAGATGACTGTTGAAATAATAATTCCTTGATGAGTTTACCTTCATGAGAACACATCGTATGTCATCAACTCCATAGTGGTCTGTTGCTGTGTCATTTTTAGAGAATCTGGAACCAGATAAGTCTGTTTGTAGATTGTGGTTTGCAGATCCTGGTTGCCTTTAAGATGCTTCACTTCTCATTTGAGTCCCAGCCTAAAATGAGAAGTAAAAGACTGAATTTCCACCTTAATTCCCCTTACTTCACCCAGACTTAGACACTTTCTCCATAATGGGGACCATGTTATAATAATGTTACTGAGCGAAGACACCCTAAACACCCACAGAGAAGAGATGGCCTTCACGACCCTCCAAAATCTGAGCACAGGTGATGGATCATAGTGAAAAGAGTGAACTTTGAAGTCAAATGGGCACCATTGAATGCAGCTGGCTGTCTTTCTTGGCCAACTAATGTCCCTCTCTGAAGACCAGTATATTTTCTGTACGTGAGCATCATTTACCATGTGCTTGGTATCATTCTTGGCTCAGGAGGGATGCCCAATAATGTGGAGCAGTTATTACTGTGCAGAGTTAGGTTAAGGCTCCCTTGCAGCTTTTCTCATCTTGCTTTTGCCTTTAACCATAGCAGAGGTTGGACCTCTATCCCCCACTTGATGTAACTTGTGCATCATTTGAGACCTGGCTTCTTTAGTCTCACTTCTTCCTGAAACGTTCTCCAAGGACCTTGCTTCACAGTCCTGTGTCTTTTCTCCAAACCCCTAGGACACTGCTCAGTATAACATACATGCTAGTTATCCCTGCGCTGACCTGGGCCGTGACGTTTTTTGTTCTCAACTTGTTTTTCTACCTTGATTTCTTGTTTCAGTTTTCAGAGTGTATGTTTACTTCCCTGACTTGACTGTAAATTCCCTGAGGGTAGAAAGAGGCCTTATAATTTATTGCACCTATAATTTGTAGCTATTTTCTTTTTCTTCTTTATCTTTCCATTCTTTGGAAGACATGACCTAGCAGGGTAAAATATATTATTTAGAATCAAAAATGCCTGAACTGGAAATAATTAGCAGCTAAATGAAGATTATGTGACATGGGAGAAATTACCCTCCCACTGGGAACACAACTTTCTTCATCTGTGAAATTGAAAAAAGAAGGATACCTCCCTCACAATGTCACTAATGACCTGAACGCTGCATAGTTGGCCCTCGGTTATGATGTTTTCACCACTTCCCTGGGTCTTACTGAGATGTGCTTTACTGAATATGTCTGTTTTCTCAGGATTCCCTAAAGGATTTGCTCTGGAAGCCTATGCATCCCACAGTCCCCCACTGAAATGCCACCTCTTCCATATAGCCAGTCTGTGTCTTATCCATCAGAATGTGAGATTCTTCCCTGCCTTCCCTTTTCACATTGGTGGCACCTTCATTTGATGAAACACCACCTTTGATGAAACTGTACTTCTTCCATTAGACTGGGATCTTCTTAAAGGGAGTAATTTCATTTACTCACTTTCTCAGGGAGAAAACTTAGGCAGAGCAGAAACTTATACAGACATGGAAACAGCATAGCTGGAGTGAATCCGTGAATCAAATCTCCTTTTTGGCCATGTGAACTCTGGGCAGGTTTCTTGATTTCAGAAGGCTTCATCTGCACATAGGAAGGTCATAGCACCCATGAGGGCTGTTGTATGAGATAAATGAAAAGTAATGTACGTAAAAATGTTCATCACTGTACCTGGAACACAGTAGGTGTTTAATACATGGCAGCTCTAGCTCCAGGCATGGTATCAGTTACATGAAAGATGCTCACAAAATGTTGGCTGAATTAAACTAAAAGGGATTTAATACTTATTTATTTTCCATTGATCTGTTATATCCTACTATTGCTGATTATCAACATTTGTCACATTTTCTCCCTGGCACTTTACTACAGTGGTTTAAGAAGCATTAGGATTGTGCTTGCAATCCTATGTTGAGCTCTTTGGAAAGGAGGTGCTTTGTTGAAATCAGCAAGGCCGTGTAGGCATTCAAGGTTTTGTTATCCGATCAAATAGACTTGTCTATTTTTCCTTATTAGCAGAAAGGAGACAAAAAGAAGTTGCTTAAAAGATAATTGGCTCTTATACATAAAATTAACTGAAAGCTAAAGTTAATCTCCAAGGAAATAAACTGCAAAATTAAACAATTTGTGACCTGAGATCTTGGTGATGACAGTGACGGGAAGATCATCAAAATTCAAATTCTTTCTCTTTTCGTGGCTTTATTAGCAGGTATGAAGCTAGGTAGAAAGACTCAAAGATAAAGCAGATTCCCTGGGGCAGTGCCCTGAGTACCACCATCTACATCCCTTCCATTCAACAAGCATTTACTGACTGTCTCCTGACCACGCAGAGGTGGGCCAGGGGCCAGATGTACAGAAATTCATATCCATTGTTAATGAAAGCTTTGTAGTTGCAAGTAATGAAAGTCAGCTTGAATGGACTTAAATATAACAAAGGGACACATTATTAGTACTGAGAGTTGTCTCACAGACTTAAGGAAGGGCGTGTGTGAACTGAGCCTCTGGAAGATGAATCAGGAATTGGGAATCAGTAAGGATACTCCGGGGCTTCCCAGGTGGCTCAGTGATAAAGAATCCATCTGCCAATGCAGGAAACACAGGAGACATGAGTTTGATCCCTGGGTTTGGAAGACCCCTTGGAGAAGGAAATGGCAACCCACTCCAGAATTCTTGCTTGGAAATCCCATGGACAGAGGAGCCTGGTGGGCTATATAGTTCACGGGGTTGCAAAAGAGTGAGCAGGAGCACAAGCAAGAATACTCTACTTTCTGATCTTTCTTTCTTTCTCTCTCTCTTTCTTCTTTTCATTTTTTTTTTACAGTGTTTTTTCTCTGTGATCACATCTTCCAGAGCATCTTTTCCCTTGGCTTTTAATAAGATTGCCTTTCTATTACACATGCCAATGGCAGGAAAAGTTGGCCATCCAGAATTCTATAATCTAGCCACAAGGAAAGATTGACTCCTCTCTGCTTTGGTTCTCAATTCCCAAGGCTGGGGCTCTGATCAACACAGCTTGGACCAGGTGTCAGCATCAGGTCTGATCAGCAGGGGCCAGAGGGTCAGGTCATGTTATATAAACAAGGTCACTGTGAGGATACTGCTGTGTGGGAGAGGGCAGTCAGCTGGAGGTTCAGTCACTAAGATTGGACAGATATCTTTAAAGTTGTCTAGTCTTGATGAATGAGGCCAAGTCCCAATTCTCACACAGTCAGTGAGATAGAAAAAAAAAAAAAGAGTGTTTTTAGATGATGATATGATGGTTTTTCAGCATCAACATAGCTCAGTCTGTACTCTGGGGCTACATTTAAACTGGAGGGAAAAGACCTCATACTTATGGAGCACCTCTCTGCCAGATGGACAACTCTCCCACATCCTAGTTTCATGCTCACACATCCAGGTAGGTCTTGTCTATTCCATACTATAAATAAGGAACTTCCCAAGACTTAGTGGGGCCTGGGGCCCTCATGACAGAACCAGCATTTGGGGGTTGCATCCGTCTGCTTCTGAATTCCACACACAGTCCACAGAGGTGGAATCTGAAAGGTCTTAAAGGGAACCTGAAGTCACCCGGATCCCTTGGCTCTGTCTCCATCACTGATTAGGATGGCTTTGTCTCAGGAAGGGAGTCTGCCTTCCACTTGGGTCCCTAAGCCATAATCAAGAATCATACCGGACTCCTCCCTTTTCCTGCCTCTCCCACAGACAATCTGTGAATGAGTCCTGTCTGCCTTCCTGCAGTGTGTTTTGATTCAGCCCATTTTTTTCTGTGTGTTAATCCATGTTCCTGATCTCTTCTCTCACTTGGATCACTACCGTACCTCCCGCTTTGACTTCACCCCCTTTTACCAAAGAGCACTTGGAGAAATGGTTATAAATGCCGTCATGTACCTGCATAACGCCTTCCCCCCTCAACTCCATGGCTTTTAGATGGGCTTAGAAACAAATCCACACCCCTCACCTGACCTCCTAAAGTGACATATGCAGGAGTCCTGCCTTCCTCTTCCCTGCAGCTCCTGCCCCTCCTCCTTGGATCTGCTTCCATCACACTAGTGTCTTTCTGTTTTGTAAGCAAGCCAAGTGCATTCCCTCCTGGCATGACTGCCCTTTTCTTGATGTTCACATCTCCCTTCAAATGTCATTTCTCCAGAAATGTCTTCCTGGACCAGCCTGTCGAAATTAATTGTTCCCCACCCTGCCCCAGTCACTCTTCATCTCATCAAACTATTTTATCATCTTCATAACACTGATCGCTCTCTGGAATGATCTCGTTCATTATTTATTTATAAGCTTATTCACTTTCTTTCCTCTTCAGTTCTGAAGCTCTAGGAGAGCAGGGGCTTTTTTTCTCTTGTCCATGACTGTTGCCTGGGACCTGGGCAGGTGCTGTGTGGTGGGCATTCAACACATGTTTGTGGCGTGAATGGATGAATATTAGGCTTCCTGTGTTAGAAATCCGGGGGTGTCAGGGCTGGGCCTGTGCCCTTGCATTCATTACTGGCAATGTCGGGGGGCACTTAGTCACTGTCTGTTCCAGCACATTCCACTTAAACCCTCCATCACTGTGATTTATCTCTGAGTTTAATCAAATGTAATTTATATCGCAGCCTCCTCAGTAAATAATTGATTTGCCCTCTCTGTTGTCTTCATCACAAATACTTCTTTGTACTCTAAAGAAATCATTTAATCAGTCGATAGCATACACAGCCCTCTTGTTTAGAAGGCAGATGGAAGATAAAGCGTGAGTCTCGCTCCCACCAGAATCTTTTAGGACCAAAATAATCTCCCTTAAAAAATAGTCTGTGGGCAAGTTGGCAGCAGAGAGACTCAATTAAACCCTCTTTTTTTCTCTCTCTCCTAATGGAGATGACCCTGTGAAAGTTGTGACTACTGCAGAAGAAAGTTCTTGGCCAATTGTGGGCTGCATATGAAAATAGAAACCCTTGTTCATTTGTGATTTAATTAACCAGTGTCTGGGTCCAAAAACAGACTTTCAAAATGTTGGGTGTTTGTGCATGTGGGGTGACAACTTAAAACTGGGAGTTCAGCTGTTCTGTGCTGCGCTGTGACCTCAGCTTACTGACTAAAGCTGACTACACTGCTTCTCTCTCTGATCTTAGTCATTGGGCTTCCCATGGGCAGCATGTTCAGAGCTTACAAGGGATTCGTGTGTGATCCAAATCATAGACTTCCTTCCTTCACCCTCATTGTTTCTCCTGCTCAAAAACTCTGTGAGAGGTAAATTTTTGCTTTTGTTTTCACATTTGCACTTGTCTGTTTGAGCCCACACTTCTCTGGAGCAGAGAAGTAGGGGGAAATAATGAAACGCCATCTCTGATACATGTTGAAAGATTCCATGAAGGCATTCTCACAGGGAAAATCCATCTTCCTCCTGTCTTCAGCAGAAATTCTCAATATTGTATCTCTTCGCACTGTTTTAATTGGAAAGATCTTAACTGTCCAATGATAGGGAGTTGGTTAGATAAATTACGCCACATCTATAGGATGGGGATATTAGGCAGCCACTAAGAATCATGTTACAAAAAAATATCAATATGGAAGAAAAGACGTACTGCCCTGCCAAATGAAAGAAGCAAGCTGCAAGATGTACAGTATGAAAACATTTTTGAGAAATGTACATTTGTGTGTGTACACTTAGGAAATTTTGGAAGGTCATATCTTCAAATGCAACCATAGATATCCCTGGAAGGAATTCTGGATAATCTTGCCCTCTATTTCCTCTCTTGGATTTTCTAAGTTTTAAGATTTGAGCATGTTTGTCTTTGAAATTGTAAAGAAAAAAAAAAATTTTTTTTTAAAGAATGGAAATAGAATAAGTTTGAAAATATATCTGTTATTTTTCATTGGAAAACAAGATAGCCTTCACTTGTCATCAGCTCCCAGGGCTTTGTAGGTGTCTAGTATCTGCTATTGTGTGCATTTGCCAAAGGGAGACAAGTTGTGAACTTTAGAAAAGCAAACCCCAGTGGACCTCCCAGCTCTGGTGGTGGTGAGGATGCCCTTGGATGGGTGATCACCCAGCTGACCCCTGCAGACTCAGCTGCCCACAACAGCTTTGCCAGGGGCCTTTGAGTTGCATTTGGTGAGAGTGTTAGCTCTGGATTTGCCCTTTCGATTAGGCTTAGCCTCATGGAGTATCAAACCTGGTTACCTTATTGGGACATTCAGTGCTGCTCCTCCCACCCCCACCCCAAGCCCTCTTCCTGTTACTCTTGGGTTATTACAGACACTTGCTGACTTGCATCTCCATGTCAAGACCCCCTCTGTATCATCTATCAGAACGCTTTCTCTCAAATGCACTGATTTTGCATTGTCTTCCATCGAGTTCCCAGGAAACCAGTGGTGGAGATGGAGATTTCCTTAGGAAGCTTATTGGGGAAGTGCCTTCAGAGTCAGTTCTGATGAGGAGTGTGTGGCAGGGCTGGGCAGAGGGAGGAGCTGACCCTGATGCAGCTGCAACAGAGGCCTCAGCTGATCCCCACCATTCCACAGGGAGCTCTTGAGCTGCCTTCAGTGGCGTCCCCAGTTGAGGGTTGGGCTGTGGGCCTTTATATGCAACCCCATCTAATCAGCCAGTTATTGATTGGATGCAAGCTTTAGGGGGGCGAGGGAGTGAGATGAGTGGAACCTGGCCTTGGGTGAGGGACTGACTCTTTGCTCTCAGTTCTCTGAGAGCAGCTTATCCAAGAGCCTTCCTGGGTCAGCATGTCACCTGGGGGAGGAGTCTTCAGACCAGAAACTGGGTCTGGGAGACACACCGCATGCAGCCTGCAGTTCACAGGAAAGGAAGTGAAAATATTATCAACATATGATGTGAGCCTGGAGGTGTATGCTCTGTTAGCTGCTTCACCCATACGACTGCAAACAGTTCTTCCAGTCCTACTGCAGGAGGAACATTGTTAACTGTCTTCTGTGGAGAGATGAAATGACTTGCTCCAGGCCAGGAGACTTCGAATGACAAGTCCCCCCTAAACTCTGTTCTTTCCCTTTCATCATCTTGCCCCTCCCCACCCTTATGTGCATCATCCTGACCTGCCTTCATCCCTGCAGCCCTGCAACCGTAACAGGACCCTTTCTTTTGCAAATAACAGAAGTCAAAAATTAATTCCATGACTATGGATTCAGACCTGCCCTTCCCCTGCCTTTTGTGTCTTTCTTGCTTTTGTATTTTTGTTGTTGTTGTTAAGTGCTTTTTTTTGGTAGTTTTTTTTTAATTGGTGTAACATTGGTTTGTAACAATATATAACTTTTTCATGTGCTAAACCTTATAGTTCCATTTCTATATTCTCTACAACATGCTTACCACTAAGAGTTTCTATCCATCACCATATAGTCGATTCCATTTACCCATTTTACCCTCCCTCTAGCCCCTTCCCCTCTAGCAACCACTACTCTGTTCTCTGTATCTACCTGTTTGCCTTAAAACTTTGAATTTAACTCCATTGATTTCCCATCACTTCTGGCTCTGCCTTTTCTGACCTCTGTGGTCTTAGGCCAATCTTTACCTCTTGGAGCCTCTATTTACTCATCTGTAAGAAGGGACTAAGAATGCATGCCATGCTAGGTTGCTGTGAGGAGTAAGAGAACAGTGAAGGGGAGCATACAAATTGTATAAAGCACATTCTATGCCTCACACTGTGGCATCAGCATGAGATAAAATATTGCACACCTGGCGCTTTCCCTTACACGCGGTGGCAGCACAAACTGGCTTTACCCTCTCTGCCCCACGGCCACTAAGAAAAAGACACACGCCCAGCTATCCAAAGACCTAAGAAGTGAATGGTGTGTGACATCCTCAGGCTCTTGGTAAGCAAGTGAGAATAAAGGTAGCTGCAGATTAGAGGCCGGGATGGTTCATCCTTGAAACAGGCTCAAGTTAGGATCTACCAAACTGGTACGCCTTCATGACTCAGCAATGGAGTCAGGACTTCAGGACTCAGTAATGGAGGATTTTAGATGTCTTTTTTTTTTTTTTTTTGTTATAGATGTCTTTATAATCTTCAACCAGAAGATCTCTATTTTTTTTTTTCCTTCTCACTGCTCCTTCTTACGTGGAGATATGATTGACATTATGCCTGACTTCTGATTGGGAAACAATGCGGGGCTTGCAGTGTCACTAGCCTGATTAATAGCATCTGAGACTTTGGGCATCATGATGGGAACTTACACTTGACTTTCCAAAGTTACAAAATGCTATGTCTGTGTGTTTGGGAGAGAATATTGAAAACTCTGGATTAATGAGAGCAAGTTCCCTTACTGAGTATATCTTTATTCAGCAAGTATTTATGGAGCACCCACTCAATGTCAGGACTGTCCTAGTTGTCTGGGATGCACAGAGGACAGCAGATGGCCACGTGAGCTCTCTGGAAGCTAGCTGTCAGTCCAGTAAGGGGGATTCCTGGGCCCAGATTCTTCCTGCCACACATGCCCTCCAGCACCAGGAGCCACCACAAGCAGTACGATTCACACCCCACTCAGCATGATGTTCTCTGCAGTTGCCCTTCATGGAAACTTGAAAATGGGGTTTGAAAGAGTGCTGGCAGGAAATTGTTGGTTTAAGGGTCTGTCGGAGTGGCATGACCTGCCCAATGATTGTTTTCTTCTGTTCCTGAGCTTGTTGATGATGTCATACAATGTTTGTAATAGATTTGTTAAATGAATGCCTGGCAGAAAGAAAACAAGCACTAGTAGACCTTTGTCAGGAAAATGAAAGAAGGGCCAGTTATCTGAGCGTAAGAATTGGCTCACATACGTTTCACTAAAGGACCTGCCTTATTCGTGTGTGGTTCCTAGTCTGACTTTGCCTAGCAATCATTGGCCAAGCTTTGACAATGCAGATTGCCAGCCCCTCACATTAGAATCTGTAGAAATCTTAGTACTCTATTCTCCAGATGCCCTTTATACGGAGGTCTTTCCAAAAATACCAGAGAGGAGAATTTTTAAAGGAAATGCCTGTAGGAGTTATAGGTTGAATATTTATTTTAGTTCTTTAATTAGTTTACCTTTTAGCAGTGATGACAGCAACCATGTTCATCAAAGTGCCTTTTAACAGCCCCTTAAGTGTGTTGTTCCCCTTATTCTGCTCACTGCCCAGCTAGTTAATTACAGAAAAATCAGCATTCTCCCCTACACAGTCAGCATACATAATTTTTTGTCCATTGCAAATCAATACCTGGATAACTGCAAGACAGAATTCTAAATAAAATAAGTTGTCTCTGCTCCTGGGCCCGGAGAGTCTCCCCACAATCTGTTCTTAAATTGGACAACCTAACAAACAATAGAGCTTTCTCAGCAATGGACAGAATGATGTTGGTAGGCTGGGGGTGGGGAACTCGGAAATTTTCTTATCATCAAGATGGATGGCCTAGTAATTCAGGGAGATATGGAGGGAGAATGGCTCTGTTTAGATATTGTGTTAATAATTCATAAGGTGGTCTCCCTGTAGCCTTCAGGAAGGAACTTCCTGTTCCTGATTGCGACCTTATTCCCAGGAAACCAAAAAAAAAAAAAATCCAAAACAGCTGGGACCATTGCTTCTAAAGTGGTATGACTGCTATGGTTAGCTTTGGGCTACTGGTGCTTAATGTACAATATATTATTTGGGAAGGAGAAAGACAATAAATATTTACTGAAAGACTGCCATGTGCCTGGATGTGTGCTAAGAGCAAAATGTGTATTATCTCATCAAATCCTTCTAAATGTTCTAATTGTTGTTTACTCACTAAGTCACGTCCAGCTCTTTTGCAACCCTTTGGGCTGTAACCTGCCAGGCTCTTCTGTCCATAGAATTGAATTCTCCATGCAGGAATACTGGGGTGTGTTGCTATTTCCTTCTCCAGAAGATGTTCCTGACCCGGGGATCAAACCCTTGTCTCCTGCGTTGGCGGGCAGATTTTTGACCACTGAGCCACCAGGGAAGCAACTACGATAGTTCAGTTAAGTTCTGTTGCTCAGTTGTGTCCAACTCCTTGTGACTCCATGGACTGCAGCATGCCAGGCCTCCCTGTCCATCACCAACTCCCGGAGTTTACTCAGATTCATGTTCATTGAGTCAGTGATGCCATCCAGCCATCTCATCCTCTGTTGTCCCCTTCTCCTCCGCCCTTCAATCTTTCCCAGCATCAGGGTCTTTTCAAATGAGTCAGTTCTTTGCATCAGGAGGCCAAAGTATTGGAGTTTCAGCTTCAACATCAGTCCTTCCATTGAATATTCAGGACTGATTTCCTTTAGGATGGACTGGTTGGATCTCCTTGCAGTCCAAGAGACTCTTAAGAGTCTTCTCCAACACCACAGTACAAAAGCATCAATTCTTTGGCACTCAGCTTTCTTTATAGTCCAACTCTCATATCCATACATGACTACTGGAAAAACCATAGCCTTGACTAGATGGATCTTTGTTGGCAAAGTAACGTCTCTGCTTTCTAATATGCTGTCTAGGTTGGTCATAACTTTTCTTCCAAGGAGCAAGCATCTTTTGATTTCATAGCTGCAGTCACCACCTGCAGTGATTTTAGAGCCAAAAAAATTAAGTCTGCCACTGTTTTTACTGTTTCCCCATCTATGTGCCGTGAAATGATGGAACCAAATGCCGTGATCTTAATTTTCTGAACGTTGAGTTTAAGCCAACTTTTTCACTCTCCTCTTTCACTTTCGTCAAGAGACTCTTTAGTTCTTCTTCACTTTCTGCCATAAGGGTAGTGTCATCTGAATATCTGAGGTTATTGATATTTCTCCCAGAAATCTTGATTCCAGCTTGTGCTTCATCTAGCCCAGCATGTCTCATGATGTACTCTGCATATAAGTTAAATAAGCAGGGTGACAAGATACAGCCTTGATGTACTCCTTTTCCTATTTGGAACCAGTCTGTTGTTCCATGTCCAGTTCTAACTGTTGCTTCCTGACCTGCATACAGATTTCTCAAGAGGCAGGTCAGGTGGTCTGGTATGGCCATCTCTTTCAGAATTTTCAAGACAGTCAAAGGCTTTGGTATAGTCAATAAAGCAGAAGTAGATGTTTTTCTGGAATGTTCTTGCTTTTTCAATGATCCAGCAGATGTTGGCAATTTGATCTCTGGTTCCTCTGCCTTTTCTAAATCCAGCTTGAACATCTGGAATTTCATGGTTCACGTACTGTTGAAGCCTGGCTTGGAGAATTTTGAGTATTACTTTACTAGTGTGTGAGATGAGTGCAATTGTGCAGTAGTTTGAACATTCTTTAGTATTGCCTTTCTTTGGGATTGGAATGAAAACTGACCTTTTCCAGTCCTGTGGCCACTGCTGAGTTTTCCAAATGTGCTGGCATATTGAGTGCAGCACTTTCACAGCATCATCTTTTAGGTTTTGAAGTAGCTCAACTGGAATTCCATCACCTCCACTAGCTTTGTTGGTAGTGATGCTTCCTAAGGCCCGCTTGACTTCACATTCCAGGATGTCTGGCTCTAGGTGAGTGATCACACCATCGTGGTTATGTAGGTCATGAAGATCTTTTTTGTATAGTTCTTCTGTGTATTCTTGCCACCTCTTCTTAATATCTTCTGCTTCTGTTAGGTCCATACCATTTCTCTCCTTTATTGTGCCCATCTTTGCATGAAATGTTCCCTCGGTATCTCTAATTATCTTGTAGAGATCTCTAGTCTTTCCCATTCTATTGTTTTCCTCTATTTCTTTGCATTGATACCTGAGGAAGGCTTTCTTATTTCTCCTTGCTATTCTTTGTAACTCTGCATTCAGATTGGTATATCTTTCCTTTTCTCCTTTGCCTTTCACTTCTTTTCACAGCTATTTGTAAGGCCTCCGTGGACAACCATTTTGCCATTTTGCATTTCTTTTCCTTGGGGATGGTCTTGATCCCTGCCTCCTGTACAATGTCACGAACCTCTGTCCATAGTTCTTTAGGCACTCTGTCTATCAGACCTAATCCCTTGAGTCTATTTCTCACTTCCACTGTATAATTGTTAGGGATTCGATTTAGGTCATATCTGAGTGGTCTAGTGGTTTTCCCTACTTTCTTCAATTGAAGTCTGAATTTGGCAATAAGGAGTATCCTAGAGAGGAGTACAAATAACTGTAGCGTTCTATAGATGGAAACTAACACTCAAAAGTTAAATGACTACCCCAGAATCCCACATACACAGGTAGGCACCGAGCTCCTGTAGTGCCTTCTGACCCCAGAGTTAGGTAACCATGCCCCTCACTAGCAGTGTGGCCCTGTATTTGATACCATTGACCTCCATTCCCTTCTGTCCCCTCATCTCTCAGTGGGATGCAGTCTGCCTCCAAGGTGGTTCTGAATTTTCAATTAAATAGTTTATGATTTTGGAGCAGACACACCTGCTTTCGGATGTCATCCAGCTTCTCCCTCTTCCTTCCTCATTCCTGCCTCTTGTTACAGAATGAATGTTTGTGTCTCCTCCCCCATACCCTCCAAAATTTTATGTATTGAAGCCTTAACCTCTGATGAGATGACATTCAAAGTGGGGCCTTTTGGAGATAATTAGGTTTTGATTAGGTCGTGAGTGTGGGGCCCCGTTGGTGGGATTCATGCCTTCAGAAGAAGAGGAAGACAGAATCAGAACTCTCTCCCTTGCTCTTTCTTTCCATTGTGTGAGGATGCAGCAAGAGGGTAGCCATCTGCCAGCCAAGAAGGGGGACCCTCCCCAGGGTCAAGTATGCCAGCATGTTGCTCTTAGACTTCACAGACATCAGAACAGTGAGAAATCGATGCCTGCCATTTAAGTCACCCTGTATGTGGTATTTGGTTATAGCAGCCTGAGCTAAGACAGCTCCTTAGGTGTTTTAAGTATCTAAAAAAGAGAATTGAATATTCCACTTAACATAAGAAATGTATTGGTGTTGACCTCTGCTAGACAAAGAAGTACGGTAAACTGTCAAAAGTTAGAAGAATTCACAGCCAGACTGCCCACAGTAGAAAAAACAATCTTGGCTCTTGCGTGGGTTTCTGTGGCCATGATCATTATAATCTAGGATGCGTGGGGGAGGAAAAGAGAGAACAATCTTGGGTGTGAAATCTCGTTTATTTGGCCATTAGCCGTCCTGGGTGAACAGCCTGGAGTGGGAGACCGATTATGACTCCAGTGAATTCTGTAGGCTCTGCCTCAGTGTTGCAGGAAATGCTAATTGCCTGCTTCTTTGTGATCTAGGCTTCTGGCCAAGGGGCTTGTTTTTATTGATGTTTCTACAAGGTCACTCCCAGTGCGGGACTTCCACGCTGGGAGTGCCTTCTGCTCCAACACAGGGACGTGGTCTTCTTCCTGACAGCATCCTTGAGGCCTGCTCAAAACAGGGAGCTTACTGGGTGTCCTTGGCACTGTCTCCATCTAAATTCAGAGAGTCATTTCCTGGTTATGAGGTGAGCAGGTTGTGATGAGGTTGAGAAACGCTCTTCCCCTAATGGCATGAGGTGAAGGCGACAGTGAACTTAACTGCAGGTGTGACATTTGCTTCCTCCCATTAGGAATTTTATTCCTTGAAGATTTAGTGATCCACACTCATGAAATGGATTTGAGATAAAGTCTGTTTGGAAGGGGTTTATAGTGACCCTGTACACTTCCCCAGAGTGATCCAGACTCTGGGAATCAGTGGCCTCTTTTGAATAAATAAAAAACTGTATTCGTGTGTTCAATTATTCAGTAGAGCTGGGAACTGTGGGGCCATTCTATGCCAGGCACCATGCTACGTTCAGAGAGCACAGCCCTATCCTCAGGGATCGAAAGTGCAGAGAAGGAAACAGGCTTGAAGACAGTCATTGAGGTGCCACAGTGCTGTGACAGATGCTGTGAGGGAATTGAGTGAAAATGTGTCTGTCTGTTAGGAAAACGCCAGACTCCAGGGATACCTTGGCTAACAAATCTAACATAGTCCTGGGCTTTCTGGAGCTTTCAGAGGAGTGAGAAGGAGGAATTTAAACAGATGATTACAAATGAGATTAATTTGTTGCAAGAAGGCAGGGGGCTTATCAGGAGAGTACTGTGGCCACATCTCAGAGGGGGCCTCCCAGATAGACCTCTGGGATAGGGAATGCTGGGCACGTGGCCTTGTGCTGAGACCGCAGGTGTCAAAGGGAAGTGGGGAGGGGCTGGGGGCAGAGGGAGGATGAGGATGGGGGTGTGGTGGCTTCAAGGTCCGAAGAACAGCAGGTGCAAAACTGCAGAGACCAGCATGCATTTGCTCAGAATATGGCTCTTTGAAGAGACAGGATGAAGGCCACTGTGGCGAGAACGTGAGAAGTAAAGGGGAGGGTAGTCCAAAAATGAGGAGATGCATTCAACAGGGACCAGATTTGTAGGGGCTTTGTAGGATATATTAAGGACATTAATTTTATTTATAGTGATATATACCTATCTTAGTGCTGTATGCTCAAAAATATGTCACTGATAAGAGATGTGACTTTAAAAACTAAAAAAATTCCCGGAGACCCTGCCTCTGTGGATTTAAGCAGACCTGAGTTTAAATCTTTGCTGCAGAACTTATCGAGATGAGTCAATTTAAGCAACGTGACCTCTCTGGATTTCTGGCTCTGGATTCAAAATATGTGGACAGCATCACATTTGATGTGAAATAATAAACTGAGCTCTACAAAGTGCAACCATACAGTTCTGGCCATGGTTAGCGTCTCTAAGTGTTAGTTCTAAATGGCGAAACTTTGTTTTGAAATTCGCACTCTGAGGGCCCAGTTTGAGAAATAGCACCTCCCAGAAAATTTTCTACATAAGGTTGCTGTTTGACCCCTTTCTGTTCCTGGCAAACTTTCAGGATGACTAGTGTCTGAATCAACTCAGTCTACTGGGTCTCAGCCACTAGGTTCAGTATCTGAATGGGTGGGATTTAGGAATCCCTGTTTTTTGTGTGTATGTGGGGTGTGTGTGTGTTTTAAATGGGCGGTTCTTAATTAAACTATACTTAGAAAATGACTGCAATAATCTATTGAATTTTCCACCAGAATGTAAGCTTTATAAGTACAGGGATATTTCTATATTTTGGTCACTACTATATCTCTGGCACCTTAGAATTTATAGTGAGCAGTCACTATACACACACACACACACACACACACACACACATATATTTTTTTTGAATGTGAATAATCTATCAACCAATAAAGAATCAATGAGAGTTTTATACTTCTCCAGATATTACTACACTATTGTTACTGTTTTAATCTAATCCTCATAACAGACCATAGCATTAATAGCTCCTGTGGTCTAAAGAAAAAGCCCAAAAACTTCAGCTTGACTTCCAAAACTCTTCTTGATTAAGCCCCTCCAGCCTTTGTTAGCATCACTTGAGCTGTGTGCTTAAACACAGTACTTTGCAAGCATATTGATTGGCTCAGGCTTACCCCAGATCAATACACTAAAAATCTATGGAGTAGTATTTGAAAAAGTTGCCAAGATAATTCTAAAACATGGTTAAAAGATGTGCATATATACAATGGGATATTAGCCATTAAAAATGAAATAATGCCATTTGCAGGAACATGGATGGACCTAGAGATTATAATACTGAGGGAAGTAAGTTGGTCAGAGAAAGAGAAATACCATATGATATCACTTATATGCAGACTCCTTGGAAGGAAAGTTATGACCAACCTAGATAGCATATTAAAAAGCAGAGATATTACTTTGCCAACAAAGGTCCGTCTGGTCAAGGCTATGGTTTTTCCAGTGGTTTCCAGTGGTTTTTCACATGTATGGATGTGAGAGTTGGACTGTGAAGAAAGCTGAGCGCCAAAAAATTGATGCTTTTGAACTGTAGTGTTGGAGAAGACTCTTGAGAGTCCCTTGGACTGCAAGGAGTGATCCAACCAGTCCATCCTAAAGGAGATCAGTCCTGGGTATTCATTGGAAGGACTGATGCTGAAGCTGAAACTCCAGTAGTTTGGCCACCTCATGTGAAGAGTTGACTCATTGGAAAAGACCCTGATGCTGGGAGGGGTTGGGGGCAGGTGGAGAAGGGGACGACAGAGGATGAGATGGCTGGATGGCATCAGCAACTTGATGGGCATGAGTTTGAGTAAACTCTGGGAGTTGGTGATGGACAGGGGGGCCTGGTGTGCTGCGGTTCATGGGGTCGCAAAGAATCGGACACAACTGAACTGAACTGAACTGATATGGGGACTCTAAAAAGAAATGATACAAGTGAACTTTTTTTACCAAGCAGAAACCATTGAACGAACTTGGTAACATGGTTATCAGAAAGGAGAGGTGGGAGGAAGGAATAGGCAGTTCGGGATTGACTTTTAAATACTGCTGTATTTAAAATGGATAGCCAACAAGGACCTACAGGGAACACTGCTCAACATTATTTAACAACCTAAATGGGAAAAAAATTTGAAAAAGAACAGATACAAGTATGTGTATAACTGAGTTACTTTGCGGTATACTTGATAGTATCACAGTGTTATTAATCAACTATATTCCAATATAAAATAAAAGTTTAAATAAACAAATCCAAGCAAACAAAGAAAACATAACTAGGGTTGAGAATCACTCAGTCTAACATGAGTACTCCATGTCTTTGAATACTACCATAATCTTGATTCCTCTAGAAAACTTCTTCCTTACTTTTCTATTTGTTGAATCTCTGCTTCTTACCATCCTTTCTCAAATGTCATCTCACCTCTGCAGCGGTTGCTCATCCTCTCCCCGTCAAGCAGAAACAATTTCTCCTCCCTTCAGCTCTATGTGACATTCACAATCCTGATCATCTCAACATTTTGTAAAGCTATGTGTATCTCTTTCTGAAATGTGGCTTCCAGACCAGGAAAGAGACACGTTTCACTCACCTAGGTACCACAGGAATCTGCACAATGCCTTGCTCAAAGAGCATGCTGAGGCAGTGCAGTGTACAGATGGTGGTAATGTAATTAGGGTGACCACACAATTCATCATCCAAACTGGGCTACTTCTGAGAATAATAAGGGATGCTAGTAATAACAGTGTCAGGACATAAGGTATAAACAGGGACTGTCCCAGACACATTGGAAATATGGGAACCTAGAGAGCAGCAGCCAACACTGATTAGCTCTTACTGTTTGCCCCTCACTCTCCTGCATACTGTCTGTGTGGCATTTCATTGACCTACACAATGACCCTCTATGGGAGCAACTGTTCTTTTCTACACCGAACAGAGAAAGATGCTATGGAAGTCATGCAAAGGAGCTTACCTAAGGTAATGCAATTACGGCAGGGGTGGGAGAGCTGGGACTTGAACTCAGGTTATCTGAATCCAGAACTCGAGCTCCCCATGGAGGAACTCGGGCCTCAGAGTACAACAGGATGAGGCTCTGTTCTGAGCCCTAACTGAAATAACTTTAGTTACCTTTCTGGATTTAGTTTCTTCCTCTTGAATGATGATGGCACCTCCTTCCAGTAACCTTAGAAGATTAAATAGGACAAGATACGAGGATATCAGGCCAGGTGTATGTACTTGTGCTTGTCTTAGCGGTAAGCTATCTTGCAGTTTACAACAGGCCCCATATGACATCCACTCAAGTAACTGTGGCACAAAGTGAGAAGTAGTTAGTGCTGTGACAGGTCACAGAAGGCCCCATAGCCTAATGGTTAAAAGCATGACATTTTGCATAAAACCTGGGATCAAATTCAGCCTATCATGTTTGAATAGGCATTTCACCAAAGTGGATAGGCAAATGGGCAATGAACACATGAAAAGATGCTCAACATCAGTAGTCCTGCAGACAGTGCAAAACACAACCATGGTGAGATATCATTAAACCCCTACTGGGATGACTAAAAAGCAGTGACAAAAAGAGATGTCGGCAAGAACAGCTGGTGGAGAAATTGGAACCCTCATACTTTGTGAGATTTTTAACTGGTAGAACCACTTTGGAAAAACAGTGTGATAGTTCTTCAAAAAGTTTAACAGAGTTACTATATGACCCAGCAATTTCTCTCCTAGGTATAATCCTAAGAGAATTGAAAAATATGACTATATAAAAACTGGTACAAAAATAGTTCATTTTCATATTATTCATAACACCAAAGAAATAAAGGCCAAATGTCCACCAACTGTTGTGGTATATCCTTACAATGGAATATTATTCAGAAAGAAAAAGACAGAATAATGATACATGCTATTAGGAGAATGATCTTGAAAATGTGATGCTAAGTGAGGGAAGCCAGTCACAAAAGACCACATAATATATGATCCCGTTTGTGTGAAATGTAATTGCCTCCAGAACAGGCAAGTCCATAGAGACAGAAAGTAGATTAGTGATTTCCTCGGGTTGATGGGTTTGGGGAAGATAGGGAATAACAGCTAACAAGCACAAGGTTTCCTTCTGGGTTGATGAAAATGTTATGAAATTAGCTACCAGTGATGGCTGTCTAACTATGAATGTACTAAAACCACTGAACTATATACTTTAAAATGGTGAATTGAATGCTATAGGAATTAAATCTCAACAAAGCTGTTACCTAAAAAAATTCTGGCAATGCCCTTCACTTTGGGCATTGGTGTCATCTTCTATAAAACAGGGCTCATGACAGAGACAAATTCAAAGAGCAGATGTGAAGATTAAATAAAAGATTGCATGTAAAACTTCTGGCACAGTGACTGATATCATAAATGCTTGTAATAGATGATTTTCATTAAACACATGAGCTTTCTCTTGTCCATCCTAAAACAGAGGGTCAGCGGTACTTTCAGCAGACTAGGCTGGGGATTCATGATGACCAATGCATGAAGACTGACCCTCCCTTCAACACCTTCAAGTCATATGTGCCTCTGAAGGAATAGCCTTGTGGCTCTGATATCTGTTATTTATTTCTTAACTTATATATCTGAGACCTCGCTCAAGATGTGCTCATGAAAAATTACCCTTTTAATGGCGGAGCATTTAATGAGAAACTGGATTATCTACTGCATAAGTGCCCTTCATACAAATTAGCTTGGCCCTGGGTCCTAATCTAAATTGGACTCTCTACTTTCCTCTAAATGGCCTAATATTTTCTTATTAATCTCTGCCCTCGTTCACCTCATCTCGCTCTGCCTCCTTTTACAAAGTGTGCTCCTCAGCAGAGCTCTGTGCCCTGACAAATATTTCTTAAGGCTGTCTTTGTATCTGACTTATGGACATTTTTGGGAAATGACCTGGAGTCTGGAATGTGTATGTTCCATTTTCAAGCCATCTTTCCAGTGGCATTTTAATGCTGCCAGTGTATTAAAGATCAACAGATTTGGGCGAGGTGAGTTTTTCTATAAGTATCATCTCAAGGGCTTCCCGTGGTGACTCAGATGGTAAAGAATCTGTCTGCAGTGTGGGAGACCCAGATTTGATCCCTGGTTGGGGAAAATCCCCTGGAGAAGGGAATGGCTACGCACTCCAGTATTCTTGCTTGGAGAGTTCCATGGACAGAGGAGCCTGGCAGGCTACAGTCCATAGGGTCACAAAGAGTTGGACATGACTGAGTGACTGACACTTTTATAGGGAGGTCGGATAGATGAGAAACAATTAGTCATTATAATTAAGGAACAAGCTTGAAGACACAGAACATAAGCAAACCACAGGCATGGGCTCTGGCATCAGACAGATCTGGGTGCAGGTCCCACTCAGTGAGTTTGTACAAGTTACTTGGCCTCTCAGACCTTCAATTCAGATCCTCGTCTATAATATCTGAGTAACAGTACCTATCTCTAGGATTATTTTAAGGACTAAACAAATTGATGCATATAATGTGCTGTACATAACATGATAAATACTCCCTGGTATTGCCATTATAGTTAAACATTAGAGGAAGTTCCAGATAGTCAAAGAAATGTCATTAGTGATTGAAATAGTGTCAGGAATTGAAGAAAGAGTAAGATAAACTTCCCAAGAAATAGATCAAAGCATAGGCCACACCTACTGAATATTGTTTAACAATGCGGGGAAAGGTAACCTGCAGTGCCCACAGCTAGATGTCAGTATAGGGTGTATCATGGCAAATGTTATTCTTTTTGTTCTTAGCTTTACTCTCTGACATCTGCCCTTACTGATCCCAGAGGCTTAATTTTTACATTGATTACACATTCAGACAAATCATCTATGTGTTATATTTGCTTAATGGAATTAATTCAGAGACGTCAATATACCAGGAGTCAGCAAGAGTGCAGTGGGAAAAATACCAAGTGGGATTTGTGGACGACAGGTCCAGGACTAACTCCGCGGACACCCCTTCTCTGTGCTCTCCTGCTCTCAGAATTGTATCTTCTAGGTGCTTCTTTTACTGAGCTGATAACAGGGGTGGCAGCTACCGTGTATAGAGAACTTACCATATGAACCCATGCTATTCACATGCTATCTCATGTAAGTTACTGTTCATAATGACTCTGAAAGAGAATATTTAATCTTCACTCAATAGTTAGGGGATGGAGGATCAGCAGACAGTTTAGTTGACTTATAAGTGAGAGCCATGATTTTACATGAGGATGTCTGGCTATAAAGCTTCTGCCTTCTTATATACCTAGCATAACACACTACACATTTTTGTTTGCAGTCATCAAAAACTTGAGCCTCTAGGGGCATAGACTTTTCTCATTCATCTCTTGCCAGTGAGTAATAGCATCTGGCACAGAGATGATGCTCAGTAAGGGATGAATGAATAAATGAATGAAATGCATACCATGTTCTGTCAATAGAAAAGCATCACACAGTGGTTAGCTATTACTGTTTTTTTGTTTTTTTTCTGTTTTAAGTATGTCCTCAAATAATTCTCAGCTACACTTAATGGAAGGGCCTCAATATGTGCATCATGTAGGTAGAGAGAAATTGGCTGAATTATCTCTGATATCCTCAGCTCTAAATTTTCAGCTGATAAAAGAAGGCATGATGGAGGAGGTATCAGAAGCTGAAGTTCATGATGTTCCAGGAGATGAATATCAGAAGTCTACGGCATTCCAGGCTTAAGGACTGCATGATTGGGACTTCCCTAGTGGTCCAGTGGCTGAGACTCTGTGCAGGGGTACAGGTTTGATCCCTGATCAGGGAACTAAGGTCCCATATGTGACCCCCCCACAAAAAAAAGAAAAAAGAACCACATGAGCAATGCCCCAACCTATGACTCCTCTGAGGGACATTTGATGAAGTTAGAGATTTAAATTCCTATATATTCTGTTTCTTCTGACTGTGTGAATATGGACAAGCTATTTGAATTCCGTGACCTTCATCTGGGAGCTGGATATGGTTGAGTTGTGAAGAGTGGAAATAAAGTTTATAAAACATCTCACAAGAAACACATACTCTGTTCACAATAACATTACTGTCTTTATTTTATGTGGATGTGTTTGAACTTCTGGTTGATGTGTCTTAGCAAAATATTATGCTAATAATTACTGGGAAATCCCACTGCAAGGTATGGGGGCACCGTACCAAGGAGTGTGGAAGCTTATTTCTGTACACACATGAGTTAGCAGAAGAGATATTGTAAAACCATTCTTTGATAATTGACCCTGGGTCATTACTTGATACAAAACAATTACTCTGGAGCCTCGTTATAAAACGGCCCATAGAATTGGGTGTAAGGAGGGTCTTGGACCCCGGCCAAAGTCATTTTAAATGCTGGAAATACCAGAGAGACTCAGGGCTAATACTATTCTAACAAGAGTGTCAGACGTAAACTTGTAGTGTGTAATGATCATTTGTTGACAATCTAGTGTGCATCAGACTCCATATTGGGTATTTTACATGTGTTATCTGGCTTTTTTTATCTTAATGCCACTTTGTGGTTGGTTACTTTTAATAGTTTTCTTTGTTTCTGTCTGAGAAAACACAATTTTAGAGAAAATTATGTAATCTGCCTGAGGATTTGGAAGGATAGAGCCAGAATTTGCATCCAGGAGTGTCATCATTCTTTTGTACGTGATCCAATGATTTGACTTTCCTTGAATTTAGGTAAACCAGAGAACCAGTCTTGGAGCTGTGGATATTTAAAGTTAGTGGGACCTGAATACCTACATATCCGAATCCTGCTTTTCTTTCTTTTTAGGTCAGGATCGCAGTGAAGCCACTTTGATAAAGAGGTTTAAAGGTGAAGGGGTCCGGTACAAGGCCAAACTGATTGGAATTGATGAGGTTTCCGCAGCTCGGGGAGACAAGTTATGCCAAGACTCGATGATGAAGCTCAAGGTACTGTGCTAGCATTTTATTTTAAACAGTGTACATTTGATATGACCGAGAGGGAAAAATGATTACAATTACTCTGGTAAACGTATTTTTATTCATTCACATACTGGTATACTACCTAGTATACTGATGACTCACTGCATTTATATATTGGGAGGATATGTCACTTGTTTAGCAAATATTTATTAAGCATCTCCTATATGGATGTGTTTCACTACTCCCTGTTTTGCAGTTATTAATATGATAAAAACATATCACATTTTACTCAATTGTATCTTCATTGTGTGGCTTCAACAAAAACAAAAGTACAAAATCATCAAATCCTACAGTCACTGAGATTATGTAGATTTTTCCACTTTATTTTTAATATCTTTTCTATATTCTACCATATGATGAATACAGTAAAAGATTTATGTTAATAAAATGATTTTATTCATCCTTGTAATTTTTTTAAAATTTAATTGGAGGCTAATTACTTTATAATGTTGTAGTGCTTTTTGCCATACGCTGACATGAATCAGCCATAGGTGTACATGTGTTCCCCATCCTGAAGCCCCCTCCCACCTCCCTCCCCATCCCATCCCTCAGGGTCGTCCCAGTGCACCAGCCCTGAGCGCCCTGTCTCACACATCAACCCTGGACTGGTGATCTCTTTCACATATGATAATATACATGTTTCAGTGCTGTTCTCTCAAATCATCCCACCCTCGCCTTCTCCCACAGAGTCCAAAAGTCTGTTCTTTACATCTGTGTCTCTTTTGCTGTCTCACATATAGGGTCATCGTTACCATCTTTCTAAATTCCACATATATGCATTAATATACTGTATTGGTGTTTTTCTTTCTGACTTACTTCACTCTGTATAACAGAGGCCAGTTTCAGTTACCTCATTAGAACTGATTCAAATGCAGTCTTTTCAATAGCTGAGTAATATTCCATTGTGTATATGTACCATAGCTTTCTTATCCATTCATCTGCCGATAGACATCCAGGTTGCTTTCATGTCCCGGCTATTATAAACAGTGCTGCGATGAACACTGGGCTACATGTGTCTCTTTCAATTCTGGTTTCCTCGGTGTGTGTGCCCAGCAGTGGGATTGCTGGGTCATATGGCAGTTCTATGTCCAGTTTTTTAAGAAATCTCCACACTGTTCTCCATAGTGGCTGTACTAGTTTGCATTCCCACAAACAGTGTAAGACGGTTCCCTTTCCTCTGCACCCTCTCCAGCATTTATTGTTTGTAGACTTTTTGATAGCAGACATTCTGACCAGCGTGAGATGGTATCTCATTGTGGTTTTAATTTGCATTTCTCTGATAATGAGTGATGTTGAACATCTTTTCATGTGTTTGTTAGCCATCTGTATGTCTTCTTTGGAGAAATGTCTGTTTAATTCTTTGACCCATTTTTTGATTGGGTCATTTATTTTTTTGGTATGGAGCTGCTTGAGCTGCTTGTATATTTTTGAGATTAATTCTTTGTCAGTTGCTTCATTTTGTATTATTTTCTCCCATTCTGAAGCCTGTCTTTTCCCCTTGCTTGTAGTTTCTTTCGTTGTACAGAAGCTTTTAAGTGTAATTAGGTCTCATTTGTTTATTTTTGCTTTTATTTCCATTATTCTTGGAGGTAGGTCTCCTTGTAATTTTTATTAATATTCCCCACATACCTTATAATAAAGGGAAAATATTTTTTAAGTGATGTGTAATATTGGTATTTGGAGATAGCACAAAGAGATTTCTGATTTTAAATGCTTTAAAGAAGCCTTTTCTTTGAGAAATCTAAGAACTTGGGAAAAATTTTAATATACAAAATAAGAAAATTATATTATTAAGTAGCCTTTAAAAACATACAAAATCATGTATTGTCTGTTCCCAGATTCCAGTCTCCATGTAGTCTATGCTTATTTTTTAAAAAGTAATAAAAAATATTAGAAAAATTATTTAACAAGAAATCTCTAAGTATCATATACATTTAAGATCTATAATTTAATTTTTTTATTATAGAATTCAAAACAATGCTCTGTAAAAAGTTTGAAAATACAGAGAAGTGTAAGAGGGGAAATTAACTTACAATCGCACTACACAAAGAAAATCAGTATCAACATTTTTGTGTTATTAACAATCTATGTATTTTTATATACATTTTTGTATATATATGTGAATCATATGCATATATGTAGTGTAATTGGAATGACCATTTATAACTTCATATCTTGTTTTCTTCCTTACCTAATAATATACATCATGTACATTTTTTTCATATTTTCTAATAGTCCCTGAGGATACAACTTGGTCAATATAATTTTTTTAATGTAAGAAAAAGGGAAGGAAAAAAAGGCTGGCCAAGTTCCTAGTAATATTATATAGAACAGTGTCTATAAAACGACTTCTCCTTTTCTTTGATAAATGCTTAATAAGGCACAGTTATTATTTTTGTTTATATTGTACACATTTTCTCAATGGTTTATTTTAACATGTGTATCAGATTCTAAGACTCCTTGTAGTCTAGCTATAAGAATCATTCTTTTTAAAAACTCTTAATTTTCTAAACTGCGTATCCGTTACTTTCTTTTCATTTTTTTAAGCTCTTACATAGCAAATTTTATTTTAATAGTTATAAATCTACCAGAAGGTATACCAGAAAATGTATAAAAGATGTTAAAATCACAAGTTCACAGATTGCCTCCTTGGAAGAGGTTAATGTCTCTTTTTATGAAAAGAATAATTAAATGATGTTATGAGATTTTAGGACAGTCTAATAATGAGCCCCCTTCTTCTGCCAAATTCAAATCTGGGTGATAAGTAGACAAAGGAGTCCAACAGGAAGAATTCTAAATTTCAGCTTTATGACTGATAAATGCTGGTCTGGAAGACATGATACAGGTACACAGCCACAAGGCATCCTTGAAGGAGACAGGCTGTTCCAGTGGGTCTGTGGGACAGTTGGCTAATTGCAGCCTTCCCTGTTCAGCCCCACTGCCCTAATGCAGCCCTGTGACCCATGTATGAGATCACTTCAGAACTCACCCTCTCTACCAGCAGGTGGATTTCAGAGAGAGAACCCAGAGGAGACAGTGCCATGCCTGCCTCCCCATGGAGACTCTAATCAAGGATGGGGATAAAGGCCAGCACCTTAATTCTTGGTGAAGTTGGTCCTTACTGAGTATGAGGCCAGGCAGGTGGAGATGTGCTTTTGACAAATATGAATTAAAAGACATCAAGATAGTCTCCAGTGACTGGTTCCCATCCAGATTTCAAGTCTGCTGAGGACAAGAAAAAGGCTGATGCATCCTCACCCAGCATCCCGATAGATAGCATTCACGAGGCACGGGTCATAGAGCACCCCATCTGCCATCTGCCTTCATAGAAGCATAGACGTATCAGCGGGCGTGAGGCAGGAGTTGGCTTGTGTGCCCTGAAATTCTCCCTAAAGATTAACATTCACACAGGCTGGTTAACAATCACCAGCCTGGTGATGATTGCCAAGCTCCTGTGTGTGTGTGTGTGTGTGTGTGTGTGTGTGTGTCTGTCTGTCTGTCTGTCTGTCTGTCTGTCTTGGTTACCTGCAGTAAAGTGCCCCACCTGTCACCCCTTGTAACCAAGTGGTCCCCAAACCCCTGAGGCTTGGTCTGACCATGACACACTCCTGGCAGATGCTCTGAACTTGTAGAGGGTTCTTGGTTTCCAGACAACTGTCTCTTATTATTTGCAAGTTGCAGAGAAGAATGTTGACATTTCCGCTCCCTGTGGTGTTTCTTTAGGAAGCACAGAAACATAAATGATCGATTCTCCATTTGGCCTCCTGCCCAGGAAAGAAAGACAAAGAAGTAAAAAATGTCTGTTAGCCTTGCAAAAAGGCCCACTTGTTCATGTCAGGCCATATGAGAAATTAAAAAAAAAAAAAATTCTGTTTTTCTTTGCTAGACTCTCTGACGCTGGTTCCTGTTGTAGAGGTTTTTCTCTTGGGTTATAGAGATTTAAGAGGGGATTCGTAAATGTGAGTTTGCGTGAGCCATTGCCTGTCCACCAGCGAAGCCTCATTGTCATTGTATTTTAGTTTAGTCAACAGCACTTTTATATATATTATCTCTTTTGATCTTGTGAGGTAGCTTTTAGCCTTCTTGTTTGTAAGTAAGAAATCTGAGGCTCACGGAAGTTATAGGATTTGCCCCAGAGCCTTCATTTTAATCTGGATTAAGCCCAGAATTCAAACCAAGATCTCCAGATGTCTCGTGTTTGATAGGATATTGTTAAGTGCTTCCTTCTATTTGGTTTTGTATCTGCACTGAAATCTATCTTGGTTGCCTAGCTAGATTTTTGAACCCCTACACGTAAGCTACTACTCAGTAACCCCACATCATTAACTTACAAAGTATTCACCTCTCAGAGGTATTGGGCAAAATGGTGTCTCATAAAGACAGTGCCTGGAGGACTGATTGCAGAGCCCGAGGTGAATCTATTAGTCAAGGTCCTATAGGAAATAGTCACCCCGGCTAGGTCAGATGAGGACACTTTAATGAAAGAGAGACTCGTGCAGGGTAGGCCAGGTTAAGTTAGCAAAAACTAGAAACAGAGGGAAGCTGTTCCCACCCCAAGGAGAGATATATTAACTGGAACCCAGGGAGGGTGGGGTTGAGGAGGAAGTCTCCTCGCCATGCAAAAATATAGCTGCTGCTGGAGATTGTAGAACAGGGATGGGAAGAAAGCAGAAAGAAATACCTGGACCTCTTTCTTTCCCCCACTCTGACCTCCTGTCTGTGTCTTCCTTGGTGGAATCCAAGGGACAGGATGCTCAGAGGACCTGAAAGTGCAGAGCTTAGGGGCCAGTCTCTGGGTTAAAGTGAGGAAGATATCTCTACCCCCTTCTTAACTGGGAAAAAGTGAAACTTATGATCAGTTTTCCCCCAGAAACTGTACAGCTGATTTAATTCCTAGCGCTGTTCATGCAGCTTTCTGGAATAGCATTCTAGATTTATGCTAGGCCTGCAGCCTGTTATGTGGGCTCACCTGCTTGACCTGTTCCCTGGAGGGGAACAGCCATCCCATCACGCGCATGCACCCTGCTGCGTGAGGTCTCAGTTCCTTCCAGTGCAGCATCTTATTGGACCCTCATGGCAATCCTGCCGGGTGTGCCTGACCCCATCTGTGTGTATACATTCCTCCAATAAGATGCTGCCTCGGTATGACTCCCTCAGAGATGCCTGCATCAGTCATTCCACACAGTGCCCGGCGTGTGACATTGCTTTACAGTCTCAGGATTGGTACCAGTGGTGATGGTCAGTCAACTTTGCTGAGCTCTCCCTGCATGCTGCGCCCTCTGCCATGTGCAGTACGTGCATGGTTTGCTCTTGTTAAAAGTATGAGTTAGTCTCATTTAGAGTGCTCCTTCACTACTACATCTGGACGCCGGGGGTTCCATCTTTTTTAATCAATGCTGCCCCGTAGAACCCTTCCATAGGAAGGAACCCTAACATTGAAATTCAGAAGATCGCTGTTGAAATTCCTTCTATGTCTTAGTTCTGTGAGGTTTAAGGCAGTCACTTGACCCCTGAGCTTATATTTTGTCATATGTAAAATAAAGGAGGTAATTCTTCCTTTCTAGGATTGTGGGATGAGCTAAATTATATAACATGTAAGAGAACTCCTTCCATTTGGTAGGTACCTGGAAAACACCTGGAGAGTGTTTTGGAAAAACACTCTCGTTGGAAGAACCTCTCATTTTCAGGTTCCCAGCAATGACTTTGTAGGCCAGGTTGCTAATATTAAACCCCCAAAAGATACCTATATGTGTATCTTCTAATTCTCCAACCATCCCTGTCACCTGATCTTCTGTTGGTTCTGCAAAACACCATGGGGAAGTGTGACCCTGTGGCAGGCTGTCTGGTGGCAGGTTTGCCTGGACTTCGAGTAATTTTTCAGGGCTTGACTCAGGGTTGTGTCTCACAGGAGAAATGTGCTTGGTAAAATTGAAGTTTATTTTTCCCAAAGATTGTACCATGTGCATCATCCTTCTCTCTTGTATTTGTCCTTGTATTTGGGAAGCTGTATCACCAGCAGTCCCAAGCAGAAATACTCTCAAACATGCTGTTTCCATCCCTCTTTATCTGCAGCCACATTCTGCCAGGGAGTTCTTGGAACCATTTGGAGCAGGAAGTGAAGGGGAGCATTAGCTAGTCAGTATCACTGTGTGTTGGGAATTAGTGCTGTTTGATGTTAGGTAATTCCAAGAGCTGGGGGTTGTTACGACTGTTTTGGAGATGGGGTCGTTGAAGCTACTCTTTTTGACCAAAGGAACTGTGATGTCTTCATGTTGGAAGGACTCAAGCAAGAAAGAGAGGCTCCCTACCCATTGCCACAGTCCTTCCCATGCCTCCATTTATAACAGGACTACTTCTTGTTCTCTCTTTTGCATGTGTCTGGATCCTGAAGTTGAAGGTCAGGCTGCAGAGGGATGGCAGCATCAGTTACTTTTCTCCAAATCAAACTAGGAACACAGATTTCAAAGTCAAGGTTTTCATAGATTCAAAACCTAGATTGTTCATTACTCGAGTGAGGGGAAAGTCACTTCACTTGTTTGAGTGCCTTTTTTATTCCAGTCTCCATTCTTGACTTTGGGCATGCAGAATGAATAAAACAAAGTTCCCATTGTGCCCGTTGAGCTTTTGTCCTATTGGGCAAAGGCAGACAGTCAACAAATGAATATACAGTATGCCAGAGGATACCATAAGGGAAAAAAATGCAGGGAGAAAGATCAGATGCAGTTTGAAGTGGAGGGTGGAGCGGTCAGAGACAGCATCTTTGCTTGGGTGACACTGAAGAGAAATAAGAACTACCCCTGGGATTGCAAAGACATGCTCTGAGCCTTCTCCAATGTCCATAAAACCACCTCTCAGTGAATTTATGGAAAAGCAAGCAGCATATTGAGGAATCTAGAGACCTTTGAATAGGAGGAGGGGTTAAAGACACAGAGGGCTTCGCTTTGGGAGTAAGTCACCCTGTAACTATGTAAAGGACAGTCATTGGAGGAGGGATCCTATGTCAGTGGGTATATCCCTAAAGGTCAAAAGAGGAACACCAGATAGGATTACAGGAAAGAAATCTGGGCTTATTAGAAAGAAGAGATATGTAAAGAAGAATGGCTCTTGCACCAAGAGTCTTGAAAGTGGATGTGTGGTCTCAACTTTCTAACCAGTTCTTTGTACCATCTTGGAATTGTCTACCCAGCTTATCAAACATCATTTTTCGCAGCTGTCAGTTGAGAAATTTAGACTGATTACTTTGAAGGTTTCCTGTGACTCTAACATTCTGTGCATCTGTATGTCAGAGGTGCCTGAGGATGAATGGGTGACTCCTGAGGGAGTGCATTTCCTGTTACTAGTTCCCAAACAGGAACTGGACCACAAATGCTAGGGGTTGGTTATGACATCCTACAGTGTACCACACATTGTACTAGATACTTTCTATACGTTTTCATTTCATTCTCTCAAACATGCCAGAGAAGTATTTACACTCAAGGAAGTAGAGCAAGGAATTAAGTCATTTGTCCAAGATCACAGCCAGAAGTATAATCCAGATGTTTCGATTCCACAGAATATTTCCAGTACCCAAAGTGAGGATAATCATACAACCTTGAGAGAATGTCCCTTCCTTGTGCTGGTCATACCTCTGACTCTATTCCAGAACATGCTGTGCTGAGAACAACACAAAGGACTTTTTTCTCTTGGGAATATGAAATCATTATTATTTTAGACTCTTCTACTCTGAAAAAAGCCCAGAATGATTACTGGTGAAAGATGGACTTATTCTCTCCCTCTGTGGAAGCTCGTGGGGATGAAGGGGTTGGAAGCCTAAAAACACCTAATGCAGAGTCTGCAACAGTCCTAGAGCATAATGCCCTTGAATGTCCTCATCCCCTCAGTTGTACCCTAGTATGATGCCCATGAAAAGTAAAGTGGAAGTGAAAGCCTCTCAGTCGTATCTGACTTTGCAACCCTTTGGACTATACAGTCTATGGAATTCTCCAGGCCAGAATACTGGAGTGGGTAGCCTTTCCCTTCTCCAGGGGATCTTTCCAACCCAGGGATCAAACCTGCATTGCAGTTGGGAGATTCTTTACCAGCTGAGCCACAAGGGAAGCCCATGCTTGCCTATAATTGGCCACCACAGAGGCTAATTTAAGAAGCAAGTGTTTTTACTCTTAACTTGCGTCATATCAACTTTGGAGGGAACTCTTGATAGCACATTCATGTCATAATAATTTCTTGAGTGCCTCCCACCCTCCAGGAACTGTCCTAGGTACTAGAGAGAGAGTAGTGAGCAGAGTAACATACCCACCTTTTGTGACATTTACCTTCTAATTGACTCATACACGTATCTTCAGTATATTAAAAAAAAAAAAAGATTGGAAAGGTGGGGAAACAGGTTTTTGAGAAATAGAAGCCCTTGGTAGTTGCTTTTCTTGAAAGCACAAGAATGATTGGGAAAATGGTAGAAGAACATACAAAATGTGTGGGTGAAAACTCAAGCCATAGGCAGATGACGATCACATTTTTCTAAACAGACTTGAGACATGCAGTCTGGCAATATTTTTTCTTTTCTTTTTAATCTCTATAATTAATTCATATGAAAAGTTTTTCCAGAAGTATGAAATTAAAATCACATTTAGGAACACATCCCATGACTCATCTTTATTTAAAAGGTTAAAACCATATCTAATACAAAACCCAGAAAAGATCTTAACAAGAGAACCATATTGTGTTTATCCTGGGATCTCAAATTCTGAGCCGACTGTCTAGGCACAAAGTAGACACTCTGTAAATCTTGGTTTGCCCAACGAATCTAAGTTCAGATATTTGTTTACACAGTTTTTGAGCAGTGAGGACGAGTGTTACCCTAAAACATCAAGAGGATGCAAGCCCACTGGGAAAGATAGTATGAAAGTGGGGAGGGAAAGAATGTGCGTGATTGGTGGCATTGGTTCATGGTATCTGACATGCCTTTGGGACCAGAGGGAATTTTCAAATGAAAACGCTAAAGTAAAAACCACATCCTTCCTTTCAACAGGGCGTTGTTGCTGGCGCTCGTTCCAAAGGAGAACACAAACAGAAAATCTTTTTAACCATCTCCTTTGGAGGAATCAAAATCTTTGATGAGAAGACAGGGGTAAGTAAAAGAATCACATGGCATGGTGAAATTGAATCCATTGACAGATGTGCCCTTAAAAGCCTCTACTCTTCTGAGCAGGAATATCAAACAAGCATAAAAACACATAAAGCAACTGACAAACTTGATCAACTGTGATCGTTCATCAAAGGGAGGCTCTTTCCTGACTTGGTCACAGTATGACTGCGCCGTGTTTCTTACAGGGTAATTGGGATAAAAGTGTCACACAGTCCTGGTAATGCAATGGGAGATTGATGTGCTTTGAAGAGCAGTGGGTAATGTGACAGTTTAAGTTAAATTTCCTTGTGTGTTGGCAACTTTAATGACATGCGTCCTAGAGGGAGATGTACGGGGGTCTTTTGACTTGGTCAAAGCATCCAGACTCTCTTGAATTGAACCTGTGGCACCTTGCAATTGCTGTCATCAAAAAGAATAAATGGAGTTTTCAATGTTAAAAAAAAAATCCATCACTGCATGATGAGGAAATGTAAGGGCTGATCTATGTGTTGAACCCACTGAAGATGTGGTTTGTATTTTCGTCCACCTCCTGGCAGCAGATAACTCCCAGGTTTATCCCCAGGACTTGCCTAGCATTGTTGACCCTGTTCATTGATGGTATGGGAAAAAGAGAAAAGCTTTTAATGATCTGTTTTGTCCAGAGAGCAAGAGTCAGATGGACACGATTTTCTTTTATTCACCCAGTGCTTTATAGCTTCTAACATACTTCCACTTATATCACCTCCTATGAACTTCACAGGTAGTTTATCAAGCAGTGTATAAACAATACTCAATTAACCAAGCTACTTAACCTTGTCATTTTGCATTACAAAATTTCCCCCTTTGTTCTGACTCATATTAAGAGACCATATGGTTAGTAGGATGATAATTTAATAGTAAAATATTTTCTTGAAGAAAAGTCATTCCTGATTAGTAATAGCACAGACACATTATGGCCTCGTGGGATCCTGGGTGACACACAAGGGGCAGAGAGCTTTGGAACTGTAGAAACTTGGAGGATATTATTCATCCTTTATTATCCTTCATGGGAGGGAACCAAGTAATGTGCATCATGCCTAACCGAGAGATACTTTCACAAGGATTCATATTCCCCAATATATGTCATCATCTCTAGTCTCTTCCCAAGTCCACACCTGCCCATCACCGTGACACTGGCATCACCAAAGGGACAGGAATGACAGGGATAGAGTATCAGATACTTTATCTTGTCTATCTTACTTTTTATTCTTGTGTTTTGGGGTCCTGCTATTCCATCATGTACCCCACCATCAAATAGTCCTAATCACCAAACTTTAGCTAATGAGTAGAGGTAATTTATATTCTTTACTTTTATCTAAATCCTCACTCAAGGGTGGCTAAGCTGGCCCTAAAGAAAGATACCACCAAACCTTGAAATGTGATTTTTGATTCTTTCTTTAGACACACACAAAAAATACCTGAAAAATCATCATTTCGGCTCAAAGCCATTTGGCTTTGTGGGGAAAAAAATGTCATATCCTAGTGGAGATTCAGGATGAAGGCAGAATTAAATGTTATCTGCCTGACTTAGTCTGCTGACTTACCTTAGGCTCTTACCTTAGGGCTTTTGCAACCATAGCTTGTTCATTTGTCTTAACACAAGTCTAGGGAAGACTGGTAGAGAGGGCTGAACGTTTAGGCCTGAAGTAGAGATGAGTGTGGGGCAAGGCACTCTGTGTTAGTAGTGTTGATCTCTCCAAAGACTTGCTCAGTGTTTTGTGTGACTCAGGGAACAGAGCGAAGACTTGGTGATAGACGTTTCTAGGAAGCAGTTTCAGTTTATGAGGAAGAAGAGTCTCCCACAAGTCAGAGCTGTTCAGCCTTGAGATGGACCACCTTCTGTGCAAGTGACTACACCATCCCTCAGAGGATTCAAGCAACAGTCATATGATGGAGATATTGTGGAAGGAAGTCAAGTAGAAGATGAGGTGTTGACCAAAGCTACATCTTGGTTGATTCCCCAGACTAGTTTTGATAGTCTGTTTCTCCTTTAAATCCATCCATATTGGATGTAACTTATCTTCAGATAACTGGAGGTCTTTTCAAAACCTCCATTGGAGGTTATGAGCATGAACAGTTTACTAAACTGTTGTCATTGCCCAGCAGGGACTCAACTGAATTTTGCAGAATAAGAGTCTCAGTGGTGTTTTGTCCTCCTTATCAAAGAAGTGGAAAACTGGGTCTTTTTCATTTGGAATGACAAATTTTAGTTGTTTATCATGTCAGAAGTATTCCTGTTCAAGCTTGGCTGTGCTATTTTTTCAAAACCAAGAAAAGAAACATTAGCAGAACGTGACAATAGCTAGAATTTTAAAAATCCAAAAGCTGTCAAAAATGTTTTGATCCAAATTAAGGAGACCCTTTGCAGCAATTTACACCTTGTCTTGAATTTCGAAGGGGTTCTTGATCCCAATCCTTATGTGAATAAATTTTATTATTAGTATGTTGCAGGAAATAAATCAATATCAAAAGCTGTCCATATGTTCAGATATCTAGGTATTGCTAATATATCAAAAGTATCAGTGAGAATGCAGAAAATGTCATAAATGAGCTCAGTTACTAGTAATAGTAGGAACAATAGCAAATTAGGAGCAGAAATGGTTTCATGTCAGTATGTTACTAGGTCCTCAAAGCAGACCAGTGGAAACCAATGCAGGAATGATGTCATCTTCATTTCACAAATAAGAAAACTGAAATTCTGGGATTATTCCTGATTTGACTGGAAACTCAAATCAGACCTTCCAAATCCCAAATCCTATGTCTTTCCAAGGAAACTCACTAGCTTTCTTCTCTCCTCATTTACAGTTTTATTCTACCATATTATTATTATGTGTGCCATTACAAATCATAAATATTGTGGGAGCCTAAAGTTAAGCCTGTTTCTTGGGATAGAGGGCAGTGGTCTGATTCAACTTTTCAAGATAATACCACATTCTGTTGCCAGTCACAAATGGATGTTGCTTGTTCACTTAGTTTAGCTGGCACTGATTTGTCACTATTATGTGCACCATTTTATGCATATTATGTACATTACAGCAATTCTATGAAGTGCTATTATTATCACCATTTTACAGATGAGAACACTGAGGCCCAAACAATTTAATTATACAGTTCTCAAATGGCAGAGCTGAGATTCAAACCCAGGTAGTCTTGTCCAAAGTCCTTGGTGCTAGTAAGATACAACTAATAATTACATATTTTTCTTAGTATTTGGACTCCTAAAACAGAAACATTATAAACTTGGTGGCTTATAAACAACAAACATTTATTTCACAGTTCTAGAGGCAGGAAAAAGTCCAGGATCCTGGCCCCAGGATTTGGTATCTGGTGAGAGCCCACTTTCTCATAGATAGTGCCTTTTTGCTGTGTCCTCTCATGGTGGAAGAGGGAGAGGGGGAGGATGTTTTCTAGGCCTCTTTTATAAGGGCACTAATCCCATATATCAGGGCTCCACCCTCATGACCTAATCACCTTCTGAAAGTCCCACCTCCTAATATTAATGCCATCAGAATTTCAGCATATGAAATTTGAGTGCACATAAACAGACCATAGCAATCTCAAAGTTTATAAATGATTTCCTTTCATATGTATTAGAGCAGATTCAGTATTATCTCTGTTTTACTGTCATCGTTATTCATTTTCATTTCAATGAGCTTTCCTGAGTGAAGATACTAGGGGTGGCGGTACCACTAGGACTGTCTCGTGGGTAGAATGTTGGCAGGGTAACCACTGGTTACCATGTGGTTAGGAAAGACTGCAGTGGATGCTTGTTCTGTGCTGCATGATGTTCTGTTTCCTGAGGATTCAAAGATGAAGAAGATGGGTCCTTGTCCCTGAGGTGTTCACAGTCTGGTGGTGAAACCAGACTCAAGAACTGAACTGACACGTGCTGAGACACAGCTGTAAATGGAGTTGTCAGTACTCAGGGGATGGAGATAGAGCTTTGCTTGAAATAATCGGGAAAGTTTTCATAGAAAACGGCACACTGATTTAGCCATGGAGGAGTGAGTTGGCGAGGACCAGATAAGCAAGTGAGGGGAGAGAAAAACGTATTTCTAAATGCACAGATGTCTAAAGGAGAAAGGTGTGTGTGCACACACACGTGTTCATTCTTTCCTTCAGGAAATATATATTGAACACTTCTGTCAACACACAGGTTAACAAGGCAGTGTATTTTTGTTCATCACACTTATATATCTGGTTAGCACTTGAAGTCCACATAGTAGGTGCTCAGTAGTACCTATTGCACAGAAAATAAAATGACTTAATGATTATGAATCAACAAGTGTACGCAGAACAACTAGGGCATAACGGGAGAGGTGGGGAGTGGCCCAGGATTGAAATTATCCCTCGTAATAAAGGGGTAATGACGTTTTAAATGCAATGGCTGCACTTACATTTCAGGACTGATTTAGTTACTTATTCTTTAGTGAAAACCGGATATTACCCTTGTTTGTATCTCATCAAAAGCAGGACTGTTTCTGCCTTTATTTCTAACAGAATCTTTGGAAGGGACTTGAGGAGAGCAGCTGAGGTGGAGCAAAGGAAAGTGGTCCTAGGGAAGGAGACAGGGAGGAGGATGAAGGGGCTACAAAGCAGGATGCTTGGACCTGGGATACCCCTGTCACCCTGAGAACTGTTGAAGCAGTACACAGGACTCTCAGGGACTGGATATGAATATTAGCCTCTAAGCAAGACCATATGGTCTATAGCATGTCTGTAGACAGGCTTTCATGGTCCCGTGTCATTTGGCACCCAACAATTCTTGGAGGTTTTATTACCCTCCTTTTACAGGTGGAGCTTCCCTGTGGCTCAGACAGTAAAGAAGCTGCCTGCCAGTAAAGAAGAAGACCCAGGTTCAATCCCTGGGTTGAGAACATTCCCTGGAGAAGAGAATGGCTACCTACTCCAGTATTCTTACCTGGAGGAGAATTCCATGGACAGAGGAGCCTGGCAGGCTACAGTCCATGGAGCTGGACATGATTGAGTAACTAAATCTTTTACAGATGAGTCATCTAAAATATAAGTAGAGTGTCTGGCTTGTCTGAGGCTACACTGAGTAGCAGAAATTGAGTTCAGATTCACATTTGTAACTCCTAAGCTTGTTCTGTTTCTTTTACCCCAGAGATTCTCCACTCGACTGGTTCCATAGCCATAAGGGCTGTTTTGGAGCTTAATGTAGGCATTTCGGGTGTTCACAACTTTTGGGGAAGGGGTTGCTGATATAAGAATTCACTAGAGGCAAGGGTGCTAGACATTCCACAATGTGCAAGACATTCACACACAATACAAACATTTCCCAGCTATATGACTTTAAATGTTTTACCACACTTTCATGTACGTGAAAAATTTATTTATAATTATCTGAATGTAAAACCCAACTCTACAAATAAAAATGTAATTTCATATTCATAATAGTGCATTTTCCAGAGTGCAACCAAACAGAAAGATGTGCTTTGTTTTGTTGGAAACTCATCAAGAGTTGGTCGTCACTTTGGAAATCCACTCCCCTGTGATTGCTCTTCATATTAAGTCTACAGTAGGGCACACTTCTATCAGTTCCATGTCTAGCTATCATGTTCACAGTTCAGTTCAGTCCAGTCACTCAGTCATGTCCGACTCTTTGCGACCTCATGGACTGCAGCACACCAGGTCTCCCTGTCCATCACCAACTCCCGGACTTTACTCAAACTCATGTCCATCAAGTTGGTGATGCCATCCAGCCATCTCATCCTCTGTCGTCCTCTTCTCCTCCTGCCCTCAGTCTTTCCCAGCATCAGGGTCTTTTCAAATGAGTCAGCTCTTCGAATCAGGTGGCCAGAGTATTGGAGTTTCAGCTTCAACATCAGTCTTTCCAATGAACACCCAGGACTGATCTCCTTTAGGATGGACTGGTTAGATCTCCTTGCAGTCCAAGGGACTCTCAAGAGTCTTCTCCAACACCACAGTTCAAAAGCATCAATTCTTCAGTGCTCAGCTTTCTTTACAGTCTGACTCTCACATCCATACATGACCCCTGGAAAAACCATAGCCTTGACTAGATGGACCTTTGTTGGCAAAGTAACGTCTCTGCTTTCTAATATGCTGTCTAGGTTGGTCATAATTTTCCTTCCAAGGAGTAAGCGTCTTTTAATTTCATGGCTGCAGTCACCACCTGCAGTGATTTTAGAACCCCCCAAAAATGAAGTCAGCCACTGTTTCCACTATTTTGCCATCTATTTGCCATGAAGTGATGGGACCAGATGCCATGATCTTAGTTTTCTGAATGTTGAGCTTTAAGCCAACTTTTTCACTCTCCTCTTTCACTTTCATCAAAAGGTTCTTTAGTTCTTCTTCACTTTCTGCCATAAGGGTGGTGTCATCTGCATATCTGAGGTTATTGATATTTCTCCTGTCAATCTTGATTCCAGCTTGTGCTTCCTCCAGTCCAGCGTTTCTCATGATGTACTCTGCATATAAGTTAAATAAGCAGGGTGACAATATACAGCCTTGACATACTCCTTTTCCTATTTAGAACCAGTCTGTTGCTCCATGTCCAGTTCTAACTGTTGCTTCCTGACCTGCATACAGATTTCTCAAGAGGCAGGTCAGGTGGTCTAATATTCCCATCTCTTTCATAATTTTCTATAGTTTATTGTGATCCACACAGTCAAAGGCTTTGGCATAGTCAATAAAGCAGAAGTAGATGTTTTTCTGGAACTCTATTGCTTTTTCAGTGCTCCAGCAGATGTTTGCAATTTGATATGTGGTTCCTCTGCCTTTTCTAAAACCAGCTTGAACATCTGGAAGTTCACGGTTTATGTATTGCTGAAGCCTAGCTTGGAGAATTTTGAGCATTACTTTGCTAGCGTGTGAGATGAGTGCAATTTTGTGGTAGTTTGAGCATTCTTTGGCATTGGCTTTCTTAGGGATTGGAATGAAAACTGACCTTTTATCTGGACTTATTTGATTCTTCTTTAAAAATTTCAAATATAAAGGATAGTTACTATTCAGTTGCTAAGTTATGTCTAATTCTTTGTGACCCCATGGACTGGAGCATACCAAGCTTCCCTGCCCTTCACTATCTCTCAGAGTCTGGTCAAACTCATGTCCATTGAGTCAGTGATGGTTGAATGCTTTCTTAAACCAAAATTTATTCATTAATTATAAGAAGGCTCAGTGTCATTATGTTCTTCATTTGTAGTTGTAACTAAGCTTTGATATATAGAAACTCACATTATTTTTTAATCAGAAATTGTCTTATTTTATTTATCCTTTGTGTTTTAATTAGGACATTTTGATTTGCCTAAACTTTATGTGTGTAGTTAGATTATATAATCATTTCCAGACAATACAGTAAGATACAAAATACTGTTATATAAAAAGGAGGTTTTTCATCAGATAAGGTTAAGAATCTGTGTATAGATCATGCTGCCATTTTCTTTGGTCCATTCATTTATTCATTCCACAAATACTTATTAAGGGAAAGGGAGATTCTACATGCTGAGTGGGGATGAACTAGCCTGAAACCTTTTCTTCAAGAAACCTACAACCTAGGAGGTAAGACATATATAATTAAAAACTCAAAGCAAGAATAACAAGAGAAAAATGCAAAGTGATCATGAGAGTTCAAAAGAAGAAATTATTTCTTCCATCTGAAAAAAAAAAAAAAAAGGATACAGAATGATTTAGGACCAGAGGGTTGACCCTTGAAGAATGGGCAGAGTTTGAAGTTGGAGACATAAGAGGACCAGTGAGTGACCAGACAAAGGGAATTATGAGAAGTGTTTACTGAGACCCTAGAATGAGAAAGCAATGAAGGAGGCCAGGTGTGGAGAAGAGAGATGGCCAGATATTCTGGATTGGAGGATGTGAGTTTGCTATCAGTGAGAGAAAACTGAGAAGGTAGGCAGGGCCCAGTTGTGAGACCTGGAATGTAAGACCAAAGAGCTTTGGTTGAATCAGGTCCATTACAGCTCAGTTATTATTCAGTGTATTCTATGGCCCTGAAGCTGCACTAGTTATTACAGAGAGGTAAGTACATGACTGTAAGGTCATCCTTGACCTGTGAGTTGCCTTTGTGCAAATCAGGAGAAAATCCCTGTCTTTAATGCTCACTGCCCGGGATGACTTTTGCTGAGAAATGATTATAATAATTATACATGTTTTTGATGACTGTATGATGACTAGCTCCCCATAGAGCTGTGCAGCGCACGCCCTGCTCAGCGGGCAGGTAGCAGATCTGGGAGTATCATCCGAGCATGAGCAGAAAGCTGGGGGTCCCGTCTTGCCGTTTCTTGTACCCACCACGCACTGCCCAGCTTTCAGGACTAGCTCAAGGAGACCGCTCCACTCTGAACATCCCTTCGCCCTTCATCACTCAGCGAATACCTCAAGGTCCAGTAATGTCAACAACGCTAACAACAGCAACGCAGGACAACAGTGACCACTTATCAAGACCTTTCCTGGGCCAGGCACTTTATTAAACTAAGTGCTTTATGCATTGCATTCTCCGAGCAGGATCCGTACTGGGTCTGTCTGAATCTACAGCCCACACTCCTCACCACTGTGCTGCTGGCAGCAGAGAGTGGACAGAGTGGGAGGAGTGCCTTGGATCTGCTCATGCCCAGCTATGTGGTTATAAAGCGATGCTTTTATGAATGACTTTGTACCTCTTTTGCTCATCTGTGAGATGGGGATAATCAAAGCACCTATGTTTTAGGGTTGGAGCAAGATTAAATTTAATCACTTTTAATTTAATTTAGTCATTTAAAGTGTGATTTAATTTAATCACTTAAGACTTAGAATTGTGCCTGTTACAGTAAAAAGCTCTACTTATTAAATTATATTATTAGTTCTATTAATAATAGAATAATAATAACAATCTATTGTCCTCTCTCTGATATGGGCTTTCTTATGTCCTCCCCTCAGAATTAAGAAATCCTCTCATATTCATCCTGCATCATCCTCTGCTCACCTTTATGATAGCGCATGGTGGTCTGTATCAGAATGAGCTGACTCATGCTTCCCTCAGATTGCAGGCTCCATGAGCTACCTGGTCTCATTCATTGCTGCATCTGCAGGGTTTACCACAGGTCCTGGCAAGTGACAGAGATGCGAACGGCACATTGAAGGAAGGGAGCGGGGAGGCAGTCAGAGACAGATGGAATGAAAGAGGAAAGGAAGGAAGAGAAAGTAGTGAATAAGTAAACTTATAACAAAACACTGATTGTCTGGGCTAGATATTGGAGCCCAAGATGCTGCGTGCCAAAGATGCCAGTTTTGCCGTGCAGGCAGTGAGCATGGAAAGAAAAATGTACGTGGTTCAGGGTTCCTCAGTCCTAGGATGTCAGATCTGAGTCACTCCCTGATGCTCACAAAACAGAAAGTGGAAAGCATCTTCTTCCCTCCCTCCTCTTCCTCACTTTACCTTCCTTCCTCTTTGCTTTTATCTCTTTCTGTCTCTACCATCTCTATACACTTTGCTCATTTGCTTCAATGTTCTGGCTCCCTCAGCCTGACAGCTGCCCCAGATCCATTTTAATATCAAAGAGAATGAACATCCAAGGGGAAAAATTGGGCCTCTGTATGTTCAGTGTCTTGTTGGATGATATTGGATTTTAATTTATCACAATAAGAAATCAATTTATAGCTCAAAACCAACATATTTTTAGAAATTGGCCCTGTCAGGAAGCTGCCACTGTTAGATAATTTAGACAGGATAATTCATGACAGAGGAGAAAGGATGCTCACATTACTCTGGAAAGTGAGACCATGAATGTTGTCAAGCAGATTAGGTAAACTCAGAAATGTACTGTCTTTCCCTTAATGAATCATTTTTATGAATTTTGGTCTTTAAGGAGATAAAGAGATCATATTTTCTGGGCTAGCTGCTTTTACATGTTAGGTCTCATTGAATTCAACCCCCTAAGAACTCAGCTACATATTATTTTTCCCATTAAACAGATGAGGAAACTGAGATAGAGAAGTTAAGGAACTTACACAAGGCCAAGTGACCAAGAAATTAGAGAGCCGGGCACTAACTCTAGCCTGGCACGGTGGGCAGGCCCATGTTCTTGTCAGTCCCCAGCAGTGGGGTCTCTCTCCCTTTTTTTAAATTAAATTGGAGTCAGGTTGTCTTACAGTGTTGTATTGGTCTCCTGTGCCGCAAAGTGAATCAACTACACAGATGTACATCTCCTCTTTGTCACCACAGAACATTGAGTAGAGCTCCCTGTGCTATATAGTAGGTTCTCATTAGTTACCTGCTTTTTACATAGTAGTGTATGTATGTGTGTATGTGTATGTATGTGAATGTAGTAGTGTATGTATGTGTAGTGTATGTGTGGTGTAGTAGTGTATGTATGTGAATCCCAGTCTCCGAATTCATTCCACTTGCCCTTTCTCCCATTGGTGTCCATAACATTTGTTCTTTCTGTTTGTGTCTCTATTTCTCCTTTTCACATACGTTCATCTGTACCATTTTTCTAGATTCCACATATATGCATTAATATACGATACTTGTTTTTTCCTCTTTCTGAGTTATTTTGCTATGTATGACAGTCCCTAGCTCCATCCATGTCTCTGCAAATGGCATAATGTTGTTCCTCTTTATGGCTGAGTAATATTCCATTGTAAAAATGTGCCACATCTTCTTTATCTGTTTCTCTGTTGATGGACATTTAGGTGCTTCTACACCTGGCTCTCGTGTGTATTGAACCCTCTTACAGTGTTGATGGGAATGTAAATTGATACAGCCACTATGGAGAACAATACCAAGGTTCCTTAAAAAACTAAAAATAGAACTACCATCAGTTCAGTTGGGTTCAGTTGCCCAGTCATGTCCGACTCTTTGTGACCCCATGGACTGCAGCACGCCAGGCCTCCCTGTCCATCACCAACTCCCCGAGTTTACTCAAACTCATGTCCATCGCGTCGGTGATGCCATCCAGCCATCTCATCCTCTGTTGTCCCCTTCCACCTTCAATCTTTGCCAGCTTCAGGGTCTTTTCAAATGAGTCATTTCTTCCCATCAGGTGGCCAGACTATTGGAGTTTCAGTTGCAGCATCAGTCCTTCCAATGAATATTGAGGACTAATTTCCTTTAGGATGGACTGGTTAGATCTCCTTGCAGTCCAAGGGACTCTCAAGAATCTTTTCCAATACCACAGTTCAAAAGCATCAATTCTTCGGTGCTCACCTTTCACAGATAGTTCAACTCTCACATCCATGCATGATTACTGGAAAAACCATAGCCTTGACCAAATGGACCTTTGTTGACAAAGTAACATCTCTGCTTTCTAATATGCTGTCTAGGATGGTCATAACTTTTCTTCCAAGGAGCAAGCATCTTTTAATTTCATGCCTGCAGTCACTATCTTCAGTGATTTCGGAGTCCCCCAAAAATAAAATCTGCCACCGTTTCCACTGTTTCCCCCATCTATTTGCCATGAAGTGATGGGACCAGATGCCTGAGTTTTCTGAATGTTGAGTTTAAGCCAACTTTTTCACTCTCCTCTTTCACTTTCATCAAGAGGCTCTTTAGTTCTTCTTCGCTTTCTGCCATAAGGGTGGTGTCATCTGCATATGTGAGGTTATTGATATTTCTCCCAGCAACCTTGATTCCAGCTTGTGCTCCTTCCAGCCCAGCGTTTCTCATGATGTACTCTGCATATAAGTTAAATAAGCAGGGTGACAAGATACAGCCTTGACATACTCCTTTTCCTATTTGGAACCAGTCTGTTGCTCCATGTCCAGTTCTAACTGTTAATTCCGACCTGCATACAGATATCTCAAGAGGCAGGTCAGATGGTCTGGTATGCCCATCTCTTTCAGAATTTTCCACAGTTTATTGTGATCCACATAGTCAAAGGCTTTGGTATAGTCAATAAAGCAGAAATAGGTGTTTTTCTGGAACTCTTGCTTTTTGGATGATCCAGCGAATATTGGCAATTTCATCTCTGGTTCCTCTGCCTTTTCTAAAACCAGCTTGAATATCTGGAAGTTCACATATTGTTGAAGCCTGGCTTGGAGAATTTTGAGCATTCCTTTACTAGTGTGTGAGATGAGTACAATTTTGTGGTAGTTTGAGCATTCTTTGGCATTGCCTTTCTTTGGGATTGGAGTGAAAACTGACCTTTTCCAGTCCTGTGGCCACTGCTGAGTTTTCCAAATATGCTGGCATATTGAGTGCAGCACTTTCACAGCATCAATCTTTTAGGATTTGAAATAGCTCAACTGGAATTCCATCACCTCCACTAGCTTTGTTCGTAGTGATGCTTCCTAAGGCCCACTTGACTTCACATTCCAGGATGTCTCGCTCTAAATGAGTGATCACACCATCATGGTTATCTGGGTCGTGAAGATCTATTTTGTACTGTTCTTCTGTGTATTCTTGCCACCTCTTTTTAATAACTTCTTCTGTTAGGCCCATACCATTTCTGTCCTTTATTGAGCCCATCTTTGCATGAAATGTTCCCTTGCTATCTCTAATTTTCTTGAAGAGATCTCTAGTCTTTCCCTTTCTATTGTTTTCCTCTATTTCTTTGCATTGATCGCTGAGGAAGGCTTTCTTATCTCTCCTTGCTATTCTTTGTAACTCTGCATTCACATTGGAATATCTTTCCTTTTCTCCTTTGCTTTTCACTTGTCTTCTTTTCACAGCTATTTGTAAGGCCTCCTCAGACAGCCAGTTTGCTTTTTTGCGTTTCTTTTTCTTGGGGATGATCTTGTTCCCTGTCTCCTGTACAGTGTCACAAACCTCCGTCTATAGTTCATCAGGCTCTCTGTCTGTCAGATCTAGTCCTTTAAATCTGTTTCTCACTTCCACTGTATAATTGTATGGGATTTGATTTAGGTCATACCTGAATGGTCTAGTGGTTTTCCGTACTTTCTTCAATTTAAGTCTGAATTTGGCAATAAGGAGTTCATGGTTTTTGCCACAGTCAGCTCCCAGTATTTTTTTTTATTTTTTTGCTGACTGTATAGAGTTTCTCCATCTTTGGCTGCAAAGAATATAATCAATCTGATTTCCGTATTGACCAACTGGTGATGTCCATGTGTAGTCTTCTCTTTTTTTGTTGAAAGAGGGTGTTTGCTATGATCAGTGGGTTCTCATGGCAAAACTCCATTAGCCTTTGCCCTGCTTCATTTTGTACTCCAAGGCCAAATTTGCCTGTTACTCCTATCCTGGAGAAGGAAATGGCAACCCACTCTAGTATTCTTGCCTGTAAAACCCCATGGATGGAGGAGCCTGGTGAGCTACAGTCCACGGAGTCACAAAGAGTCAGACATGACTGAGTGACTTCACTTCACTTCACTTCCAGACCATATGGCTCAGAAATCCTACTCCTGGGTATATACCCAGTGAAAACCATACTTGTGAAAGATACATGTACCCCAATGTTCATTGCAAAAGTATTTACAGTAGTTAGAACATGGAAGCACTCTCTTCTTTCCGTGGGTGTAGTTAGGGCCTCTGGCAAGCAAGCGACCATTCATTTGTTCTCCAGGGGAGAGCTCTACCTGCCCTTAGGACTGTTGTTATGCAGACCACCCCTGTGACTAAGAGTTTATCGGCTACCATTTGGGCCTCTGAGAGGTGTGTGAGGTGCTGGTCTCAAAGTGGCGAGTACCTAGATGTGCAGTATGACCTTGGGTGGCTCCTCTGCCCACTCTTTGGTGCTCATTCCTCATCTGAAGACCGCGGTCATTCCTCAGACTTCTTCTTTAAGGACCAGGTAGTAAACTTCGAAGCCTTGTGGCCTCCTAACCATTTTCTTTGGCCACTGTCATTTGAAGGCCCCCACAGATGGTATGTAGACAAATGAGCTTGGCGAGCTCCCATAAAACTTGCTTTGTGAAAATGAGTAGCTGGCCCACGAGCCATAAGCTGCTGGCTCTGTGCTTGATGGTTACTGTGGAGTCTTCTAATTTCCTTGTTCTCACCCCATGACAAGCCTTACAGGAGCTTGGGGTGAGCACCAGCTGGAGATCTCTGGTTTCTCATCTCTGGGCCCTTGCTCTTTCTTTGGTGGCTTACTTTGGGGATGACATTGAAGATAAATATTCAGCTCTAGGAATCGCGTTAGTTACTTCTACCATTTGTGAAGTAATAATTGCCAGACTCTGTGCTAAGTGCTTCATATATATTTTTCTCATGTAATTCTTACAGTCCAAGGGGTAGTTACTTGTTATCATTCCCATTTTACAGAGGAGGTGACTGACTACCCTTAAATTTTTATCCATTTATGGATTCAGCAAATGTCCATTGAGTATGTACTGTGTGCGAAGTAGTATTCTCAGGGGTGTGCATACATTGATGACTAAAAGGAGGTTATCTCTCTTGTGTTTACGTTTTAATGCAGGGAGACATACAGGAAACAATAGATGCACATAAATAATATGCTTTGTTAGAAAGTAATGAGTGCTATGAAAAATGATTGAAGTACAGGGAGGTTATGGCATTTCCCCACTGTACCTCCTTTGTCCTTGCAAAGAGGCCTATGACATACGTGCCTTGTAAATCACAGATATGGATGTGCTCTGGGAGCTTCCTTTAGTTTTGAGGGTCAGCTGAGTAATGGAAAAAGATACTTCTGAAAATTCTCATCCAAATTCCAGAGGCCGTTATACTTGATAAATCAGAGCTGTCCATTTGGCTGTCTCTGCGTTTTTGTAGATGGCTGATTGCTTTATATGGGGTCTGCTATTTATTGTTTTTCTATCTTACATGCTTATTTTAAATTTTAATTTAGAACTCATTTTCCAAGACTGTTCCTCGTTTATTTAATAGATACTTCTAATTTAATGAAGACACTCCTTTCAGAAGCTGTTTGTATCGAAATGGTGATGCTGTGATTAGGCCCAGCCCTCATCAGATGGTTCTCTGTGCTTGGTCAAGTACTTCTTGGTGGCAGCCAGAGGTGGAGCAGCATTAATAATTCTGGGAACAGTAGAGAAATGCATGTCACAGAAAGTGAGACCCCAGGTCAAGGTAAAAGTGAAAGTGTTAGTCGCTCAGTCATGTCCGACTCTTTGTGACCCCTGACTATAACCCACCAGGCTCTTCTGTCCATGGGATTCCCAGGCAAGAATATTGGAGTGGGTTGCCCTTTCCTTCTCCAGGGGATCTTCTCAGGGATCGAACCCCAGCCTCCTGCATTACAGGCAGATTATTTACCATCTGAGCCACCAGGCAAGTCCCAAGTCAAAGTGAGAGCTGGCAAAATCCACCTCTCAGAGGAGAAACTCTGTCTGGGGAGATGTTCGTGGTGGAACCTGGGGTCTGGATGACCCGTGTCTGGACTTGTTTTCAGAGGGCCTGAATTTGTATTGTCACTTGAGCTATGATGATAAACACAACAGTGACAATAATAGTGATGATAATGATAGCCCTTACTAATGTCCCAGATCTTGTTGTAAGTGCTTTACACACATCTCATACTTTTATGAATCACTGAACCTCTTAGTGGCTCCATATTCTCCTCTAGAGTATGAAGGCATAAACTAACCACACTTTATAGCAGTCTTACCAAATGAGGCATTATCTCTGGTGTATACAGGATGGCACTGAGTTTCAGAGAGATGTAATGAGCTGCCAGGATATCTTGGTTAATGAGGACTGCCCTGTCCACCACACTATTTTGTACCACACTCGTTTGCTGACCACAACAGGGAAGCTAATGTGTGGTTGTATCTCATGTGGGTGGTTAGGTATTACCTGGAATAAAACACTTCAGTGATATCCTGGCTAACTTTTTCATCGTTTGCTGTTTTTGCTCTATAGTTACAGACTACTTATTTATTTGAGTATAAATATTTATATGTTGAGGCTAAAATTAAAAAATACATATTTAAAAAAAAAATCTAGCATCATCAATGAGATGAATCTAATGCCCTCCCGTTTTATGTCTTATGCTGTTGGTCACTACTTCTTTCTTATACCTTTTCCTGCTTTTCTATAGATGAGAAGTAACTGTGCTAAGCTGTTAAAGCAGTTGCACTCCCTGATAACTTCCAAGCATGAAAAGTAGAAAGAATTTTAAACAAAGAAACAAAAATACTACACTGTGAGTAACTGGAAGGTTGGGTCCACTATTCGGTCACTCTTATATCTCCCACCTTCTGGCACATAGTAAGCTCCCAGGAGAGGAGCTGAATTCCTTCATTGTAGAAGTCAGGCAGCCCTCTGATCCACCTTCTTGTCTATCTGTGTCCACCTGAAACCTTTGAGCATTGTGGGTGGCATCTGAATTTTAAGAACAATTATCTCCCTGAGAACAATAAATAGCAGCTCTGTTCCCTCTGCTATGGGAAGTCATATCTGCTCTTCCTAGAGTTCCTTTAACTTCCAGCTGAATAGAAGGTTCTATAAAATGCCTTAAAGTTTGCATATAATGTATTCAGTCTCAACTTCCAGTTATTAATGACCTTTATGTATATGTAACTTGTTTTCCCTCATTTTCCTTTTCCCCATCCATCTAATTTACCTTTGTCTTCTTCATCCCTTTTCTCTGCTCTCATATGCATGTAGATATAGTCACTTTTCCCCTATTGCCATTTTGTTTTCCAAAGACATTACTAAATACCTACTGTGTATTTAACATAGAAAGTATAGCCAGCTGTTAAATAAATGTAGCCTATTATGCAAATAATGGAAAGGTAGTATCTAATTTAGGGAAAGGAAAGACTTTAACATTTTGACCATCTACTGTCTGTTGAACACTATGCTGTGTGGTTCTCAGACCACCAGTCATGTCCGACTCTTTGCAATCCCTTTGGCTGTAGCCCACCAGGCTCCTCTGTCCATGGGATTCTCCAGACAAGAATACTGGCGTGGGTTGCCATTTCATCCTCCAGGTTTGACCCAGGGATCAAACCTGCGTCTCTTTTGTCTCCTGTGTTGGCAAGCAGATTCTTTGCCACTAGCGCCACCTGGGAAGCCCCAACTCTAAACTAAATATTACAATATAAGTTCCTGGAGAAAAAAAAAAAACCCTTGCCCTCTCCCACTCATCCTGTACCCTGCCAACAGGGGGAGCTTCCCCCAGGGATGGGAGTCCCTTCAGGGTCCTGGGATCTGTGCCTCAGAATTTTGATACCTGGGCTCCCTGCAGCCTGGAACATGTGTAGATATGCTTTGATGCAAAGGATGACAGAGAGGAGGTTAGCCTGGGAGAGATGGTGAGGTGGTGAGGGGTGACCTAGGAGTGTTATACCTATTGATCTATTGTGCTGAGTGAGTTACATGCATGGTCTCCTTCATTCCTTTCACTGAGTGAAGTCACTCACTGAACACTCAGTCATGTCCAACTCTCTATGACCCCATAGACTGTAGCCTACCATGCTCCTCTGTCCGTGGGATTTTCCAGGCAAGAATACTGGAGTGGGTTGCCATTTCCTTCTCCAGGGGATCTTCCCGACCCAGGGAATGAACCCAGGTCTCCCACATTGTAGGCAGATGCTTTACCGTCTAAGCCACCAGGGAAGTCCACTTCATTCCTTTAGGTCACACTATAACCATAGGTATCAACAACCCCATTGTAGGTGGGAGTCTGGATCATGGCGGGTGGCAGAGAATAGAAGTATTCCAGGCACTGAGGCAATGGCAGCCCACTCCAGTACTCTTGCCTGGAGAACGCCATGGAGGGAGGAGCCTGGTGGGCTGCAGTCCATGGGGTCGCTGAGAGTCAGACACAACTGAGCGGCTTCCCTTTCACTTTTCACTTTCATGCATTGGAGAAGGAAATGGCAACCCACTCCAGTGTTCTTGCCTGGAGAATCCCAGGGACAGCGGAGCCTGCTGGGCTGCTGTCTATGGGGTCGCGCAGAGTCAGGCACGACTGAAATGACTTAGTAGAGCAGGCACTGAGGACAAAGACCAGTGATCTCTCAGTTCTGACTCGAGCCCTGGGTTTCCATCTGTCTGATGAGCCCACATTGGATGCAGAATGCAGCCATCTCAGCCATAGGCAGCTCCTATAGTTAATATTCCTTTTGGGATCACCCCAGTACTCCCTTCCTCCAAGCTGCCTCACTCCCATACCTCAGGGATTTGCCTGGCAGGATGGATTTGACTTCTTAAGTGATTTAGAAAATCAGATTTCAAAGGTGCAAGAAATTACATGGGAAGCATGGCCTCAATATCTAAATACAAAATTCCTGCCCCTCCAGAGACGGAGGTTTGAATTTTTCATGATATCTAAGAGATGTGTAGACTATTTTGAAATTACATGTTTAAAATTTTGAAAATAAAGATTGTATTGGCCAGTGTCTAAACTCAAGACAGTCGTAACCTCACTTTTAAGGAAAAGATGCTTCATCTTCAACATAAAATGTGTCCAAGGAGAGTGAGTGTCTGAGGCTCAGATACAGAGATACATCATCTCATGACTCTATGGAGGATCATCTATTCACCCACGTAAATGGACATGCACATTTTTTCATGTGTATTTCTGTGCTGTCAGAGTCTGTGCCTGTATTTTTTTCTGCCTATCTCTGGCCTGTGATACAACCTCCCTAGCGCTTAACAAAAATTTCTTCATCAGATACAATGATTAAAAACAAAACAAAACAAAAAACAGTATCTCTTAGGTTTGAGAATCTCTTTGTAGTTTGGGAAGTATTTTCACTTTTTTCTTATAGCTGATCTTTGCATTAATCTTACAATATGTGGACAGAGGAGCCCGACAGGCTACAGTCCATGGGGTCACAGAGAGTCAGACACGACTTAGTGACTGAGCAATAACAATGTGTATTACACATGCAGTTTTATTGGTGATAAACCTGGAACCCAGAGAGTCTAATTGCCAGCCCAATGTCACACAGTGATAATAGACAGAGAATAATCATTATTTACATTTTATGCCTTTTCTATTTATAATATAAAATTAGCATATATTTATTGTAGGAAATGTATAAAATATAGAAAAGCCATAAGGAAGAAAATACAAGTTACCTGAAATCCTACCACTGAAACAGAAACCCAGTCACTTTGGTATATATACCAATAGTCTTCTTTATGTGAGTATATATTTTTTTAAAATTGAAATTATACTATAATACTGCTTTGTGATCTACTTTATTACTTATCCACATTTTTTCTTTTATTAAATATTTTAAAATATTTAAAAATTTATTTTTACAATTTAATTACATATAATTAAATAAAATTTAAATTAAAAATAAAATTTAAATAAAAATTAAAATGAAATATTTCATTTTATTAAATGTTTCTATAGCATCATTTTTATCTACTGTAAGGCATTCTATTATATGAGTGTAATGTTTTTTAATAAGTACCATATTGTTAGTGTCTGTATCTGTGGGCACATATTTTTATACACATCTATATGTACTTCTTTTAGTTAATTTCCATAATTCCTGGGTCTGCAAGTATGTACACTTTTAATGCTTTGGTTTTTTTTTTTCCAGGGAGGTTGATATTATGTTCTAGAAAGTTGTACCACCAGAGGTACAAATACTGTCTCTTTCACTGTATATTTGTCAGCATGGAATATTACCATTTATTTTAAAGTATAAATTTTTAAACTTTATGATATTAAACTTTAGTTTTAATGCCTCTATCTTAATTTCCTTATCTGTTCATAATAGTCATTATAAGGCAGCAGCATAATAATGACAGAGTCTGTCTTTGGCTGAGACTAATGGTCCATTAGTTTTACCTGCAGATCTGAATGATGTCAAAGGGCATTGAGAATTGGCTGAAAATGAATTTCTCATAGGGCTTGGCTTATCGGTTCTCAAGGTGTTAACTATCCACTGTCTATTTTGCCCTTGGTCATATACTTTCTCTGAGCAATATTTAGGGCATTATTATTGATTCTCCATGTCTGAATAAATGTCACCAAGAAGAGAAAACTTGACAATCTTTACTATTATAATTTAAGATTTATGATCTTCGACTTTCAGGCAGAATAACATTTTTTTGTATATTCATTCCTACACATAAAGCTGTACAATCTTGGCCAAGACCTTTTATCACTCAGAGCCTGTTTTCACAATTATAAGATGGAGATGGGGATGACTTTGGCCTTCTGCAGAGGTCTGTTGCAGTAATTCCAGGGGACAGAGTGCGTTCAGAAGTTCTTTCCAAGTAAATGCTCCTTGTTGACGTATTCATACATTATTTTTGTCAGAAGAATGAAGCTGGCACTTACCAAATGTTTAGGAATAAATAAATTCGTCCTTTGACATTCTTTCTAAGAACTTTGTCTGATTTATACAGAACAGTTTTATTGAGCAAGAGATGGTGCCTAGATGCCTCCATTCAGAATTAGGAGGATCTAAAATGAGATTTGACTGTAGCCTCCTTCAGGACAGCTCTGGTATCCTCAGGGCACTCATCATGTTGGTGTTCTGCCCCCAGTGCCTATATTCCAGCCACCTAGATAAGGTCTTCAAGAGAACTGAATGTACCTTACACCTCTTGAGGCGATTTCTCTAGCCTCAGAGTTACTTTCTACACAAATCTGCCTTTGTTTATATTTCTCTTTGTGAGACCAGTATATGAATATCATTGGGAGAGTTAGGGTTAATTATTTTATAGAGAGTAAAATTCCACCCTTAAAAAACCAAAGCTCCCATCAGCACCTTGGTGAAGTCATTTATTTTTCTTTCTCTGATACTCTCATCTGTAAAAATTAAATTCTTCTATCAAACATTTACCTAGTGTGCCCTATGTCCCAGTCCCAGAGATGTGAAGATGTATCGGAAAAACCCCCTTTCTCCCCAGGACTCATGATCCAGCAGCTAAGTAAACAGTCAATTATATGACTGTGTGATAAGCAGGATCATGGGGTGACCGCCTCACTTCAGGTTCATACGTGTGTGCTTCTGTATTAATGACCTGAAAAGGAAAGCAAACAGAGTTGTTCTAATTAAACCAGCAGATGATACTTAATTGATCTGTACGGGGAATGTTGGTGAAGTAAACGTCTAATACAGATACTGTGTAGAGAACAGAATCACCAAAATGATCATCTCAGATCATTTCAAAAATCCTCTCAGTGTCATCCCCAGCTGACCCCCAGGATCAAAGAGAACCACTGTCAGTTCTAAATGTGCCTGTCCTTCTCAACCTTTGCATGTGCATTGGTGTGGTTTGATTTTATTTTTCTGCCTGGACCTTTTTCCCCCTGCCTTCCCTCCACCCACGCTCTCTGTGCTCCTTTCTTTATCCGGCTGACTCCAGTTGCTCTTCAAGTCTTCTCAGCTTGGGTACCATTTGTTTAGAAATTCTTCCCTAACCTACCAATCTGGGTATGGTTGTCTGTAGTTTCATACACCAGCCACTTCGATTACAGTAATTATTAAACTATATTGTACCAAAGGTAAAAGCAACCCAAGTGTCCATCAGTGGGTGAATGGATAACCTAAATGTGGTATATACAGACAGTAGGATAGTATTCAGCCCTACCAAGAAGGGAATTCTGACACATGCAATAACATGAGTGAATCTTGAAGACATTGTGTTAAGTGAAATAAGTCAGTCACACACAAAAAAGCAAATATTATAGGATTCCACTTACGTTAGGTTCCTAGGGTGGTCAAGTGCATAGACACAGAGAGTAGAAGGGTATTTTCCAGGGGTTGGAGTTGGGGGAAATGGGGGTACCTGTTTGACAGGTACAGTGTTTCAGTTGGGGATGATAAAAAAGGTGGTGGAAATTGCTGGCGGTGATGTTGGCACAACAGTGTAAATATGCTCAATGCCATTGAACTGTATACTTAAAATGATTAGAATGGTAGTTTCTCTGTTATGTATGTTTTATCACAGTTGTTTAAAATGTGTTTTAATTGAGTATGTCATGACAGCATGTTTTCCAACACCTATGTGCCCTTGGGAGCAGGAACCATGAATTTTCATCAGTGTATCCTCAGTGCTAGCACACATCTTGCAGATAGTAGGTACTCAATTAAAAAAAAAAACAGTTGAGTAACAGAATACATGTAGAAGTTATCTATTATGACAATATCAAGCTAATACATCCTAATTTTATAAAGGAAACTCCAACTATGAAAGGAAAAGTGCCCAGACTGAATCGCGCAAATAGTCAGTGTCTGAGTCAGGATTGAAACTCAGGTGCTGTCAACTCCAATCCAGAAATACTCTTTTCATCACGCCAGCCTTTATGTGCCGTCACTTTCCACATACAGCTCAATAGAACCAGAGGAGGTGATGCAGATAAATGAACATAAAGTGCCATATCTTAAATTAAAAATGATTTCAGAAGACTGAAAAGAGGGTGGAAAAGAAAGGGGGGATAAAGAGGCTGATGTAAGACTTTCCCTGTGATATAGTCACTTTTCATTTGCTTTTTGTTCTTTTTCCAATCTCTTGCCATTTAACCAAAAGAATTGGAATGGGGAGATTGATTGGGCAATCAGCTGTTTCCCAAGGGCTGTAACGGAATCCCAGTCTCTTAGGTAATTTAACCTGGAAGGGGGTTTTGCTATAGGGAACAGCCTACATGTTTGGGAATGGACAAGATGATTTAATAGGCCTCTTCCTGCCCTAATTGCTAATCTTCCTTGTGGGAAGCCCCTTCTTGTGCTGCATTAAAGACTCCATTAATTTGTTTGTATATAAATTCAAGCCACTTCGGTTCTGTCACACTTCTAAGAGGCTCCCATTCAGGAGTCTGTGGCTTGCATCACCCATTAGGATTTACTGATAAGAAAGACGTATTATATATTTTATTACCTTGTCTGTGGAGCACATGTGACAACTATAAAGTACATTCACGTATAGTATGAGTAACTGTCAGGGTAATTGATAAAGTAGTCTGTAATAAAGGTAACTAGAATGGCATTCCTAATGCTGAGATCTCTAAGTGCTGAAGAGGAGGGAGGGGGGAAGGCACTAAATAAATCCAGTCTTTCAGAAATTGCTGGCATTTAAAAAAAAAAGCCAACCAGAAACCTTAGGCCTGCATTTCACTTTCAAGTGTAATTATTTTATGTTGCAATTCATATCTGCTGACACATTGGAATCAACTCAAATAAAGGAATGCTATAAATCTTGCATTGTTTGGATTAAGCACATGTTGATGCTGGGAGAAGTCTAGGAGGAGGCTGCTCCTGTGTGTAAATAGTTTAAGAAAATCAAATGGCTGGAAAAGATGTAGATGCAGTTAAGATAAACGGTCTACCAGCAGCCTTCCAGCCTGTTTAAACATCCAAAGATGTGAGAGGCTCAGTACTTTATCCTGGTAGTGAATGGTAGCAGGCCTTTATAATAATATGAATAATAATACTATCTGGCACTATCAATTATTGGGCTTCCTCCTCATGTCTGCTACCTACATATATTAGCATTTTATCCTCAAGACAGCCCTATATGGGAAGTATTACCAGTTGTGTTATCTGGAGCATGCTATTTAATTTGTCGGTAACCCAGATTATTCATTTGGAAGTGGAAAATGATTACAACAACCCTCACAAATGTTACAGGGTTGTTGAAAGGATTCGATGAGGTCAATGAACATATTGTGCCTGGAACAGTAAGTGCTCAAAAAGTAGGAGCTGGCAGTATCATTTTCACTTTAAAGATGAGAAAGTCATAGAGAGGTTCTGAAACCTGCCTACTTGGAAAATATGAACTTGGGTCTTTTTCATTCCAGAATCTAAATTCATGCCACACTTGCTTCCAGTATGCTACATGTTTTCTGTGTTAACATCATGCTTTGGTCTTTGTTCTGACTTTTGAGCCTGGGATGTAGCAGCTTTGTCTTCCCTTCATCCATGTTGGTCTCACAGCCTGTCAAAGCTGAGGAAGGTGATGGAGCAAGATTCCTTGGTAGAATCTTTTGTTTTCAACTGATACCTGCTGGCGTGCTACAGTCCATGAGGTGCCTGCCATACTGCAGTCCATGGGGTGGCAAAAAGTTGGACAAGACTGAGTGACTGAGCTGATCTGATACCTGCTAGTACCTTACTACAGCCTGTGCCTTGTCCAAATGTGAATTAATGTGGCCTCTCAGGTGGTGCATTGGTAAAGAATCCACCTTGCCAATGTGGGAGATTTAAGAAATGTGAGTTCAAGATCCCCTGGAGTAGGAAATGGCAACCCACTCCAGTCTTCTTGCTTGGAAAATGCCATGGACAGACAAGTCTAGCAGGCTACAATCATAGGGTCCCAAAGAGTCAGATGCGATTGAGCACACATTTAGACTTTTGTTCTTTTTTGTTTCTTTTCTGAAGAATAACTGCTTTACAGAATTTTGTTGTTTTCTGTCAAACCTCAACCACAGGTATCCATATATCCCCTCCCTTCTGAACCTCCCTCCCATCTCCATCCCCATCCCACCCCTCTAGGTTGATACGGAGCCCCTGTGTGAGTTTCCTGAGCCATACAATATACTCAGAATTCCTGAGTATACAGTCAGCAAAAACAAGACTGGGAGCTGACTGTGGCTCGGATCATGAACCTTATTGCCAAATACTGACTGATATTGAAGAAAGTGGAGAAAACCACTAGACCATTCATGTATGACCTAAATCAAATCGCTTATGACTATACAGTGGAAGTAAGAAATAGATTTAAGACACTAGATCTGATAGACAGAGTGCCTGATGAACTATGGATGGAGGTTTGTGACATTGTACAGGAGACAGGAATCAAGATCATCCCCAAGAAAAAGAAATGCAAAAAAGCAATATGGCTGTCTGAGGAGGCCTTACAAATAGCTGTGAAAAGAAGAGAAGCAAAAAGCAAAGGAGAAAAGGAAAGATATACCCATGTGAGTGCAGAGTTCCAAAGAATAGCCAGGGGAGAGAAGAAAGCCTTCCTCAGCGATCAATGCAAAGAAATAGAGGAAAAAAATAGAATGGGAAAGACCAGAGATCTCTTCAAGAAAATTAAGACATAGCAAGGGAACATTTCATGCAAAGATGGGCTCAGTAGAGGACAGAAATGGTAGGGACCTAACAGAAGCAGAAGATATTAAGAGGTGGCAAGAATACATGGAAGAACTGTTCAAGAAAGATCTTCATGACCCAGAAATCATGATGGTGTGATCCCTCACCTAGAGCCAGACATCCTGGAATGTGAAGTCAAGTGGGCCTTAGGAAGCATCACTATGAACAAAGCTAGTGGAGCTGATATAATTCCAGTGAGCTATTTCAAATCCTGAAAGATGATGCTGTGAAAGTGCTGCACTCAATATGCCAACAAATTTGGAAAACTCAGCAGTGGCCACAGGACTGGAAAAGGTCAGTTTTCATTCCAATCCCTAAGAAAGCCAATGCCAAAGAATGCTCAAACTACCGCAAAATTGCACTCATCTCACATGCTAGTAAAGTAATGCTCAAAATTCTCCAAGCCAGGCTTTAGCAATACATGAACCGTGAACTTCCAGATGTTCAAGCTGGTTTTAGAAAAGGCAGAGGAACCAGAGATCAAATTGCCAACATCCGCTGGATCATCAAAAAAGTAAGAGAGTTCCAGAAAAAACATCTATTTCTGCTTTATTGACTATGCCAAAGCCTTTGACTGTGTGGATCACAATAAACTGTGGAAAATTCTGAAAGAGACGGGAATACCAGACCACCTGGCCTGCCTCTTGAGAAACCTGTATGCAGGTCAAGAAGCAACAGTTAGAACTGGACATGGAACAACAGACTGGTTCCAAATAGGAAAAGGAGTACGTCAAGGCTGTATATTGTCACCCTGCTTATTTAACTTATGTGCAGAGTATATCATGAGAACGCTGGGCTGGAGGAAGCACAAGCTGGAATCAAGATTGACAGGAGAAATATCAATAACCTCAGATATGCAGATGACACCACCCTTATGGCAGAAAGTGAAGAAGAACTAAAGAGCCTCTTGATGAAAGTGAAAGAGGAGAGTGAAAAAGTTGGCTTAAAGCTTAACATTCAGAAAACTAAGATCATGGCATCCAGTTCCATCACTTCATGGCAAATAGATGGGGAAACAATGGCTGACTTTATTTTTCTGGGCTCTAAAATGACTGCAGATGGTGATTGCAGCCATGAACTTAAAAGACACTGACTCCTTGGGAGGAAAGCTATGACCAACCTAGACAGCATATTAAAAAGCAGAGACATTACTTTGCCAACAAAGGTCTGTCTGGTCAAGGCTATGGTTTTTCCAGTGGTTTGTATGGATGTGAGAGTTGGACTATAAAGAAAGCTGAGCACCGAAGAATTGATGCTTTTGAACTGTGGTGTTGGAGAAGACTCTTGAGAGTCCCTTGGGCTTGATGGAGATTCAACCAGTCCATCCTAAAGGAGATCAGTCCTGGGTGTTCATTGGAAGGACTAATGATGAAGCTGAAACTCCAATACTTTGGCCACCTGATGCGAAGAGCTGACTCATTTGAAAAGACCCTGATGCTGGGAAAGACTGAGGGCAGGAGGAGAAGGGTACAACAGAGGATGAGATGGTTGGATGGCATCACCGACTCAATGGACATGGGTTTGGGTGGACTCTGGGAGTTTTTGATGGACAGGGAGGCCTGGTGTGCTGCGGTCCATGAGGTCGCAAAGAGTCGGACACGACTGAGCAACTGAACTGAGCCATACAGCAATTTCTTGTTGGATATCTATTTTATTTTCACTCTTTTTCCAGCATGATCTGTCTACCCTTCCTTACCACCCCACCATGAAAATCCATTGGCAGTTGTCATGGCAGCTCTATACTCTTAACTAGAAAATCTGTTTGAATGATGACAAACCATTGTTGACTTTGGCCAAATGTTTTTCTTCTCCAACTGTTTGTAATTATACTGGTTTTATGAGCTAGAAAAAGTACTAGAGAAGGGGTCAGTTACAGGATTGGGCCACCTCATATACTTTTATCTAAATGTCCAGTATCAAAAGACATAATAAATGCCAGCTCTTCCTCTGACAGGCTGTGTATCCTTGAAGGTCACTGGGCTACAGCTTCCCTAGATGTGCCAGGCTATATCATCAACTCTTTCTGTAGATGTACCGACCAGCAGAGCTGCGGGTCACAGAGTACATGCTGAGGACACGTGAGGACTGACTCTTCACACCCCTTTCCCTACATTGTGTTGAAAATCCCACCCTTTTCATGAGATGTTTATAACCAGGGCTGGAAAGGAAATAGACTACAACATTCTAGGGAGATTTTCAATGTGACAGTGCAGATAAAATAGCTTAGGAACAGAACGAATGCTTGGTACCAATACAGAATCAGAAGGGAACATACAGGGTCCATCCTAGTTATACTTGTGAGCTGTATTGTCTTGGCAGGTGATAGAAATGCTCTGGAAACTCAGTTTCTTCCATTATAGGTAATGATCTATATTGCACTTTGAACTATACTATGTGTGTCAGAAATGCCTTGGAAACTGAAAGATACCATGCAAAATGTTAATTGCTACAAAAGTGGAAAGAGGGTGGCATTTAAGGACTGAGATAGAAGGTCAAAGAGCAGCTCTCCAACTGACCAGCTGTGTGATCTTGGACATTTAACCTCCATTGAGCCTCATTTTGTTTTTCTGTAAAATGGTCAAAATAGTCTACATACCCCACACGTCTTTCCTAGAGTGGTTGTCAGGCTCCAGTACAATGTAAATGAAAGTGTTTGTTTCAGACTTGGACTCTAGAGTTATACAAACATTAGCAGGTTTATTATAGGGATGGCCAGGCCGCGGAGTGGCTCTGTCGTTGCAAATCCAAAGGGCATCTCTGTAAATGCAGTTAATTTTCCCATTGAGAACCCCTTACTTTTTACTACAAGACAATTTCCAGCTTTCTCAGCCAAATGACTTCTCATCTAGTCCATAACCTTCACTAGAGAAAGTATAGAGAGGAAACAGAAATCAAAGCCAGGAACCATTGGGCTTTTCCACGTAGGTGTGAATTAGAAGAGCTGTGACTGTCTTGGCCTCTCATTTTGCTGTCTGCCGGACGATGTTTGTACAGGGGTGGGATGAAGTCACTGAGATCTCTATTCAGCATAAATGCTAGTTCTGCTTTGTAGCCAAAGATATATGCCAGGACGTAAAAAGAATTCTCTCCATGGTGCTCCTATTAATTCATAGCAGTTATAGAGAGCTGTAAAAAGCCACCTAATTACTTCTTCTTCCTGTGTATATTTCAAAGATGGCAAGTATCTTAGTAGTTCAAGGTAAGTCTAGTATTAAAGCCATTGGGCTATAATCTTCTTTCTTTCTCCTGTCTTGTAACCATCAGCTGAGTCAGTGAAAGAGAAAAGCAACTCCAAGAACCATTTTTATCATTGTGTTCCCTTTATCCTTGTATGAGCAGATGAGTCCCTGAGTTGTCCTCTTTGCTCCTGCTGGGATCTGTTTGGCCACTTGTAAAATGAGGACAATTGTTGGAACAGCTTCTAAGGAAGTGTGGCTCATGCAGGCAGTATGGCTGAGGGACCCTGTGAAGACCTCCGCCTGCCTTCTGAGCTAATCTGTGTACAAAGGCAAAGGCACTCTGAGATGAGAACCATGTCCCTAAACACTAAGCTGTGGAAAGAGTATTTACACATGTTGTTGACATGTATGTGTGATGCGTTAGCTCCTGGATGGGTGAGGAGAGATGGGCTAGCATCCCCACGTAACAGCTCGCAGTAGAGGCAGGAACTACTGTTTCATCTCATCTGCTCTCTGTGGAACAGTGTTCCACATGGCCTATTGAGGATCCCTCACTAGCTTGGTAGGGCTTCCCAGGTGGCACAGTGGTAAAAAAAATCCACTTGCCAGTGTAGTAGACGTAAGATGAGGGTTCAACCTCTGGGGTGGGAGGATCCCCTGGAGCAGGAAATAGCAACCCACACCAGTATTCTTGCCTAGAGAATTGCATGGACAGAGAAGCCTGGGGACTACAGTCCATGGGGTCCCAAAAGAGTCGGACACAACTGAGCAACTGAGCGCTCACATCAGGTTGGTAGTCAGACCCTTCCAAGAGAGGCTCCAACCCAGCTCAGCTTCACATCCTTTTCTTTTAAGAAATGGCCCCTTTCCTGCCACTCAAAGTGAGGACCAGCCTTCTACAGGTCAGACTCTGTTCTTTAGGAGGCCAGCTCAGGAAAAAACCCAAGCCCATATGGCCTTGCCTCGTCTGCCCATTTGAAAACCCTGCTTTTGCTTTCTAAAGACCCAAGAGACTTTAGCTCATCCTTCTAGAACTGGTGTTGTCCAGTGTAGTAGCCTCTAGCTGTGTGGGTTTAATGTAGTTAAATTTTGATAAAATTTGAGAACACAGTTTCTCAGTCACCCCAGGCACACTTCAAGTGCTCAAAAACCACATGTGGCTGGTGGCTACCTGTGAAATAATAGGAGGGGGGAAAAGAGAGAGTGTGTGTTTGTGTGTGTGCACACACACACACACATTCTCAGTCACTCAGTTATTTCCAACACTTGTGACCCCTTAGACTATAGCCTGCCATGCTCCTCTGTCCATGGGATTTCCCAGGCAAGAATACTGGAGTGGATTCCCATTTCCTTCCCCAGGGGATCTTCCTGACCCAGAGATCAAATCTGTATCTCCTGCGTCTCTGGTATTGGCAGATGAATTCTTTTAACACTGAGTCACCTGGGGAAGCCCCAAATTGTAGGAAATGTATACATATTGGTCTCTGCCTCCAGTTCTTTGCACAGAGCTCCTAAATCCCTCAGAATTTCCTAGGTGTTGCTGTGATATCTGTTCTAATGAAGCAACTCTGAGTGGGCTTCTGGATGGCTCATGTGGGGGCTGGACACAACAGGAAGATCAAGCCAGGATAAGAAGCTCGCAGTTTTCAGCATGACCCCCTTCTCCTGAGAATGGGAAAATGGGCTGAAGATTGAGGTACTGATCAATCAAGCCTATGTGACAAAGCCTCCACAAATTGACCAGAAATGTGGGGTCGGAGAGCTTCCAGGTTGGTGCCCACTGAAGTCCTGGGAGAGTAGCTCCCTTGGGGAGGGCACAGAGCTCTATGCCCCCTCCTTCCACAGACCTCACCCTGTGTAGCTCTTCCGTCTGTCCGTTACTGTCTTATCCTTTTATACTAAACCAGCATTCTAGTAAGGAAATGGTTTTCCTGAGTTCTGGGAGCTGCTCCAGCTGGTTAATCAAACCTGAGAAGGGAGTCATGGGCACTTCTGACCTGTAACCCGTTGGTGAGACGCTCAGGTAACAGCATGGACCTGTGAATGTCGTCTGAAGGAGGGGGAAGTTTTATGGAAACCAACCCTTACCTGTTGTATCTAACCCTATGGCCAGGTCCTGTCAGAGTTGAGTTACATTGTAGCTCATCCAGCTGTTGTCTCAGAGCTTTGCTTGTTGTATGTGGGGAGAACCACATACGTTTGCTGTCAGAAGTATAGTAAGCATGTAAAGGAAAAACATATAGGAGGAGGTGTTTTTTTTTTTTTTTTTTTTTGCCCCTAAAAACTACCATATTGGAAAGTGTGCATATATAATATTTCCTTCATTATAGAAAGTTCATTCAGACAGGACTGTTCTAAAGAGTTGGTTTCACACTCCCCTGTGATGGAATTGCCCACCTCACACTGTGCCAACCCCGTGCTAAATACTTTATAATCCCCTGAACATTTTTAGAACTCAGTGTGGCTTAACACATGAACAGCCTGAGGCTTAGTGGTATCAACCTGCCTGAGGATACGTGACTGGGAAGAAGGTGAACTGGGACTGGATACTGGGTCTCTCTGCTCTGAAACTCACTGTCTGAACCACTCTTCTGCACTGGCTGTTGGCATCTGTATCCTGCAGTAGATGCAGTCATCACCTCTGTTAGTTCCTGCATAGCATCTTCTCGGAGCCGGTGGGATGTGGGTGGGCTGAGACTGGGGCTAGGCTGATGCGAGCACTAGGGGTGCTGAGGATGGCTTGGCCATCCATTTTGCACGTGTTCCTTTGTTAGGAACTTAGCAGACTGAGTCCATACACATACCATATTTAACTCTCCTAATAACTCCATCGTGTAGATACAATTATTATCTTCCTCCTGCAGATGAAAAACATCACAGCTTAAAAGTTACATAATCGTGGTGCTTGGTATGTGACAGAGGTTGAGACCCAGGTGTTCTGAATGCAGAAGCCCCTGTCGTGTCTGCTGGGTCTTGTTACTTTGACCCTCTTCAGTCTGATTTCAGTCTTACTACCCACAGAAGGGTTTTCCACCTCTTTTGAAATGTGGAGGACCTTGGTGCATCTTCTTCTTGCTTTGGGAGAGTAAACAGAGCCAGGTGTCTGAGTGCAGTGGATGCTTCTGAGCATGGGAACTTATCTAGTCCCTGGAGAGCTGGCCTTGTGCAAAGGCTGGCCTTCTCCCTCGGCCACTGAAGTGTCAATCGATGCAGCAAATACAGCTGATTGACTTCTTGTCAGAGCCCCATTTCGCAACAATGGACAACATCTTCTGTAATTTGAAAACTGATTACAGACCTGCAGTACTGGTTTGCTTTTTTTCCCAAACATAAATGGAATTTCTTGAGCAAAAGCTTTTCCGGTTGATTCTGATACATGTCCAAGGAGGTTTCTTTGCCAGCCCCTTTTAACTTAATCTGTTCAATTACAGTAACTGAACTTAAAGATACAGCAAAGAAGAAAATAGCACCATCTGCATTCCATTTTGATTCATTAAGAACTCTGAGCCTAATAAAAAAGATGAACCTTCATGAATGGTGTTTATTCATTCCGTCTTCTCATGTATCTGGAGTGGTCTGTTAACTAATAAATTCTAATATGAAGTTGGTGTATCTGAAGTCCTAAATACAAGATGGCTGGGGAGGATAGATGCAAACATAGCATGTGGTCCCCACCTCTGCATTCATATTTTGGTCAGGGAAGAAAATTTAAACAAGGATCACCGAGGCATAGGGACCAGGTCAGTTGCCATAGAAACTGCTTCTTACAGTGACTCTAAGGCATCACCAAAGCAGCAGGAAAGTGTTCCAGCCCCAGGTTGAATTCCACTCTGAGAGCATGTACATTCTGTATTCCTTGGCCATCCTTGTCAAATACTCTTCAGGAATAGGGGCATTTATGAGAACGAGTACGTGCATTGGAATGACAGAAGTTTGGATTTGAGGGCATGTCCTAGTGAAGAGAACAGCCTCTAACACCAACCTGAATGGATTTACATCCTGGATCTGGAGTCAGAGTCAGCCTGTAGCCTAAATGGAGTCTACCACCTGTGTTTGTACAGTCACAAATTAAGAACACCTTTTATGTTTGTTCATGGTTGGAAAAAAATGAAAGAAGAATATTTCATGATGTGTGAAAAGTATATGAAATTTAAATATCATTGTCCATAAATAAAAGTTCATTGCAATACAGGGACTCTCATTGGTTTACATGTATTGCACGGCTGCTTGCATACAACCATGGCTTGGCAGTACCCTCCATCTTTGCTCCTTGGAAATCCAGCAGGATTTCTCAGACAGAAGATAGCATGAGGGTCTGCGAGGCCAGGAAGTGGACCACCCCCACATTGATTCACCCACTTGGCTAAAACAGAAGACATTCATGGGTGTGATGAGAACTTGCTAAGCAGCTGTGTTGATGTCCACTGACTCAGGATGGTCTGGCCTGGAGATTCACAGTGGATGCCCACAGCCCTTACCCTGAAGCCCATCTTTGGTTGTCAGAACACAGGTCCCTGAGGCTATTCTATGCTCTTAGCCTCCCAGACTGGAAGCAAGTTTCTAGATAGGTGGAAAGGATCTTGAAATTAAGCAGACAATTTGACTTTCCCCGTTAGACCCTAGAGTAAAAGAAAGTGTGACAGCAAGAATGTCATAATGATATCACAGACTTTTAGGTGTTGGAAACTCAATTTATCCATAAGTACTTAATGGGAGAAATATTACCTTAGTTGACAGATGCTGAAACTGAGATTCTACTAATAGAATATTTCAGAGCCTGGAGCAGAATTTAAGTTTTTTGACTCCTGAACCTTACCAACAAATCCACCCTAAATTTGAGGCAGAGATTATTTAGTCATTTACCTTGCAACAACTATTTATTGATCACCTATAATAAGCCTGGAGGATTCAGCACTCAGGGAACAAGACAGATGAGGCCATGATCCTTTTTGCCTTCTATTTTATTGGAGGAGTCTGACAGTAACCACATAAGTAAATAAATAATTTCAGGTAGCAATAAGTATTGTGATTTTTTTAAATTCAGGGTAAAATGATAGGGAGTGGCTGGCAAAATTAGATAAGAGGAATGAGGGAAGATATCTTTGAATAGGGGACACAAGCTATAGCTTGAATTGGATCAGAATGAATGAATGAGAGCGTGGGATGCGGGAAGAGTGCTGTGGGGAGATGGGTACCAGCAGGCACTTGTGCTCACAAGTGGAGACTGATACATCCCAGCCTTGATGGTGCAACAAGGACTATGTCACCAGTTGGAGAGGGGCTGAACTTGCAGACTGGTCAACCTTACATCCTCTTGTTGACAATTCCATTTCTCCCCTTTTTTCCCCATCCAAAACCCACTCTTCCTTCAGCTCCTTTCTCAGAAACTTTCCCAGGTTTCACCAGCAGTAAGTAGTCTCCTTTGCTTAAACCCTTTATCTGTACTCCTCTTTTTTTTTTTTTTTTTTTAATTCTAACGCATTCTCTCCCGTGTTGTATATCAGTTCAGGTCAGTTCAGTTGCTCAGTTGTGTCTGACTCTTTGAGACCACATGGACTGCAGTACACCAGGCCTCCCCATCCATCACTAACTCCCAGAGTTTGTGAAACTAGATTCCACATATATGCATTAATATATGATATTTGTTTTTCCCTCTTTCTGACTTATTTCGCTATGTATGACAGTCTCTAGCTCCATCCATGTCTCTGCAAATGGCATAATGTTGTTCCTCTTTATGGCTGAGTAATATTCCACTGTATAAATGTGTCACATCTTCTTTATCTGTTTCTCTGTTGATGGACATTTAGGATACTTCCATGCCTGGCTACCGTATGTATTGAACCCTCTTACAGTGTTGGTGGGAATGTAAATTGATACAGCCACTATGGAGAACAATATAAAGGTTCCTTAAAAAACTAAAAATAGAACTACCATCAGTTCAGTTCAGTCGCTCAGTCGTGTCCGACTCTTTGTGACCCCATGACCCACAGCATGTCAGGCCTCCCTGTCCATCACCAACTCCTGGAGTCCACCCAAACCCATGTCCATCGAGTCGGTGATGCCACCCAGCCATCTCATCCTCTGTTGTCCCCTTCTCCTCCTGCTCTCAATCTTTCCCAGCATCAGGGTCTTTTCAAATGAGTCAGCTCTTCGCATGAGGTGGCCAAAGTATTGGAGTTTCAGCTTCAGCATCAGTCCTTCCAGTGAACACCCAGGACTGATCTCCTTTAGAATGGAATGGTTGGATCTCCTTGCAGTCCAAGGGACTCTCAAGAGTCTTCTCTAACACCATAGTTCAAAAACATCAATTCTTCAGTGCTCAGCTTTCTTTATAGTCCAACTCTCATATCCATACATGACCACTGGAAAAACCATAGCCTTGACTAGATGGACCTTTGTTGACAAAGTGATGTCTCTGCTTTTTAATATGCTGTCTAGGTTGGTCATAATTTTCTTTTCTTGGAGTTAGAACATAAACAGTGCATAGTAAATATTTTGAGTAAATGAGTGAAATCTTCCTTTTCTCTGTAGATGTAAACACTGAAACATTCTAGGATTTCAGAACTAGAAGGAACCTTTAGCTGTTAAGAGGAAATGAAGGCCAACAGAGATTAAAGAGTTAAGCCCAACATTACAAAACCTATTGGTGGTAGATCTGAAAGCAATGTTTAGTCCCTCTCAGAAGAGCATTGTACATAGAAGTAGGTTATTGATAGCTCTGAGGGTAACAGAGCTCCAGTTCTCCAAGATGAGCCCCAATTTAGAATATTTTGTCCCATTAGAACACTTGTTTCTCTTGAACATATGGCCTAGTTTTTTCTTTTTTTAATTAATTAATTTATTTTAATTGGAGGCTAATTACTTTACAATATTGTGGTGGTTTTTGCCATACATTGACATGAATCAGCCACTGGTGCACATGTGCCCCCCATCCCGAACCCACTTCCCACCTCCCTCCCCATCCCATCCCTCTGGGTTGTCCCAGTGCCCCAGCTTTGAGTGCCCTGTTTCATGCATTGAACTTGAACTGGTGATCTGTTTCACATATGGTAATGTACATGTTTCAGTGCTATTCTGTCAAATCATCCCACCCTTGCTTTCTCCCACAGAAACCAAAAGTCTGTTCTTTATATCTTTGTCTCTTTGGCTGTCTTGCATATAGGGTTGTTATTACCATCTTTATAAATTCCATATATATGTGTTAATACACTGTATTGGTGTTTTTCTTTCTGACTTACTTCACTCTGTATAATAGGCTCCAGTTTCATCCACCTCATTAGAACTGATTCAAATGTGTTCTTTTTAACAGCTGACTAATATTCCATTGTGTATATGTACCACAACTTTCTTATGCATTCATCTGCCGGTGGACATCTATGTTGCTTCCATGTCCTGGCTATTGTAAACACTGCTGCAATGAACACTGGGGTGCACGTGTCTCTTTCAATACTGATTTCCTCAGTGTGTATGCCCAGCAATGGGATTGCTGAGTCATATGGCAGTTCTATTTTCAGCTTTTTAAGGAATCTCCACACTGTTCTGGAAATGGTGGCAGAGGCTGGTCTCATTTATCTTTTCCTTCTCAGTAGAGTACAAACCCTTCGACAGAACAGATGCTCTGTCTACATACAATAAACAAATGGAAACATATGGCTACCTTACTTACAGCTCATTAATGTAAAAGTGCTTACATGCAAACTCATCTCTAGGTTTGACCAAAACAAAGCGTTTGTTGAATTATGCTTCCTGTGTCACAGAGTAACTTTCATAATCTCAGGCCTTGCCCTGTCCCCATGGCCCGTCTGATAAGAGAAATGTCTCCCTGGAAATTTCCTCCTCCCTGGGAAGTAATATGCATTGATCCATCCATGATTTGACAGCTTGTGAGCCTTTAAATGACAGCTGGGATATTGATTTTTGAAGCACAGCAGATTGTCTTTAGAAATCATTTAAGGGGTTTGGATTCATGTAATCATTCAGCAAATACAGAGGAACACCTACTGTGTGCAAGGCCCTTTTCCTTTTCCTCATTAGAAATATGGGAAAAATAATCATATCTCCCTCACAAGGCTGCTGCAAGGAGGGATAAGTGAGACAGAGCATGTAGAGGACTGAACACAATGCCCAGCACACAATAATTCCTCAGAATATAGCTGGCATTTCTGAAGCATGTATATTCAGAAGATGGTGACAGTGACTGCAGTGATGTGGAAAGTGACCACAGAATACTTGGAATTTGCACGCTGCGAAGCTGCTTTCTTCCTTACTTTTTTCCTATTTATTTTTTTGAAGTATAGTTGATTCCCAGTGTTATTAACTCCTATTGTAAGCAAAGACATTCAGTGAGGCTCAAGAAGAAGGGGAGGGAATATATATGTACATACTTACAGCTGATTCACATTGTTGTACAACAGAAACTATAGAACACGGTAAAGCAGTTATCCTCCAATTAAATAAATATCCTATGGTCAACCATAATGGAAAAGAATATTTTAAAAAATGTATATATATGTATAATGGAATCTTCCTTATTTTTTTAATTCACCTTCTCATTAAATCACCTTACCTATAAATCAAGGAAAGCAGGCAAGATGATGCCCGAAATCCTCTCCACTCTCATGACACCCTTAACCCCCTTCTGTATTGATACAACCCTGCTTCCCTGAGACCCTGATAGTCCTGATTATTCTCCCACTCCCCCATCTCTTCCTTTGTGTCTGCTTTTGTTTATTTTGTTATAATATCCTTGTTTATCTGAGTCTGCCCTCTGTCAAACTGTGAGTCTTGAGGACAAGAGTAGGTTCTTATCCATCTTGGTTTCCCCCAAGTTTAACAACAGAAGTTGCTCAGAAAGTGAAAGATGTGTGTGTTCTACTCCTTTAGTCCTTTATCAACTTTATGCCTTTAAAGGGACCTCATTTCTTTCTACCATTCAGTCAAAAGGAAGCCACTCTATATGTCTCAAACACTTTTCTGTCTTCGAAGGCCTCATACTGTCTAAGTGAAAATTCACGTTTTTGTGATCTCTGATCCTTCATGGCTCTCCTTGGACAAGAAACAGAGAGGAAGCTCCACCCTTCCAACTGGATCTCTTTGGGACTGATCCAGGCCCACATACATCAAAGATGGGTTATGCTCATTGTTTATAAAAGAGCCGCACACCCCATGGAATGTGGAAAATGACCTAAAATTTGTGATGAAGCAGTTAAGTTGGGCAAACAGAACACTCGCTCCTCCCACCCACTGTGTGGAGATGGTCTTAATGAGCCTGTGTCTTGTTGAGATTAAAGGAACTAAAAACTCCCCCCCAAGGTTCGGTGCAAAGAAATGATACTGGGAGAAAATAAATGAACAGAAAGAGAGATTTCAAAACATCAAATAAAATAGCAGAGGCTTTATGTGTCATTTCAGATCTTATTTCTGTTTTAGAAAAGGTTAACCCGATGTGATCATGGCTGCCTAAGAAAAGGAGAAAGAAATTAACAGGAACTGAGCATCTACCACATAAGACAGATGAGGCAGCAAGGCAGGTTTTAGTCTTTGTGTTTGACAGATAAGGATGCTGAGTCTACCGAGGGTAAGTGATCTGCCTGAAGTCATCCCAAATAGGAAGCAACAGAGCCTGGATTCAGACTTGGCTCCCAGCCCCACACTCATGTTTTTCTCCCCAAACCCATCAAACAGGGGCATTAGGAATAGGGCTCTGAATCCCATGTATGCCCTAGAAGGAAATCATGTCAATTATCAAATTAGAATAGGAAAATAGAAAAAAGGAAAAAGACAGAAAGAAAACTTTAAGGAAAATCAAAGTGGCACGGTACAATCAAGCTGGGTTGTGGAGGCTGTCTTTGCACAGACTGTTTAATTGGCGTTGTATTTTGAGGGTTAGATTAGAGGAAGAAGAAAAAAGACAGTGTTCAACCTGATTTACATGAAAATGAGAAGAAGGGAAAAAAGTGGGATATTAAAATATGTGAGTTGAATCCTTAGATCTCTGCTTCGTGAGTGGTGCACGGTAGAACTTTTAAATTGGCTACATTGCTTTAATTGAAATATAGAATTGTAATAACACAATGTGACAGGCACCTACTGAGGAGGACTGCGGCTGCTCCCACCTCTCCCTGGAGCAGCAAACAACAGGAGGATGGAAAAAAAAATACACACCGAGAGCACTTGAAAGGGCTTTGTTCTTTTCCAGGCTCTTTTGAGGTTGGCTTTTTGAAAACTGCATTTTTTTTTTCCTCATTCACTCCAGGGTCCAATTAATCCACACCACCCCACCCCCATTCCCAGCATGTGCTTCCTGAAGAGGTATTTTGCATCAATTAGGGTGTTTGTTGTATGCTGGGTAGAAGCAAAAGAATTTGTAAAATATCCAGATTTGTCTGCAAGGATCCCGAATCTGTTGATAGCCTGAACTAAACTGAGGAGTTGGATGGGATCTTAGGTCCCCCTGAGGTTTCCCTTCTGTCGCTGCATGGCTGTGATCATTTTCAAGTGTACCTAGATATTGACATTTATTGCAAAGATACTTGACCTAGAGTTAGCCCTGGGAGATGGGCTTTAGTGTTCAGGCATAGATGTTCATGAGGGCAGGCAGTGAAGTGACCTAATACTGGAGGTGGACCACCAGGTTTCTCTCTGACACAGCTTCTCGAAGTCCCAGCACACCTACCTCTCTTGACAGAATTTGCACTGTGATAGGATTTGGTTGTGACCAATCCAGATAGCCCACTCCGTCAGCCCTCTTCCAGCTTTTTCTATAACACACGTTCATGTCTCATTTCTCAAGCCTCTCCTCCTTCCATTTATTAACATATATCTCAACCAGATGCCATGGAGTCCAGGTTGTCTTGATGTCAATGTTGTTGGCCCCATCCTGCTTTATCCTATAGGTACACTGGCTGCTGGCAACACATCAGATCTGTTTCTACTTGCTTCATCTTTTCCCATAGTTTATGCCTGAAACATACATTTCCCTAGAAATATACAGCTTTTCTCAACCATAGAGCATAGATTCAAATAAGAAGCTGTGATTGAAACCAGTTTAAGCCCTTCCTACCTTCATTCCCAGCACATCTTCTCTTAAGGTCAACTTGCTTTAGTGTTAAAAATCAGCAAATGTTAATTGCAAAAAAAAAAAAAAAAAATGTAAATTGTCAGGTATAGATTACCATGATGTTCCTCTTTAAGCTAGTTGTGGTGAAGGATGGGTCACTTAATTTTCTAATTCATTGAGGACCAGGAGGTGGTCTTGCAATGAATGCCCTGTGCCACTCGTGACTTACCATGTGAGTGCCATGGTAACTAACCTCACCACCAAACCTCTCAGTAAGATGGGACCGCTGTGCACTCACCTGGATGGTGCAGTGACATTGCCATAGAAGTTTCTGGACAACGTCTTTCTACTTACCTTGTCACACATCAGTAATTCACAGGCCATTCCGGTCTGCAGACCACAAAATGTGATTCCGGATATTCTTCCCTTCTCATTCCCCATGGCACATGGTGTTCTCAGGTGGAAGAGACCCATTCCTCCCAGGACCTCCTGTCTCTGGCACCGTTGTTCATCCATTCACACGAGCCATAGCCTTGATCCCCACACTCTGACTGTGTTAAGTCTTGTTAAATTTGCCTCTCACCCATCTTAGAGCCACCCACCTGCCTCATCTCACTGTCCGCCACTGTAATCACAGCACCACCATCTCACCTGGATGCTGGGCCTTCTCCTTGGTTGGTCTTTCTTACAAAGTCTCTGGACCCAGTTCTCTCCATTCTACAAAATCAAGCCCCAGCAACCTCGTTAATATATACACAGAGCAGATTTCTCTTCTGCTTAAAACTCTTTGGTGGCTTCCTTTGCTAAAGATCACAGCATTTAACATGGCCTGTGAGGTGCTTCATCCCTATCTGCCTGCCTGAGTCACCCTGTCCCCACTGCCTCCTCCCCAGCAAGCCTGGCCTTCTCTCAGTTCTTTGTAAGTCCTCTGCCTTCCCACACAAAACCGACTCAAGGTCTTTGCTCCTGCTGTTCTCCGCACAAACCCAGTACATATAGCTCCTCTACGCTAGGGCTCTGTACCTAGGTACTTTGTAAAGAGGGATCACACTTAATCCTTACATCCACACAGTGTGATTAATCTTATTTTTAAATTGAGAAACCTGAAGCTCAGAGAGGTTAAATAGCTTGCCTGTGTTAGTTGCTGAGTCGCGTCTGATTCTTTGCAACCCCATGGACTGTAGCCTGCCAGGCTCCTCTGTCCATGGAATTCTCCAGGCAAGAATACTGGAGTGGATTACCATCTCCTTCTCCAGGAGATCTTCCCAACCCAGAGATCAAACCTGAGTCTCCTGCATTGCAGGCAGATTATTTACCATCCAAGCCACCAGGGAAGCCCCAAGAATACTGGAGTAGGTAGCCATTCCCTTCTCTGGAGGATCTTCCTGATCCAGGGATCAAACCTGGGTCTTCTGCATTGCAGGCAGATTCTTTCACCATCTGAGCTTGCCTGGGGTAGAATGAACAGCTTATTCATGAGATCCACACCCAGCCTGGGAGATCCTAGGGCCTCTCTAGAGCCCTCACCTAGTTCTGGGTTTTAGAGGGCCTCCGTGTGCTGAGATTAGGGAATCATACTGTCTTCCTGTCTGCCCTCCGCCCCTCTCCCCGCGCCACAGCTTTTTACCACCATCCTCCCCACCAGAGCTGACCCTACTTTCCTTTTAGCCTCTCATCTCACTTTCTAGATAATATTAGCACCCAGCTGTTAGCACCCAGGGATTCAGTATTAGGCAGACACTGAAGAATGACTTAAAATATCCCCACTTTGTCCATTTTCTCTGGAAAGGCCTGGGTTTGTGTACTTCTAAGACCAGGTTTTAAATTCGAGGACCTTCCTCTCCCCTATCCAACTCTGCCAGTTTGAGGAGCGAGCTGTCTGACTCAGTTCCAGGACTTGGCCATTTTCAGTTTCTCATCTGGAGCTTCCTTGGGCACCAGACAGAAAGCTTCTGAGCTGACAATTTCCAGGAGGCCTCAGCATATTCTGGCCTCTTCGCACATGTGAATATACAATTTAAAATCCATTTACATGAATAAATGAACTATTCAGGAGATGAAAAATGTTCTTTTTTTTTTCTATTTAAAATATGAGAAAGAGAATCCCCTGAACTTTGCAACTTCATGATATCCTATACTTTGTGTCATGGGCCTCCACTGGAAAGCGAGAAAGGCTCTGAAAAGAGCGGAGAATAAAAGCTTTCTCGGTGAAAATAGTTGAACAGGCACTGGCAATGGGAAAAATTCATATGCCGTAATTATAGATTTTTGTTTGTTTTAAATCCTGGCGCTCAATCTGTGAGCTCGGTTTAATAATAAAATACTAGAATTATGCATGCAAGTGCAAATTTCGTATCATGTCAGTCAATTTCAAACACTATTTACAGACTGGAATCATTACAGTGCATTAATATAATGAAGACGGCAGCGTAGTCTATTTCAGTGTGGTGTCGTTAAAACATCACCATAGGGTGGTGGCTGTAGCTCTTCTCAAGCTTTTAAGCTTATCTCAATCCATCTTAACATCCTTTGAGCTTTGTTTCTGAAATGGCTTGGATTTTGCTATTAGCAACATGTATGTTAATTGTTTGTGATTCCGCAGAGAGAGGGAGGGATGGGGGTGGGCAGTGTGGGCCGAGACAGCGTGGGGAAGGGAGAGAGAGAGAATGAATGAATGCAGAAGGGAAGGTCCTCTGGCTCACTGAGAGCATGGAGCCGTGTTTGTTTACCCCCGAAATAGTAGGCAGTGTGATATTGTGATAAAAGCAGTGACTCTGGAGCCAGACAGCCTGCATTCAGTTCTCAGTCCACCAACCTATGAGCTTGGCGGCTTTGTGTAGGTAGGTCTGTTCTCTATGCCTCAGTGGCCTGACTCATAGAGTGGTTATGGGAATTAAATAAGTAGGACCCTAGAAAGATGCCTGACACATCAAAAATGCTCACTGAATATCAACTGTAATCTTTATCTCTCTACTCCTAGTGCCCTGAACAGTGACTGGTATAGAGTCAATGATGAATCATTGTATATGAAGGGTGGGAGGATAAATGGATGGTTGGGTGAATGAACAGCATCGCTAGAGTCCAGAGCATACACTGCTTGTTTGCATCTATAGCATTCTTTGTATTTCAGTGGCTCTGCCAGAATCCAGGCCTCTTTGTTGAAACTTGAGGCTGCCCGGAGAAGACTGGACTTGCTTTAGATAGCTGGCGGAGAGGCAAAGAAGTTTGCACATTAAGGACTGAAGTTGAGCCTTTGCAAATGTGCAAAGCTGGGAACTGATGCGGAGGTTGTTATTAACTCACACGTTTAACAGGATGTTTGCCCTTCAACAAAGGGTGACTAATTACTCTAACAGTTGATTATGTAGCCCCCTTAATTTGTTACTGGTTTTCAAATACCAAAGTAATTACATCACTAAGGGAGGACAGTTTTTAGAAAGTCAGTGTACAAAAGAGATGGAAAAGGAGTTGACTGTTGATTCTGAGTTCCGTTTGGGTAGAGCTCTATGTTGAGTCTGACTCAGTAGCAGTTTTCAAGGCCCTGAGCAGAAGTCAAACCCTGTGCCCTGGCAAGGGTGAGACTCAAGGAACAGGGCATAGTGAGTGGATGTGGAAGAGCTTTGGAGTCAGGCTGACTGGGTTCAGATTCTGCCCCTGCTGTGGACCTAGAGTGTTTCCAGCGCCCACCTCTGGAAATGGTGCTACTGAGAGTATCTCCCTTAGTTGGAAGGATTGCAGCGCTTAAACAGTGTCTGCCTTATAAGGGCTGAAAATTATATTTGATGTTATTATTTACGATCTGATAAATCTGGTGCAAAGAGATGACTCACTGGAAAAGGCCCTGATGCTGGGCAAGATTGAAGGCAAAAGGAGAAGGGGAAGGCAGAGGATGAGATGGTTAGATAGCATCACTGACTCAACTGACATGAATCTGAGCAAACTCCAGGAAATGGTGAAGGACAGGGAAGCCTGGCATGCTGCAATCCATGGGGTTGCAAAGAGTCGGACACAACTTAGCAACTGAAGAGAACAGAATTATTTATGACCTATCTTCTGCTTTTTCTCTACAGCTTCATCTCTAGCCTTCTCCCCTGTGGATCTTATTTCTCATTCCCTGCCCTCCACAGTGAGTCATGCCTACTTACACCGCTCCCTGGGACTCACTGCTTCAGTCTCCTGTTGCTATCTCGCCTGTCCGCACCCCTCTTCCAGCTTGGCAAGCTCCTATTTAACCTGCATTCTTTTTTTCAATTTTTAATTTTTCTTTTTTTCATTTATTTTTATTAGTTGGAGGCTAATTACTTTACAATAATGTAGTGGTTTTTGCCATACATTGACATGAATCAGCCATGGATTTACATGTGTTCCCCATCCTGATCCCCCCTCCCGCCTCCCTCCCCATCCCATCCCTCTGGGTCTTCCCAGTGCACCAGCCCTGAGCACTTGTCTCATGCATCCAACCTGGGCTGGTGATCTGTTTCACCCTTGATAGTATACTTGTTTCAATGCTATTCTCTCAGAACATCCCACCCTCGCCTTCTCCCACAGAGTCCAAAAGTCTGTTCTGTACATCTGTGTCTCTTTTGCTGTTTTGCATATAGGGTTATCATTATAATCTTTTTAAATTCCATATATATGCGTTAGTATACTGTATTGGTCTTTATCTTTCTGGCTTACTTCACTCTGTGTAATGGGCTCCAGTTTCATCCATCTCATTAGAACTGATTCCAATGGATTCTTTTTAATGGCTGAGTAATATTCCATTGTGTATATGTACCATAGATTGAAGTATATGTTGACTTATGATACTGTAATTGTTTTAGGTATACAGCAAAGCAATTCAGAGATGTATATGTATTTTTTTATTTCAATTCTTTTCCATTATAGGTTATTACCAGACATTGAACATAGTTCCCTGTACTAAACAATAAATCCTTATTATCTGTTTTTATATATGATAGTGTGTATCTGTTAATCCCATAATCCTAATTTATCCTTTCCCTTGTCTCCTCTTTGGTAATTGTAAGTTTGTTTTCTATATCTATGAATGTCTCTATTTTGTAAATAAATTCATTTGTACTAATTTTTTAGATTCCACATATATGTGCGATCATACAATAGAATATTTCTCTTTATCTGATTTACTTCAGTTAGTATGATAATCTCTAGGTCTATCTATGTTGGCGTTATTTTGTTCTTTTTTATGACTGAGTAGTATTGCCCTGTGTGTGTGTGTGTGTGTGTGTGTGTGTGTGTGTGATGCATGTGCATGCATGCATGTTTAGCACATCATTTACATTTCACCTGAACACTTAGGTTACTTCTGTGTCTTGACAGTTGTAAATAGTGTTGCTGCGAACATTGGGGTGCATGTATCTTTTCGAATTAGAGTTTTCATCTTTTCTAGATATATTCCCGGGAGTAGAATTTCTGGATCATATGATAACTATTTTTAGTTTTGTAAGTAACTTTCATACTGTTCTCCACAGGGACTGCACCAGTTTATACTCCCACCAGCAGTGTAGGAAGTTTCCCTTTTCTTGTACTCTCTCTAACGTTTATTATTTGTAGACTTTTTGATGATGGCCATTCTAACTGGTATGTAGTGATACTTCACTGTAGTTTTGATTTGCATTTCTCTAATAATTAATGATGTTGAGTGTCTTTTCATGTGCCTGGTGGCCATCAGTATGTCTTTGGAGAAATGTCTATTTAGGTCTTCTGTCCAATTGATTGTTTTGATATTGAACTATATGAGCTATTTGGAAATTAAACCCTTGTCATTGCATCATTTGAAAATATTTTCTCCTTTTCAGTAGGTGTTCTTTTAATTTTGTCAGCCATCTTTTGGTGTGAAAAAAAACTTTTACATTTAATTAGATTCCACTTGTTTATTTTTGCTTTTGTTTCCTTTGCATTAGGACACATATCCCAAAAAATATTGCTACGATTTATGTCAAAGAGTATTCCACCTGTGTTTTCTTCTTGGGGTTTTATGGTTTCCAGTCTTACATTTACATCTTTAATCCATTTTAAGTTTCTTTTGCTTTGGGAGACTGACCTAAGAAAATATTGTAATTCAAAGAATGTTGTGCCTGTATTTTTTCTAAGAGTTTTATGGTCTCATATCTTATTTTTAAGTCTTTTAGCCATTTTGAGTTTATTTTTTGTGTGGCATGAGAGAGTGTTCTAACTTCATTGATTTACATGCAGCTGTCTGGCTTTCCCCTCACTAGTTGTTGAAAAGACTGTCTTTTCTCCTTTGTACATCCTTGCCCCCTTTGTCAAACATTAGTTAGCTATAGTTGTGTGAGTTTATTTCTGAGTTCTCTATTCTATTCCGTTGATCTATGTTTGTTTTTGTGCCAATGTCATGCTGGCTTGATTACTGTAGCTTTGCAATATTGTCTGAAGTCTAGAAGAGTTATTTCTCCAACTTTGTTCTTTTTCCTCAGGATTGACTGCTTTGGCAATTTTGGTTTTTTTATGGTTCCATATAAATTTTAGAGTCATTTGTTCTAGTTCTGTGAAAAATATCTTGGGTAATTTGAGAGGAATTACATTTAATCTATAGATTGCTTTGGGTAGTAGGGCCATTTTAACTGTAATAATTCTTCTAATCCAAAAGCATAGAATATCTTGCCATTTCTTTGAATCATCTTCAATTTCCTTTATCAGTGTTTTGTCGTACTCAGTGTGTGAGTTTTAAACTTCCTTGGTTAGGTTTATTCCTGGGTACTTTATTATTTTTATATGTGATGCTCCATGGGATTATTTTTTTGCTTTCTCTTTCTGATATTTCATTGTTAGTGTAAAGAAATGCAACAGATTTCTGTATATGAATCTTGTATCCTGCTACCTTGCTGAATTAATTTACCACTTCCAGTAGTTTTTATGTCTATAGATTCTGTAGAGTTTTCTGTATAGAATATTATGTCATCTGTATATAATGATAATTTTACCTCTTCCCTTCCAATGTGGATACTTTCATTTCTTTTCCTTGTCTGATCACTGTGGCTAGAGCTTCCAATACTAAGTTGAATAGAAGTGGTGAGAGTGGGCATTGTGTCTTGTTCCAGAATTTAGCAGGAAGGCTTTCAGCTTTTCACTGTTTAGTATTATGTTGGTGTGGGTTTTTCATAAATGGCTTTTATTATATAGAGGTATGTTCCCTGTATACCCACTTTGGCAAGAATTTTTTTTACCATGAATAGATGTTGACTTTTATCAAATGCTTTTTCTGCATCTATTGACATGGTCATATGGTTTTTGTTTTTTGTTAATGTGGTATATCACATTCATTGATTTGTATATGTTATGATCCTGGAATTAATCCAACTTGATCATAGTCTATGATCCTTTTTTGCGTTAGTGGATTTTGATTGCTAACATTTTGTTGAGAATTTTTGCGTATATATTCATCAAAGGTATTGGCCTGTGATTTTCTTTGTTTTTGTTTGTAGTGTCTTGGTTTTGATATATGGGTGATGGTGCTTTCATAGAATGACTTGGGCAGTATTCCTTCTTCTTTAATCTTTTAGAAAAGTATGGGAAAGATCAGTATAAGTTCTTCATTGTTATGTTTAGTAGAATTTCCCAGTGAAGCCATCCAGCCCTGGAACTTTGTATAATCTGCAGTTCTTAATCTAACTAAACCTTCTTCCTTGAAGCAGCCCTGTTTCTTCCAGGCAGAATTGGGCACTCCTCCCCTTCTGCTACTTTATATCTTGAGCATATTATGTTTCAGTGATTTTAAGATGTTTTTTTCTCTCCCAGTTTAATGTTTCTGCAGTAAGGCTTTAGCTTACAGTCTGTAGTACCTTGCAGTCAATGCACTATAGTTTGTTCTGTGTCTAGTATCACTATTTGTGTCTGAGCCACCTGAGGATGTATTGTCTTTGTATTCCCTAGTGCCTGGACAAAGCACACAGCCAGGGCTGTTAAACAAATAGGAAAATAAATTGACATACAATATGACTAGGAGTCTGATTTTGTTGGATAGCACAATCTTTTTGGATATGTGCTACCATCAGAAAAATAATAGCAGCAGCTAGGTATCACTTACTATGTTCCAGGCAATATTTAAAGCACTTACATATATAAACTGTTTACTTACTTCTTCTTTGTGATAACCTGATGAGGTAGATTCTATTTTAATCTTTGTTTCATAGATAAGGAAACAGGTTCAGAAAGGTTATGCAATGTAGTGGAGCTAAAATTGCCACCCCCAAAATGTCTCTTTGGCATGTGAATTAGTTCAAGCTAAAACAGTCAAGGTTCAAGAGACTCAGGAAGAAACTTTCACCTTTCTCCTAACTCCCTAAAAAAATTTAGATAGAGGACCTATTTCCAGAATAGAGCTGTCACCAAAGATACCTTCAAAGAACATGAGCTAGGTAGGGCCTAAAGGTTAGAGTCCATTCGTTTCCCATTGTCTCTGCATGACCCAGAACATTTACCAAACCTTTGCTTTTCTAACTCCATGTGAATTGCCTTCCTCCCATTTGAAGCCCCAAACAAGTACCCCCAACATCCACTTTTATCTTTAGCTAAAGATGATTTTTAAGGTGATGGCTTCAGCTGTTATTGCAAGTTACTTAGATTTCCTGAGTCTTTCCCATGTATACATGTTACAGACTTTTGTTAGATGTTTTCTCCTGTTAATCTGTCTCATGGAAATTTAATTCTTAGACCAGCCAGAAGAATGCAGAATGGTAGAGAAAATGTTTCTTTCTCCTAGACAGCAGCATGTCCAAGATCCTATAGCTTAGTGATGATGAAGCTGGTATTTGAACCCATGTGGTCTTGCTCCGGAGCTTGCAAAGCTCAAATAATATGATCCACAGGGATGTCAACAGTAGGTATATTTAGTGTATAATCCTAACAGTTTCCCCAATTGTTGTTGACTATTATTTTGGTTTCCTAAATGGGGCCCCATGATTGCTCATAGTCTGATAGAACATCAGTCCTTAAGTTGTAATCTTCCATTATTCCTTTCACAACTTTAAACAAGGAATACGCCATAACTTATTCATGATAAGTCAGTGACATTTATATTTTTTCCACTGTGGCTTGTAGAATGCTTTCACAGGATGTTAGGGTTCAAAGGGATAGTAGAAAGAAACAGTCCCAGCAGTTTATTTCCTCTGTCCTCCATTCTTCTGTCCTCCACATACACTGGGCCCCAGTTAGATAATTATGGGTTCTAAGAGCTGTTGTCACATAAACTTGAGTTCAAATTCCAGTTGGATCCTTATGATTTGTCTGACTTTTGTCAAGAATCTTAATCCTTCTGACCCTTAGTCTCCTCATTTTTAAAACTGGAGTTATGATATTATTTTATATGGGTATCGGGAGGATTAGTTACTATTTAAATAAAAGACCAACCACAATGGCACCAAGTAGACAGTAAATAAATGTGAGCTATTATTTTAAAAAGAAAGAGGCTATATATATATATATATATATATATATATATACCTTTAATAAAGTTGTCAACAATAATCAAAATGGAATTTTTTCCTGCCTTTGGTTGAAGTTATATCAACTCTGTGAAGTCATACTCTATAGCCTATTCAAGAAAAATAAAGCTCCAGTTGGTAGTTAACCATGTCTTTAATAAATAAATAAAAGTTAGACAATGATGAACTAATACTTTGTATTAGTGACATGTCCCACTAAAGTATTGGGTGACATGTCCCAAAACCTGGAACTCATGTACGCCCTAGTGCTTCGTGTGGCTTTTAGGAGTTACGTAATGCCCAAGTAGGGAAGAGACTTCCTCCCCACCTCATACCCATGGCTCCTCCACATTTTCAGCTCCTGCTGGAGCCACAGGAGTATATCTGACTATGAACTGAAGTGACACACATCACTTTTTGGCCCAGCTCATAAGCATCAGATGCAACCCTCTGGCTACTTCTTCTCCTACCTTAACAACCATAGGGCCATGGGATGTGACTTGAAGGCATCCATTAACCTGAGCCCAGTGAGATGGTACATCAGAGCCCCTGCCAACCCATGTAGCTGCAATCCAGTATGACCTTTAGTTGTAACAAGCCATTTAGTTTTCATGGTTAACCTACCGTATATTTAATATAGTAAATCATAGACCTTCAAGGGTACAGTATTTCAGGCAATATTTGTAAATTTTAATTTTTACAACTGAGAAAAATTATTGTCCGTTCTTTCTTTACTTCCTTTATTGTATCCATCTATGCATAAATCAGCCTATATATTCAACAGACATTTTTCTACCACTTACTCATTGCTTCATTCTTATCTCGGTGCGTGTATGCATGTTAAGTCAGTTCAGTCATGTCTGACTCTTGGCGATCCTGTGGACTGTAAAGCACCAGGCTTCTCTGTCCATGGGGTTCTCCAGGTAAGAATACAGGAATGGGTTGCCATGTCCTCCTCCAGGGGATCTTCCCAACCCAGGGATTGAACCTGCATCTCTTATGTCTTCTGCATTGGCAGACGAGTTCTTTATCACTAGCACCACTTGGAAAGCCCCTCTAGTCCAGGTACTAAGAGTGTAATACTTAGAGGCCCCATCATCCTACCTTCTTGGGGCTGGGATCTAGCTGGAGAAACAGGCAAGAAAAATCTAGAATTATAATTGGTAAGAGCTAATAAATAAGAGAAGTGTTATGGGAATCCAGAAAGAGGGACACTGATCCCAGTTTTGGGAGGAAATTGAACTGGGTATTGGTGGATAAGCAGGAGCTTTTTATTGGTTCTGCAAATGTTTATCTGTCAGCTACTATATTCTCGGTTCTAGGCACTATGGATATAGTAACAAACAAAGCAGGCGAGACAATATATAAAGACATAAATAAGGGAACAAATTAATTTCAGAGCAATATTATGAAGCCCACAGAAAAGGGTGATGTCTTAGGGATGAGCTGAAGGGGGCAACTTTAATTGGGGTCAACAGGGAGGCTCTTGTGAGGAAATGACCTATGAACTGAGTTTACCAGGGCCAAGGGGCTTCAAGGCCCCGAGGAGACATGAAAAATGCAGCCCTCATGGTATACAGGGATGTGGAGCAGAATCTTAACAAACTTAATGCTATGTCAGATATGGCTGGAGCACTTCATTTTTCTTTTGCTGAGTGTTTTTTTTCAATTCCTTTGCTTGAAATGGGGAGTTTAAATCTATTTCATGCAGTGGCATGCATGCTAAGTCACTTCAGTTGTGTCCAACTCTGTGTGACCCTATGGACAGCAGCCCACCATGGCCCTCGGTCCACAGGATTCTCTAGGCAAGAATACTGGAGTGGGTTGCCATTTCCTTCTCCTCATGCAGTGATGGTATCTATTATTGGACCTACGTGTGTTTGCTTTAGGCACTTCAGAAAGCAGTATTCTGAGAAGAGCCAGGAAAGAATGAGCAGTAAGCGTTTAAGCAAAGAAGTTGAGCTAGGCAATCAATGTGCTTTGTGCATTTGGAGAATCCACAGGCTCTGTTGTTAGAAAGGCCTGGGTGTGAAGCCTAGCCCCACTGCCTTTCCAGCTGGCTGATGTTGGGCGAAGGATGATCTCTCTCTGCTTCAGTTTCCTCATCAATTAACTGGTGATAATAATAGTGTCTTTTGTATAGGCTAGTTATGAGGCTGAAATAAGATAGTACATAAAAGTTAGCATGGCGAGTTGCAAGTCTTCCCTGGTGGTCCAGTGGTTAGGAATCCACCTGCCAGAGCAGGGCACATGGGTTCAAGAAGATCCCATCCCTACCGAAGCCCATGTGCCTGGAGCTTGTGCTCCACAACGAAAGAAGCCACCGCAATGAGAAGCCTGCACGCTGCAACTAGAGAGTAGCCCCTGCTCGCAGCAAGTAGAGAAAGTTGGTGCACAGCAACGAAGACCCAGCACAGCCAAAAATAAATTAATTTTTAAAAAAAGAGTCAAGTGAGTCAGCTCAGCATGAGGGAGAGTGTGAATTTTAGTTGATAGAGAAATTATAGGTCAGTCTTAGAAAGCTGTGGCCAAAGAAAGGCTTTTAACAGGAAGCCATCAGTTGGTAAAACTGAGGGGAATCTGGTGGGTGAGGATGCAAGGCAAGTGATGAAGATGTAATGTTGTCAACAGTATCAGCCAGGAAGGTGCTTTTCTGTGTTATAGAAGGAAGGCAGGGCTACTTTCCCAGAAACCAAATCTTCAAAGCCCTGCCTCCTGACTTCCACCCAGCCTGGCCTCCTGGGAATTAGCCTCCAATGATCCTGGTGTGATTCAGGCACAAGAGACAAGGGATGGCGCATAGGCAGCGATGAGGTCCTTCAGGACCTGACCACAGAGAGCTCCCCACAGGAGACGCTCTCTGGTACCAATTCCAAATAACATCAGGAGACATAAAGTGGTCAGAAGGAAACCCTACTCACCCTAAGAAACTTAGTGTGTCCTGGAAGTCTAGGATGGGACTGGCTGATTCCAGCATGACTGCGCCCAAAGTTCCCCCTTCTTCTATCTGTAACCCCTCTGACCTCAGACCCTCTAACCTTTATAGACAGGTGACTGAGAAAATGCATCTAGAAACCAGATCTCCATATATGTAGATGAAAGGAACAAACGTTTGGATGTTGCTGCCAGAATTGCTCAGACTCGTCAGGAAGGGAGAACGATGTAAAGGTTTGCAAGGCGACATCGGGCTATTTCTTCTTTGAGAGTGGCTGTAGTAAAGGAGACGCAACCAAAGCTGTCCTGCGTGTGTCTGCCTGAGAGCACACACTCCACAAACATTACTGAAGGAGGGAAAAAATAGTGAGTGAACAAGTCAAAAAAGCTATGTTCAAATGGGAGAAAAAGGAAAAATAAAAGATGTGAAGATGTCAGCTCCTAGATTCTTGGCAGTTGATCCCAGGGCCATTCTGAGCCCTCTCCTAGGTTCCTACAGAAATCATCTCATTTAATCCACAATTTATGATGTGAGGTTTATTAGTCCCCATTTTACAGATCAGGAAACTGAGGCACCTAGAAGTAAAATTATTGCCTGTGGCCATACAGGTTGTGGGAAGACTGGGATTAACTCATCACCACCATTGATTGGAAGCTTGTTATGAGCCTGATCATGTGTGTTATATGCAATATCCATTTTGTTCCTCATAGTCACCCTGCATGGAAGCTGTTGTTACTATCCCCCTTTTGTAGATGAGGAAACTAAGGCAAGGTCTCCCATTGCATGTTAGATGAAGAGAGAGCCCTCCAGTGCTGCTTCAATGTCTGGCTTCCAGGCATGAGTCTGGAAATGGGTTCACAGGGCATTCAGTTCAGTTCAGTCGCTCAGTCGTGTCCGACTCTTTGTGACCCCATGACCCACAGCACGCCAGGCCTCCCTGTCCATCACCAACTCCTGGACTTTACACAAATTCGTGTCCATTGAGTCGGTGATGCCATCCAACCATCTCATCCTCTGTTGTCCCCTTCTCCTCCTGCCTTCAGTCTTTCCCAGCATCAGGGTCTTTTCAAATGAGTCAGCTCTTTGCATCAGGTGGCCAAAATATTGGAGTTTCTGCTTCAACATCAGCCCTTCCAATGAACACCTAGGACTGATTTCCTTTAGGATGGACTGGTTGGATCTCCTTGCAGTCCAAGGGACTCTCAAGAGTCTTCTCTAACACCACAGTTCAAAAGCATCAATTCTTCAGCCCTCAGCTTTCTTTATAGTCCAACTTAGCTATATGTTGTTTCTGTGCTAAGAAGCCTCCAAGCCAGCAAAGGACAACAGCTTTTCAGCAGCACAAGGTGCTCAAACTCCCAAATTTTTGTCATGCCTCCATTATGCCAAGAAGGAGGTGATGGGGAGCCACCTACCTCTCCCTGAACCTCTGTCTCGCTTCTTCTATCTGTGCTGCTCATTAGCTCTGAAATCAGCCAGAGAAAGAACAGTCTGGACTCAGCCATGCACTGGCAGAGTAGCTGTGAGCACCCAGCACTGTCTCGCTTTTGCATTGTCTCATCAGGCCTTTTACCTGTTTTTCTTCTCCTTGTGGGAATGACATGAGTGAAGCTCCTTCCATCCCCTCTCAGTCATTTGTAACTCGTTTCCTGAACCAGAAACAGATGACTACATTTTGTGTCTATGGAGGTGAGACCTCAGAAGAATTCTTTTTTTTTTAAGTTAGGAAAAGAAATCGTATGATTTCTAAATGCTTGTGTTTAGTCTCAGAATGCAAGTACTTAGGGCTTACCCCATCCCTATACTGGTTAAAGCCATCTCCCATGGATTCTTCATCAATCACCCTGTCCTTCCTCCTTCAGGGCACCTAGCACATCACACTGCTATTTCTCCTGCATGGCTTCCCACTAGACCTTGAACTTGGGGGGTGGGGGTGGGGGCAGGGACCATGTATGTTCCATTATCCTGTCCCTAGGTTCCAGTGCAGTGCTTAAAACAGCAATTGCTCAATAAATAATTCTGTTGAGTGAACAAAGACATGTGTACAGTGGAGATAACTCATGTCGCCCTGAGAATGTGTCCTTACGATGGTGTGGTTCTCCCAGGAGGCACACTTCCTTTTTCTGGTCCAGGATAGAGAGACTTAGCTTCAATCTTTTTCTACATCTAACCCCATGTTCCAGAAGGAGAGGCATGCAAGTGAGTCTTCAGGATACACCTGAAAGTGTCAGGCAAGCCTCAGTTCACATCCTAACTCTACCACTTCCTAACTGGGGAGTGTTGGGCCAGTTACAGGATGTCTCAAATGGGGTTGGGGGGAGGGGGGAAGGACTTCCCATAATAGGAGAAAGGTACATATTCAAAAAGAAACAAGAACCAAAAAAAATAAACAAAAACCTAATACTTGAATGATATTTACTAGATGTAAGACACTATTTTAAGTGTATTGAATGTTATAATCTACTTAATCATCACTGTTTCAGTGGACCTGCATGTGGGCAAACTCTGGGAGATAAGTGAGGGACAGGGAGGCCTGGCGTGCTGCAGTCCATGGGGTCACAAAGAGTCGGACACAACTCCGCGACTGAACAACAACAATCATCACAGTTCTTCATGGTGTAGGAACTTTATAACCTGAGGCTCATTTTACAGACCAGCAAACTCAGACACAGAGAGCATACAGGTTTACCCAAGGTCCCACAGCTAATGAGTGACAGAGCCAAGATTTGAACCCAGCAGCCTTATTCCCAGCGCCCATATTCTCAACCCCTGGATTTATTGTTTCTATCAAGATGACACAGAAGGAGCTGGGATGTCAGACTCAGAAGGTCTTCATGCGTGCTGATTTCCCATCTGCTGCTACATATGACTTTGGGCAGATTACTTAGCCACTCTGGGCTATGTAAATTCCTCATCTTATCGTAAGAGGAAGAAAACAAGATAGTGAATGAGATAATACATTAGATAGAGCTTTAAAAGCTGTAAAACTCAGCATCTCTAAGTATGAAGTGGATATTAATTGTTAGGTGTCAAAGAGCCTTGAATGATAAGATGAGGTACTTGCCTTATATGCATGCCTTGGGCTTGCAAAAACAATAGGGATTTTTTTTTTCCAAGATAGTTCAGGATGGAGGTAAGGAGGGAGAGTATGTGGATGGATGGAGAGAGAATTGATCAGTATTTTAGAAGACATACTTCAAGTAGAGGACACTTAACAAAGGAAATGTATAAGAAACAGCATATTATCCTGGCCTTAGATTTGGGGATTAGGCAGTTGCAGTGGGTGGGGTGGGCTGGATGTCCAATCCCAGGACTTCCACCTTCTAGCTCTTTGAGCCTAAACCTGCAGCTTCACCTCTCTGAGCCTCAGTATCCTTTTCTGTCAAATAAGTGATAATAAAATCTTTCTCATTGACTTATGAGAATTAAGTTTGATCCTGTAAGAAGAGCATCAGGCTAGTAGGAGGTGCTCCAAAATGTCCTTCTCTTTCCCACGCACTGAGCCCCTTTTCCCCTTGCATCTACATGACGTGAAATTTCTAGAGCCCTATTTTTTTGGAATTAAATTTCCTAAAGTGGGGAGACAGCATTCAGAATAAACACTGTGTATTTCATCCTTTTGCTTACCTGCTGCAGGTGCAACTGGTAGGGGAAACTCCCTTCAGGAGGGGTCTTTGTTCTGCAGCAATTAAGGTACCTTGCTAATCCTTCTCCTTCCCAGATGCTCTTGGAGCTGTATTTTTAGCTCATCTCTTTATATGCCTCACTCGAAAAACATCTTATTATTCATTTCAAAACCTGACAACTCCTATCACTTTGTCCCCTCATTCCATTCTCATACACAAAGGAAGAATGAAATGTAGCAGCCTCAAGCTAAGTTTTGCTTCTGCTCAGTGGGGACCAGAGATGTAAGAGTTTCTTCTGACCACATCCACTCCTGAACTAGCTCTGGGAGTCAGCTGGGAGTCACAGATGTGCATTCCCATCCTTATCTGCCTTGTATTATAAGATGTGCAATTAGATGCTGTGTGTAGATGCACTCAAGGGTCCCGCACGTGCTCCTGTGCAGACACTAGCCAGGAGTGGCCGCACAATTCTGGGACCAGACTGAAAAATCATGTAGGAATGAATAACAGAGCAAGGATGAGCATTTCAATATTGAGTCATTTACTCAGCAAACACTTACTAAGCACTGACTGTGCATAAGAATTTGTGCTGGTGAGGGCACATATTTTGCAGAAACAGAGAAGATCTTCCCTCACGGGATATGTTTTAAATGACTGAAATAACAATGGCACATTTATTAAGCCCTTTTACTGTGTTCTGGGCTCAACATGCTGTGTGTGTGTGATTCATATAGTTCTCATAACAACTCTGAGAGATGGAGACAGTTATACCCAGGATCTGGATGAGAAAGCTGAGTCACAGAAAGGGTCTGTGCCTAACCCGGGGGTCAGAGCCCATGAATAGAGAGGCCAGGCCTTGACCTCTGGCTCCAGAGCCTGGGCTCTTAACCTTAACCACTGAGTCATCCCCTCCCTTTTCTCTGTGCAGACTGCCTTCCACTCCAGGCCCATAATAAATGAGGTCATGGATAACCCACTTAGCCCAGGGCCTGGGCTTTGCACTGTGGTTGGAGATTGTCATCACTTGTATGGTGTCAAAGATAAACACAGCTGGATGTGACCATAGTAGAACAGATTTTATTTAGGAACTCCTCCCAGTAGGGAAAAGAAATGAACTTCTTTCCAATTTGTGCAGAGGTGACTGGGGTTTGAGGGGAGAATGTGGGGATGGCGGGCAGCTGGGTGGGGATGGTGAGTGGGGACTATGTACTGTCAGGGAGCAAAACATGACAGAAAACAGGAAATAGGGGTTTAGTCCACGTGGAAACTCATCTGGGTTTGATATCTGGCCCTTATCCAAGCTTAGGGTCTAGCCTCTCACAGAGGTTGGGAGACCAGTCCTATCTCCAAGTGTGGCTGGAACAATCAATAAATTCTTTTGGAAGCCTTGAATTTTCTTAGGCAAGGACTTTCATGGGTGCTAGGGCCATTAGGAATATGACCTTGAGCTGTCAGAAATGATGTTAGTGTTTTATTCAAGTCTTCAGAGGCCAAGGTGGAGGTCTCATCCTGCAGAGGGCTGGACAAGAGGAGGAGTCCAGCAGAGGAGTCTGGCTGGAGTTTGGACAAGGAGAGTCTTTATCACTAGTTCATCCTGCTTCCCATTGCTGGTCTCCGTGATCCTTGCACCAGCTTGGCTCTGGGCGAGCCACTACTGTTCTTATTCTCATGCAGATTCCTGAATGGACAGCCAGACAAGTTACAGAAAGGTGCACAGATAGCAGGTCATCAGGTGACAGAAGAGCCAGTGTTTTGAGCATGAGGACAGCAGACAAGAGGCTTAGGGTACAACTCTTTGTGACCCCATGGACTGCAGCATGCCATGCTTCCCTGTCTTTCACTATCTCCTGGAGTTTGCTCAAACTCATGTCCATTGAGTCAGTGATGCCATCCAACCATCTCATCCTCTGTCGCCCCCTTCTCCTCCTGTCTTCACTCTTTCTCAGCATCAGGGTCTTTTCCAATGAGTCATCTTTTCTCATCAAGTGGCCAAAGTACTGGAGCTCAGCTTCAGCATCTCCTTTCAATGAATATTCAGGGTTGATTGGCTTTAGGACTGACTGGTTTGATCTCCTTTCTGTCCAAGGGACTCTCAAGAGTCTTCTCCAGCACCACAATTCAAAAGCATCAGTTCTTCAGCACTCGGTAACAGAAACCTGTCAGAAGTCCCAGCACCTTCCTCAGTGGTTCATCCCTGGGATCTTGGTAGAATCCTCAGAGCCACATGACAGACCTCTGCAGTGTGGCCCTGCCAGCCTCTCTCTCCTTCAGATCACATTAGCAGGTAGTTCTGTAAAGAATACACAGAATGGTCAGGCGGATAACCTCATATCTGTATCCTTTGACCCCTCAATCCCAGAACCCCTCAAAATTACTTGAAGTCAACTATTCTCCTTTGGCTTTTGCACATGCTGCTCCCCTTTCTTGCCTTGCTAGCTCCTTATCTTTTTGCGAGTCAGCCCAAATGCCTCCTCTTCCAAGCAGCCTGCCCAGCAGGGTTAACTGCCCCTGTTGGTAGTTCTTGGCATCTGTGAGTAGGCATCAGTCCTGGCTGTGATTGTCTCGCCCCAGCTGTGTCCTTCAGACTGTGTCCTGGGGAGGGCAAAGACCTCCTCCAGCCACATGCCTTTCATGTGCCGTGTGCCACCACATGTTACCTCATAGCACGCCTTCAGCTGAGGCCTGATGTAAAAACCAGGTTGTTCACCTCTGCCTGCTGTGCTTCCTGGCCCTCCCAGACCCCCCATCACTTCAGTTCACCAGCACCTCACAGCAGACCGTGCAGTCCTTCCAGTGGCCTTCTGAGCCAGCATCTACCTAAAGGGCATGTGGAGGCCTGTTACAAAGAAAATGGTGGGGCCAAGGAATGTTCCAGACCCATCTGACCCTGGCATGCAGAGCCTTGTGCTGTGAGGTTGGGAGCATTTCCAGTTATCTTCAGAAACTACCAGTGCAGCCAGTGAAACAAAGAGGCACCCTGCCCTTAACACTGCCACCAGCAGCACTGCCATCCACGTTTTCGTAAGACAGAACTCCTGTCATCTTGCATGGTGGACAGGGAGCAGGGGTTAGAGGTGGATGAAGGTGGGATCTGTCTTCGGCTCACAAACGTTTTTGCCATGTTGTCACCAGACCAGAGAGCATCTGGCTTTTAGAAGCCCAGTCTGCAGTCTGACCAGCGCCCTCAGGCCTCCTCCCCGCAGAACAGCCCAGTTCACTTGAAGCCATCTGTCCACCTGTGAGCCTCCATCTCGGACGCCTCAGCTGTGCATCCCCTTGGCTCCCGTGCTGATGGCCCCCAGCAGGGAGGGGCTGCTCAGTTCCCTGTTCTTTTCTAGCCTGAGTATAGACTCCCTTTGCAGCCTCCTGAAAGGGCCAATTACAGAGTTGAGTGGGGTTTTCCAGGTAGCTCAGTGGTAGAGTCTGCCTTTCAAGCAGGAGACATGAGACATGATCCCTGGGTCAGGAAAATCCTCTGGAGAAGGAAATGGCAACTCACCCCAGTATTCTTGCCTGGGAAATCCCATAGACGGAAGAGCCTGGCAGGCTACAGTCCATAGGGTCGCAAAGAGTTGGACATGACTTTGCGAATAAACAGCAGGAGCAGCAGAGTCAAATAGAAACCCACTGACAGTTTCAACCACCTGAGTTTTTTAAGGGGCTTCCATGGTGGCTCAGAGGGTAAAGACCCGGGTTGGATCCCTGGGTGGGGAAGATCCCCTGTAGAAGGAAATGGCAACCCACTCCAGTACTCTTGCCTGGAGAATCCCATGGACGGAAGAGCCTGGTAGGCTATAGTCAACGGGGTTGCAAAGAACTGGGCATGACTGAGCGACTTCATTTTCACTTTTTATAAGTTTTTTGACCTGGCCTTCAAAAGCCTGCATTCCCTGGTCTCAGCCTTTCTTAGCACACTCCACTCTCTGCTAGCCTTATGGATTAATCATCCCAAACTGATTGTAGTTCTCTATCTGTAACATGATGTTTGATGCCATCACGTCTCTTTGGTATCCCTTTGAATGGAACATCTTTCCTTTTTTTTTTTTTAATTTAACTTTTTATTTCATATTGGAGTATAGTTGGTTTACAATGCTGTGTTAGTTTCAGGTGTACAACAGCATGATACAGTTACATGTATATACACATATCCATTCTTCTTCAGATTCTTTTCCCATATAGGTTGTTAGGGTATTGAGTAGAGTTCCCTGTGCTATACAGTAGGTCCTTGTTGAGTATCTACTTTATATATAGTAATGTACCTTATATATACCAATGTATATATGTCAACCCCAAACTCCAAGGAAAGATAGCCTTTAGATTTATACGTGGAATCTAAAAAACTGATACAAATGAACTTATTTACAAAACAGAAACAGACTCACAGCCTTCAGAAATAAATTTATGATACATTAGGAGTCTGGATGGAACATCTTAATCCATCCCTACCACCCCCAAAAGCACTGATTTTTACCTAGTCAACTCCTACTAATCTAGTCCAGTCTGGCCTCCATTCCCACCCTGTTCATACCTTTACTATGGCATAAACACAATATTCTCTTACTCACTCAGAAAACTGTGACCGAGCACCTACTAAGTGTCAGTCACTGTTTTGGGGATGCAGAAATGACCAGAGCCTGACCCAAGGACTGCTTTCCTAGTCTTCACAGACTGACGAAAGATACAGATAGTAACCAGGTGATCATGCCCATGAAGGGATAGCTGCAGACTGTGCTAGGTATCAGGAAGAAAGAGAGTGTGATTCCCCCAGGGCCAGGATTCTGCCCTGTACTCCCAGCACCGTGCCTGCCACAGAGTCAAGGGAGATGCTCCGTTACTGGAGCTGCATTGTGGAAATAGGTCAGAGCTGGCCCAGCAGGCTGTGGTATTTGGTGCAGGAAGTGCGGAGTGACCAAGCCAAGCCTCCTGATAGCTTCCTCACTTGAGTGCCACTCTCTCTGAGTCCCTTAGAGACAGAGGCCAGAAGGAGGAGATGTGGGGATGAGAGAGTAGAGAGCTAGGCAGAACCTGAGGATTGCTGACCTACAGGAGGCCCCCTGATGTGATAAAATGGGCATGAAGTTTGCTGCCATCACACCTACTTGCAGCACCAGCTCTGAATTTCGCCATTGACTGAACATTGACTGTACAAGTTGCTTACCGGTGAGCGGTCCCCGACCTTTTTGGCACCAGGGTCCAGTTTCATGCAAGACAATTTTTCCATGGACCAGGGGGTAGGGGGATGTTTTTGGTATGATTCAAGCACATTACATTTATTGTGCATTTTATTTCTTACATCATTACATCAGCTCCACCCCAGATCATCAGGCATTAGATCCCGGAGGTTGGGGACCCCTGGGCCCCTGTGAGCCTCAGTTTTCTCATCTCTAACCAGAAAGTGATAGAGCCGAGGGTTAGAAGGTATTACTGCATGTCAATTTTGCCCCTGAGACCCTAAGGTGAGTTGGAGGATATGGCTGCAGGATGGTGTTTGGTGCTTTTTCAACGAAAGGGGCGATTTTGTGCTAATTTCTTTTCCTGACAGTTCATTTTCCAAGGTAGCAGCCTCACAAATCATGGGGCCAATTAGTATAAAAGAAACAATTGATCCTGGTACTCAGCTCAGCCCACCACCTCAGTGGTTTGGTGGTGTTTATTCAGGGAAGCGCTGCGCGGCACTAAATGGGAACTAATTGGATAGACACCATTATAAATTGCATGGCACTGCACCACGCTCAGCTTCTGATTCAAGTCGCCAGGTCTGGCAGAAATAGGAAAACTAGAGGCTTTGCTGTCCTGCATTGACAAGCGAGCAAAGCTGGTAGGGGCCCATCTTGCCCCTCATTTTACAGATGGGAAAATTGAATCTCACTGAGGGAGCACAGGTGGGACTAGATTCCAAAGATTTTATTGTTTCACTGTGGTATTCCTTTGGTAAACTCATCAAACAAAGGGATCTGGAGATAAAATTATGGCAATTGCTGTGTTTCTCTCCTGGGGCTGCCGTAACAAAGTACGACAATCCAGGGGTTTAAACAGAAGTCTACTGCCTCATAGTTGTAGAGGCTAAAAGTCCGAGATCAAGTTTAGGCAAGGTTGAGTCCTTCTGACCACTGTGAGGGAGGGTCTGCGCCAGTCTTCTGGTTTCTGGTGGTTTTAGACACATATGGATCTGTGCCTTCATGTTTGAAAGGCAATCAGCCTATGTGTCCGTGTCTACATTTCTCCTTGTTTTTTTCTTGTTTTGTTTTGTTATAAGGCCCTTAGTCATATTGGATTAGAGACATACCCTATTCTAGCACATGGCACAGTGATAAAGAATCTGCCTGCCAAGCAGGAGACGCAAGAGACAAGAGTTCAATCCTGGGTCGGGAAGATCCCCTGGAGAAGGAAATGACAACCCACTCCAGTATTCTTGCTTGGGAAATCCCATGGACAGAGGAAGCTGGTGGCCTGCAGTCCATAGCGTCGCAAAGAGTCAGACATGACTTAGCAACTAAACCACCAACACCACCATTATTCTGTGCTAAATCACTTCGGTCATGTCACTCTTTAGTTGACCTTTTAATAACATGGGTTTGAACTGCACAGGTCCACTTATATGCAGACTTATGCAATAGATTGATATTCCACTACACACAGTCTATGGTTGGATGCAGAGCTGCGTATACAGGGGGCTGACTGTAAAGTTATACATGGACTTTCTACCACACAGGGTGGGGAAGAGTGGGGAGTAGTGTCCCTGATCCCCCTGTTGTTTAAGGGTCTACTGTATTTCCAGATAAGGTCATATTCTGAAGTCCTGAAGTTTAGGACTTCAACTTAAAGGGTTTGGGGAGGCTAAATTAAACATGTAATGATGACAGACAATTCACAGAATAGAGTCTTTGAACTACCATTTATTAAGCATGCCAGGCAGGGTACCAGGATCTTACTTAGTTTCCCCCCAAACAAATGGACTTACAGGTGAAGATACTAAAGTTCCGAGAAGCTAGGTAATTGGCCCAAGGTGGCATAAGTAGTACAGAATAGATTTGAATTTCAAATGTTGGCCTGTGTCTGTCCAAAGTCACGTGTTTCTTCACCATGCAAGTATCTAACTAAAATGGATCTTAGAAGCCACATTCACCACCACCACCTGCTGTTCACCTCAATCTGTTAATATAAGTGAAACCACCAGCCTGCTCACTCCTAATCCAGCATTCTTTCCATTGGCTGTGTTTTAGTCACATCACTTCCTTGTAAGTTTCTGTCTGGCACGCAAGACTTCTTTGTGACCAAGGCAGAGGTTAATTTCAGGCTGGTTACAACACAAAAAGTAATTTTCCATTAAATATAATGACCTCGTTTCTGCAGTGACTTGTGGCAAAACATGCTGTTTCATTTCTATTCTTTCACACTCATTTGCCTACTTGCTACAATAATTTTACACCATAAGCTGAAATGTTGAAATCATTGGTTACATTACTAAACACCTACAATGGTTATTAGGATCCTTCATGCAGAAAGAGACAGAAATAAAAACATGAATTTTAGGAGAACGAGTAGAGGCAGTTAAAATACGTTGGCTACTGTATTCAAGTGCACAGAGGCTACCAGCCATACCTGGCATCCGTCCAGGGTCTGCCTTCTCAGCAGTGTGGCCTGAAGTGAGTTCCTCAGCCTCTCTGGGTCTCACTTACCTCAACAGTAAAAGGAGGGGAAATAGTATGTAAAGCTGCTGGTTGAGTGAAATAAATGAGGATTACATACGTAGAGTACCTGGCATGATGCCCAACACATAGTAGTCATTCTCTGGATGACTACTGAGAGGGAGGGTCTGTGCCATTATATATTTAAAATATATAATGAGAATTAAATCTGAATCTGTATGAATATTTGGAGAATCTTCTGAAGTTTGGGATGTTTTCCCATCAAAGTTTTGAACGTATAAATTGTCCCCATATTTATTCATCCTGAACTTTTAAAAATATTGTTGCAAATAGAACCACAACTGGCTGATGTTTATTTACGCTGGCCTTGGGAAAGCACACAGGAACAAAGAAAGCTGGAGGCTCTGTACTGAGCTCTTCTGAATGCACGGAACGACCCCTGGTGTTTTGGACCAGTGGCTGCCTGAGGTGGACTTGATAAAGGCCTTTTGTCTGCAGCCTACTTTCAATTAAGTCATTGAAGTGTTCAGTGCCTTGATTTCTCCTGTTCTCAGAGAGAGGAAAAGGGAATGGGAGATGGAGAAAGGAGCATGTTGAGATTTATTTTTTTTTCCTAATGTATTATCATGAAAATGTTCAAACACACAGAAAATTTCACCTTTTGCCATATTTGCTTTCCCTGATTCTCCTTCTCTTTAGACAGGTTAGGAGATCAACAGATAAATGGATTTCTAACTAATAAACAGCTGCGTTCGGTGTGCTCATTGCTCCTGAGGTCTCATTGCTTCTAGTCCCTTTCTGAAGACACTCCCAAGAATCTAGTTTTTAAATGATGAGCTCATATTGATATTTCCAATTCAGATTACAATTATTGGCTTATTTCTTAAAGTCTATGTGTAGATCTCACTTTTCTTCCACTGAAAAGCTTGCTTTCTAATAACAATGTATTTGTATATATATTTATCCTAAAATATAACCAAAGCATTTTCAAAATTGGAATTCCAACAAGAATTACTGAATTTATTACTGAATTACTGAATTATTACTGAATTCATTACAACATGAATTTATTACTAGCAATAAACCAGGCATAGATTTGAGTGACAATGAGATTTGCTAAAATCTCCTTTTAGCTTGATATTCCCTGGGCAAGTCACTTCTTGCTGAGCCTGTTTCCTTTGGTCTAAGATAGAGATAATGATGATCACTGATTCAGCAATCTTTTCATTGCAAGTAATATGAAACTCACCTCAGTCTCAAGCAATGAAAGGAATTCACTGATTATGTAACTGGAAACTGCAGGGTTAAATTTCCCAGGATAGTAGGATCCAGCCTGTTAGATGGCATCATGAAGTGTGATGCTCTGTCTCTCAGCTCTTCTCTCCTTCCTGATGACCTGATTTCCCAGCAGATTTTCTCACCATCCTCTGGTTACTCCAAGCCTATTACCCAGGGAGCTCTGAGCAAGGCCTCAGCTGTGGGAACCATGCTTGGTGACTGAACACTATGTCACATAGCCATTAGATCTTAAGCTCAGTTGTCTGGGGAAAGATCCAAAGTATGAAAATCCTACTGTCTACCAGACACCCTGCTAGACACATTACGTGATCTTCTTCACATTCCTTTGAGGAAGGGATCATTCCCATTGTACAGATGAAGCAACTGAGGCTCAGTGAGGTAAGGTGACTTGCCCATGGCCACATAGATGAGATCCAAATCCTTTCATCACACGACATGCTTTTTTTGAAACAGGCAAGGACAACACAGTATGCAGAGTACTCTGAGAGTGAAGCAGAAGGGGAGCACCCTGACTTAAACATGCACACTTACTGCCAGCTTTTGAGAGCACAGACTGTGTCTTCTTTATCTCCGTATTTCCAGGGCCCAGTGTATCCTAGTACCGATGGGCTTTTAGGCATGAGTGTGAACTGAATTTGAGAGGATAGCTAGTCCACCTTTCCACCAACTGTGATTATGCGATAGCACATCCTAGGTCATGGGATGTTGGATTTTGATTGAACCCCAGTGTTAGGAAACTAGTACTTCACGCAGAAGCTGGTTTCCTGTGGAAGGTGGTTTTTATTTCTCCTGAACAGAAATCTGCTTCCTTGTCACTGTGGTGATTGCTAATTGATTCAGCACACCTGGCTCCACTTTGCCTGTTAGACAAATTTAAGCCTAAATCATAGGTCGGGAATGCTTTCAGCTAGTTAACTAGTTCATCTCCCTATTTTTAGGCAAGAACTTTACTCACATGGTTGCAGAGCTCTGTTTTCATAACATATGTTCAGAGAGTTACTGAGAAGAAGCTGTCTTTTATAACTGTTGTCTTGTTATAAAGTTTCAGAAGAAGTGTCAAGAGCAGAAAAGGACATGAGTATTTATTGAATTCGACCTCCTTATTTAACAGCTGAGAAAATAAAGTGTTAGAGAAACAGAAATAGAGCCAGTAGGGTTGTGTGTGGGGGGGGGGGTGGGGTTCAGGGACAAACGCGGACTCAGGATTTTGCTGACAGATTCATTCATTCAAATTATTTGTTTAAAAATAGGTACTGACAAAGCCATAGTGACAGAAAGGAGAACGTGGTTTCCAGGTTGGCTGTAAGGAGGAGAATGAGAAGTTAGTGTTTCATGATACAGATGGTCACTTTGGGAAATGGATGGTGGTGATAGTTGCAGAGCAGTGTGAATGTACTTAATGTCAGAGAACCATGCACTTAATAATGGTTAAAATGTAAATTAAAGTTGTGTATGTTTTTCTATGATAAAAATATGTAAGTACTAAATCCTTACTATATATCAGGTACTTTACTTGATTTTGGGGATAAAGATGAGACAAATATTGTTGCTACCACTCTGGAGCTGAAAATATATATCTTTATATTGTTGTTTAGTTGCTCAGTCTTGTTTGACTCTTTTTGCAACCGCATGGACTGTAGCCCACCAGGCTCCTCTCTCCATGGGATTTCCTCATCAAGAATACTGGAGTGGGTTGCCATTACCTACTCCAGGGGAGCTTCCCCACCCAAGGATCAAACCCGAGCCTCCTGCATTGCAGGTGGATTCCTTACCACTGAGCCACCAGGGAGACCTTATATCCATCATGGCAAACTAAAGAATTTTACCATGTGGTAAAGCCCAGGAAGCTTAGTATTTTTATGTAACTTGTATAAATTAGAATAATTTATTTGCAAAAAAATTAGTATCAGTGAACAAAAGTCCAGTTTTTAAAATCACTAGTAAATTCACCATTCAAGGGAAAAACTCCTATTCGGATTTTGTTGGATGTACTTCCAGACTTTTTATACACATACATATATGGAGAATCATACTTTTTTCAGAAACAGGATTATATTGAGCATACTATTTTGTGATATGCTATTTTTCATTCATTAGGATGTTTTAAATATATTTCCACAGCAAAAAGTACATACATTCCCGAGATGATTTTTGGCTAGCTGCATATTATTTTATCTTATAGCAAAATGCAGTTACTTCAGCCAGTCAGTTAATGCTCAACACTTCAGACATTTCTAATTTTTCACTATTCTAAACACTGCAGGGAATATCTCATATCTAAGTCTTTTACCACATCTTACATTATTTATAGATACTTGAATCCCTACAAGAAGAATCATAAGGTCAAAATTTATGCATATCTTTAATGCTTTGAGATAGCCAGTCTGCCCTTCAGAAAAGTTGCACCAAATCACACTCCCACAAGTAACAAAAATAACCATAATGACCAAAATTTACAAAGCCCTTACAATATGTGCCTTGCGCTGCTCCAAGCCGTTTCCGTATACCAGACTAACTCATCAGTCTTTCTAACAGGACCATGAGAGAGGCACTCTTTGTCCCATTGTAGTAATGTGCATATTCAGTTCAGTTCAGTCGTTCAGTTGTGTCCGACTCTTTGCGACCCCATGAATCGCAGCACGCCAGGCCTCCCTGTCCATCACCAACTCCGGGAGTCTACCCAAACCCATGCGCATGAGAGAAATCCAATAGCCCAAGAAAGTATCTGTTTCCCCACACTTTTGTTAACACTGAGTATTTTTTTTTTTTTCATTCTGGTGGAGAAAAGTGGCATCTCACTTGTATCTGGTATATTTTATATGAATCAATGTAATATTTTCAACAACTTGTTGGGTTCTGTATCATTCTTTGTATATTATAAAAAGAGAAGGCTCAGAAAGTTAGAGATACATTCCCAAAGCTATGCAGTCAGTGATACAGCTTGAATTTGAATTATGTTCTCTCTGGTTCCAGTGTTAACATTTTTTCCTCTGTTAGCATGCTTCTCTTTAGCTAGAGTCTGGGATCTTTGGAAATCTGGTCTTGTCCTTGAGTAAAACATCCTAGAAGATTTCAGGATGGGAACTTAGAGAAAAATTCACTCTGACCTGCTCCATTGAGCCTCACATGATGGGGTGCCTGGGGGCTGGTACAGAGGTTGCGTCCTAGCCTTGCTGGCACTGCCATGCAGCAAATGCATCCAAAAATATGTTGGAAAAGAGAAAGGCCTTTATAATGAGCCTGGGCCTCTCTTTGTCTAGTGAGATTTTAACTACTGTAATTGCCTGTAGTGTGAAGTAGTGTATTTTTCATGCATCTATTTTTAATCTGTGTCTATCTGCATATCTGTTTTTTTGTTTTGCTTTTTTGTTAACTCACTTGAATCCTGGTGGGTATTTTTCCTGTGAATAGTATAGCCTCGGGAAACCACACCCTCTCATACACACATATACCCACACACAATAATAATATGAAGGCTAAATAGGCTAGAATTTATTCTTTAAAAAAAGCTAATGGTAAAGTCTGAGCAGATGACTTTCTAATCCATACTGTATTTAATTGGCTGTATTGAACCATACTACAAATTAAGTCTTCTCTGTAATTTATTCTGTCAGACAATAACCCTGCAAACAATTTGATACTTCATTTAAACATTGGTAAATGGCTCATGGAAATGCTAAGAAAAAAAATGGGAATCAGAGAAGGAACCCTCTGTTTAAAGAATAAATCCTATGTGAAATATCATGAGTTTAACCTGATTTAGTCAGTCATTGAGCATTTATTGAGTGACTACCTTGGGCACTGTACGTCTTTGGATAGCTTGGTTCCCCCTTTCTCTCTTTGTTTTAAAATTATTTATTTATTTATTTTTGGCTGCTTTGGGTCGTCATTGCTTTTTTGCGCAGGCTTTCTCTAGTTGCAGCGAGGGGGGACTTCTCTGTTGTGGTGTGCAGGCAGTGGCTTCTCGTGTTGCCGAAAGCAGGCTGTAGGCACACGCGCTTCAGTAGATGCAGCTCACGGGCCCTAGAGTGCTGACTCAGCAGTTCTGGGACACAGGCACGTGGAATCTTCCCAGATCAGGAATCGAACCCGTGTCCCATGCGTTGGCAAGCAGATTTTTATTCACTGAGCTGCCAGGGAAGTCCCGTTGTTCCTTCTTTAATTCATGAAACCTTACTTAGCACTTGTTGTTCAAAAGGAACAGTCTTAGGAACTAGGATAAGGCTGAGGAGAACCTGACATTATTATTATTATTTTTTTTAAGAGTTTACATCCCAAAGTGGAGAGAAAGCACGTGCACAAATGTTCTCCAGATGTTTTATTTTCAGGACCTAGAGGCGTCTGCCTGCTTCATTCTTTCTGCCTACAATGCCCTTTCTCTGATTTTCTGAGGATTTCCCCTTTATCCTTGCAGACTGAGTCCAAGGTCAGCTGCTTTGTCAAGACTTCCCTGATGCTCGTCCCCATTTCTCCTCTGCTCCTATACAGCACCTTTAATATCAAACATGTCTTATTATATTGTGGTTGTTAGGTTCTTTGCCTGCCTGTTCCTTGAGACTGTAAGGGTCTTGAGGAAGGGACCATGTTTCAATCATTTGGGCAGATGTAGCACTTAGAATGAGACCTAGAATGGATTAGGCACTCAGTAATAGAGTTATACAGTGTGAATAACTATATGCATGGACAAATGTGTAACAAAACTAAGACAGTTGGAGCATCCCAGATAGAAGAGAAAAAAATACAATGCAATGAATTCCAGAGTTGGGAATTATTATTACAGGGAATAGGGGAGTTGAGAAAGGTCCCTAGATGAGCATGATGTTGGAGCTAGGCCTTGAAGCATAGGTATAATATAGTTAGGTAGAGTTGATGAAACATGTTTAGGGTAAGAAGAGGCAGTCAGCAGAGAAAACAACATACATAATGGCACAGAGGTGGGAAAGTCCAGAACCCAAAGGGGGATGATGACCCCCTCAGATTATTTTTACTCCTGGGAGGAAAGTCAGACTGGGTTGGCGAGGCTAATCTCGGAATTGGCCTTGGAATTCTGTGGCAACAATTTCATCCACAGTGAGAGGGTTCAGAATAGGAGGAGTAAATGAAGCAGTGGCAGAAAAATCAGGTGTTCTGGAAGACTCTCTTTTTAAAACCAAATTACCTGCTTTGATTTTTTGGTGGTGCTTTAATACCTAGATTGGGCTTCCCAGATGGCTCAGATGGTGAAGAATCTGCCTGCAATGCAGGAGACCCTTGTTTGATACCGGGGTTGGGAAGATCCCCTGGAGAAAGAAAATGGCTACCCACTCCAGTATTCTTGCCTGGAGAATCCCATGGACAGAGGAGCCTGGCGGGCTACAGTTCATGGGGTTGCAAATAGTTGGACATGACTGAGTCACTAATACCTAGATTATGTTTTTCCAAGACAAAAACTCATTTCCGAAGGAAGGGTGGAAGAAGGGCAACCAGAACCTGCCTTTCTTCCACTCTCTCCCTCTCCCTCTGGCCCAGGATTCTCTGCATCTTCAGAACAACACGTGATGCCTCGAAACTCCCCACAGAAACACTCTTGGGATAAAATGGTCTTTTGTTTTTTCTGTTACAAGGACTTCACCTCCCCTTTCTGGCTTTGGCTGCTCAGCAGATACTGCAGTGGCAAATCCCTGAGAGTGCCCTTCCAGACCAGGTGGTCTTGACCTTTTTCTTTGAGACCCTGATAGCTGGCCTTGACCCCAGACCTTCTGATTGGTGACCCTTTCTGACCTTAGTAATCTGCTGGAATCCAGAACATCCTCAGTTTGACCTCCTTCCTTAGTTTCCCTTCCTCATCCTAGCTTATCAGGGATCATGGTTTTGTTGTTGATCTAGGGAGTCAAGAGTCTAAGGAAAGGAGACCTTGATTCTAAATAGCCTCGTTTCCTTTATTCAATGCTTTTCCATTATGAGTGGGGAGAGTGGGGCCTGGATTAAGTATTGGTCCAGCCAGAACACCTTCTGGCCCACAGTCCTTTCATGAATAAACTCACAGTTGAACTACATGATGTTTACATTTCCTCTGGCTCCACCTGCCTTTGATTTGTGCTGATAAAACCTACTTGAAGACATGGAGCAATTTGGAGGCTCAGTGAGCAAGTATTTGCAATGTCCTCTGAGTTGCCAAGATGAATGTGATGATATGGGATTAGAAGGATTCTAATATATTTGTATTTCCAAGGATCTTTATGACGTTTGCATGGTTAAGGTTGGAGAAAGTGGAGACATAATCCCTATCTGACTCTTCGTTTCCAAATGAATGAGCCAATTTCAGAGCAATCCTTTTTAACACATCATAAAATTAACTATGGGAAAAGATAGTGTACAATATTTTTAAGCCCTTCATGTGCACACACAGCTACACTTTGTGAGGAAATATTAGGTATCATCAGGCATTAAAAATGTTTTGACTTTAAAACACTTAATGAGGATTCACAGATAAATTAAAACATCTCCATCTGCTATCTTGCATAGTAGGTGATATTTTACCATTGCACAATCATCTCTGAATCTAATTCCACCAGGAAGACTTCTAATCGCAGTTTAATTTTAGAGCAATATTCCACTTGGCAATCAATAAAGTGCTGTCGTCAAACTTTGATTTAATAGGATACGTGGATAACATTCACTGTATTATGCAGAGAAAGAAATACTTGCAGGAAAGAAAGAGAAGGAGGATAAATTTGTCTCTCACTTTTCTCTGCTGTATCCCATTCAAGCTCACAAAAGCCTCTAAATCAATACTGCCTTGTTTCGTGAATATAAATCTCATCAATTTTACATCATTAACACCATGGAAAAGCTACTGCTCTCTGAGCAGTTTTTCTCTGCTAGATAAATATGCGCTCTTAATAAGGCAAGAACAAATGGATCCTGGTCATTTTACTAAAAAACACTTCTTTCTTCCCCAACTTTGTGTCAAAATCCACTAAAATTATAAAGTTGTCTTATGGCCACTTAAGGGGCTAGGGTGACCACCCTCCATGCATTATGTCTAATTGACACTGGGCAACCTGGACGGGCATGAAACCCCACAGAGAGCATCTTAAGAGTAAGAAAGAGGTGAGTGAATGGCTGGATTCTGGAAGGTAAAGCTGCAGCAGCAAATTCTACTGCAGAAATGATTCCTAAGGTCAGAAGCCTGAAAAGATGGCAACAGGCCGGGAATGGACGTTTCTGAAAGTCAGGGTCAGCTCCGGAACTAAGTAATGGTCATCATAAGAGGCAGGCGCCACTGTCCTGAGAGGCTGGCTGTGTGATGTGAGATCTAGATGGTTAAAAGATCTGGAAAGATGGAAGGAGGCCTGGGAGAAAATCTACTTCAGTGGTTCTCAATATTTTCATAACCAAATTCTCCTTGTGTTAAATTTCTCCTTCCCTTCACAGATTCAGTAACATAGGAGACTTTGTTCAGTAAAATGCATTTATACTCATTTACTTTTCTATTTGGATTATTTGAATCCATCACTGATTGCCAAAGAGAATCTGCTCCAAGGTGAGCTAAGGGGTACACCAGTAACCAGATATAATTCTAAATAAACTCAGCATTTTTATTTGTGTGCACAGTAAAAGAAATCATCTTATTAGGAATAATTATAAATTTCTGTTTAGCTTTTTGAAATGTTGAAAATTGCCTGAGACCTCTTTTCATTATTTTTAATGACCCCTATAGATCCAGGACTTTGGGTTAGGAGCCATTGATCTGGTTCAAAGTTCTCCTTTAATAGAGGAATAGAGAGAGATCCAGAGAGATACAGTGAGTGCCTTGTGTTCACATATAGTGGCTAGAATTCAAGCTTCTTAGCACCCAGTATAATAAAAAGGTCCTTTGTAAGGACTTGAAACACATCATATAATGCTTAGATACATACATAAACCTTTACAGAGTACTGTTTAATGAGGATTCTTTTAGGTACATTTAATCTAGGAAAATGACCATAAAGAACACCATCGGTTAACAGGATGGTGGATATTGCTTGTTGAAGTTTAGTTAACAAGGGCAGGAAGGTCAGTTTCAAATGATGTTTGAATTACTGATCAGCAGTCCCAACTTAGTTCAACAACTATGGGTCAGGCACAGCACTAGGTACTCGGATGACAAAAATGAAGACAGAGTCAGGTGGGGAAGACCAGGATTTAGGGAAATACAACAGAGAAGGGAGATCAATGAAAGCCAGGAGCCCAGGGAGCCCAGGATCCTTTGGAATCCTTTGGGAGTTCCAGGATCGCTAGACTGAAGTTCTGGGGAACACAGAAGAGGGAGGAATCTCCTCTGCAGGGCAAGGAAGAGCATGTCTTGTTTAGAGGATTTCACAAGGTGATGTGATTTCAAATAGGCTTTTCACGAGGAATAGAATTCACGCAGTGGGTAAAAGGACAGGCCTTGCAGACAAGGGGACCAACACATGAAAACCCTCAGAGGTGTGGTGACCTGGGACAAAACAAAAAAGGTGTTTGAGCCTCAAGTCAGTCTTATCACCATCACCTGTTGGAAAACTGTCATAACCATGCACATCTGTGGTCCTCTGAATGCAAAGGGTGCCCCTGGTCATTGTACAGTATACACCGTCCAGCAGGACAAGCAGAGGCCCTGGTTATGTGAGTGTACTAAATATCAATGCAGAACGTAGACTGGGATTGTCATGAGGAAAGACGTAGAAGGAGCTTGTACCACCAAGTGAGGCTAACTGGCCCCGGCAAGCAGAGGCAAGAGCCCCCATCACAGATGCCCACTGAGCATCTGAACAGTCCTGTTTATCTCTCTGGTCACAGCATCAAGACCATGGAAGGAAGCCTCCATTTCTCAAGGGCAGACACAGCTCTTTTTTTCCTTCCATCTGGACCAAGCAGCTTTTCCAAAGCCCTCTGGGCTTGTTCACACATAGCGGAAACACATCTCTTATTGATCAACAGCTCGGAGGGAAAGTCCCCTGAAATAGGCTCTTCTTTTTGTCTCTCACAGGCCCTTCAGCATCATCATGCTGTGCACGAAATTTCCTACATTGCAAAGGACATCACAGATCACCGGGCCTTCGGATACGTTTGCGGGAAGGAAGGGAATCACAGATTTGTGGCCATAAAGACAGCCCAGGCGGTGAGTAGCCCCCTTCCAAGGAGGAAGCTTTTTCTTGTACCTTTTCTGGGATAGCACAGTCACACCATTGGTCTTCGGGGGCCCATTGTGACATGTGACTCAGCGATGCTGACACTCAGCTTCCCATCTAGAAAAGATAAACAGCCTCAGAGCAAAGAAACAGGCTCACGCCCAGCCAGTTGTGTTGTTGTTGCTTTTTCTAACGGGTATTTCGTAATGACTCATTATTTTCCTTTCTGATTAAGTTGGATGGAGGCACACTCTACAAGTAAGTTTCCTTGTGTTGCTAGCCTCATTTAAAAAGAAAATAAGAGAAAATAAATAGCTGTTTTGCATAAGGCCTACCCTAATTTTATTGTATTCGAAATTACTAATAAATAAAAGCAGTGCCTTTTATGCTCATGATTATTATGAATTTGCAAATATAATTAGTTGAAGAAATGAACTTTAGCCTAGATGCAATTTCCTAAACCAATATAACAAGGTAGAATTAATTAAAGATGGAATGCTTTCAGTTTAATAGAAAAAGGAAGGGCTGCGGGTTGTAGCCAGCAAAAACAAAAATTGGTCGCTACAGCTCAGTAACCATCCCCTTATTTATGTGCTTTTCTACCTTTTACTCCAGGCTGAACCTGTTATTCTGGACTTGAGAGATCTCTTTCAACTTATTTATGAATTGAAGCAAAGAGAAGAATTGGAAAAAAAGGCACAAAAGGATAAGCAGTGCGAACAAGCTGTGTATCAGGTATACCTGTGAATTTATCCTGGTACCGGAGACAGCAGGGGCTTAAAATAAACAGATATGAAAACTGACAGTCAAGGCTTCTCCTCCTGCTGCCAAGTAGAAATAAACAAAGATGAAAGGTTCCTGTGTAAATTACAGGCACCGAAAGCATACCATTAGAAATGATCCCTATTCTCTGAGATTCTAGACATATGAGAGAAAGTGAAATCTTAAAACTGGGGAAGATTTCAGGGGAGGAGATCTAAGGAAAGTCAATTGTATTTGCTTCTTGTTAACAGTGGGGGTGGGGCGGCTACAAGGGTTTTCATTTTTCTTTCTGCCAGTTTTCTGCCTTAATGACCCACCAGCCTCTCCTACCCAGAGCTGGTTTCTTCACTGTCCTGTAATTTCTGAGTACAGTCTCACATCTCTCGCTTTATATCCTCTGCTTTTCATCCTCCCTTCCCTCACTCTGCTGTAGACAATTCTGGAAGAGGACGTTGAAGATCCTGTTTACCAGGTAATTTTGGAAACTAGTCGGGGTTGAGGGTCAGGAAAGGCCTAGGCCTGTGGTGTAGGCATTTTGTCTCCACTGGCTGCAGAGCCTGGAGAGGGACCAAGATTATTTCTGAGGATGAGGTCTGCCAAGCCCTCCAGGAGCAAATTTCCATAAAAACTAACAGAAGTTTGGCCGGCATCAGTAGCATAGGATTTAGAAATAGGCTTCTCCCTTCTTGCCCCTGCTTCAGCCTTCTCAGCAATCTGTATAAGTTTGATCCCAGAGCTGAATGTTTGCAAGAGTCCCTTGAATATTCTGAGTTCATTAGAGACACTGAATAATGAGGTGGCTTCAGTGAGTTAAGAACCAGAGATGGGGACTGACATTTTGGCAACATTTGAACACACATCCAAAGGATGGTTTGTGAGCTGGGAAAAGGACTGTGAGGAGAAGTCTCTCTGGCCCCTGATTGTTCAGGCTGCCCCCTGACCCCCTGGCCCATGCCAGAGGGGCTGTTGTGAGTGGGGGGAAGGGAGATCCCACAGACGTGCCTGCCCGTAGCTTTCTCTGCACTTTCTTCAAGGTTGCAGCCTAAGTGTGGGTAGAGATGGCTTCTCTTGGGTTCAAGTATATGCTCTGTTTTAACAGATGCAGAGGAGAGAGGAGGCCTCTTCCACTCTGTGCTTATTCCCAAGGAGAGAGAGCAGCCAAACATTTGACTTATGGGACATAAAAGACAATCTGAAATGTACATTTCTAACTGGGACACACATGGGTTCTATATGTATATGTCACACGTGCATTCTGTAGTTTCACAGAACGCATATAGTTTCACACGAAAGCTGCCACTGCTGTGATGAAAAGAAAATAATATGGATAAGAAATGAATAGAATCTGAATGATTTGAAAGAGAAGAAGCGTCTAACATGGACGTAAACAAAAGTCAAAGGTGCATTTGATGTCAGGCTTTGCTTTAGAATACCAGGGGTGTGGATTCGTATATAGTATGAGCTCAGCCCCTGGCTCATGGGCTCGGAGAGTGAAGAACATAGCCCTTTTTGAAATGGCCCAGTCTTTTAGAGTCTGAAACATGTATATGGAAAATTTGACTTCAGTATTTAAAACTGAGGATGTAAAGTAAGGTGATATGTATGAGATGAAGGCGTTTGGGGCTTCTGAGCACATCAGAATTGGCTTAGGGCCGTAGGCCTTAGGGAGCAAAGGGGAGAGACCCCTGTAACCCAGAGTTGGCAAAGTTGGGGTCCCAGGAGACAGCGTCCCCACACAGCAGTTCCCGCACAGGCAGACACTGCTGAGATCAGTACCACTGAAGGAAGGGGTTATATCTCCAGAAAGTTCTGCAGCGCCTATGCAGTCCTGACTGAAAGGCTGACCATCGGACCATGGCAGTTTTCCTTAGAAGAGGCAGGAGTGTGCCAGGCCACGCGGAATGTCAGTAATGTCTCTTCAGGCTGTTTTCTCTTGTGCCTGTGACTTTAATGCTTGCTACAATTTGTATCCTGAATTCCAAATGCTTTTTTTTTCTTTCCTCTTTCATTTTCCCCTTAACTTTTCCTCTCTGGCTGCTGCTGTCATAGTACATTGTGTTTGAGGCTGGACACGAGCCAATCCGTGATCCCGAAACGGAAGAAAACATTTATCAGGTATAAATCCCTTTCCTCTCCTTCCTTTGCACCGCCACCAGTGAACGCACAGAAGGGGCTGAGCCCCCACGGGCTCTTTTCTCACTCCCAGCCTCTCCCTTGCTCTGCTGGTCATTCTGGGCTTGTTAAAATACCTCTGTGTGAATTGGCTCCTAGTTCCCTGCCGTTTACCAGTAGTTTTCATGCTTGATCACTGACATGTTTAATGGCCAACTGGGTAGAATATTTTAATTTTTAATGGATCTTAACTATTTTCAGTTGACACAGAAATCAAACATTCCGTTTTACTAAATTAATCCTTTGGAGGGTTGTTGTTCAGAATATGAGGGTCCTTCATTTCTCAAAAGAACGTGCTGTTGAATTTCTTTAAAAAGTCAACTGCATCACTGAAAATGAAGGCCAAATTCAAAAATGCTCTTTGGAGACAACACTGGGAATATTAACTGAATAAAAGAAAGTCGAGCTAAAGGTTTTGCCCCTTCTGAAGGGAAGTTAAATTAATATTCTTAAAAATGTCTGCTTATGTGAAGAAGCCTAAACACACGTTTTTTTTTTTAATTTATTTTACTAAAGTATAATTGATTTACAGTGTTGTGTTAATTTCTGCTATACAGTATGACGGTTCATTTATACATGTATATGCCTTCTTTCTCATACTTTTCTGTTGTGGTTTATCACAGGATGTTGAACATAGTTCCTTGTGCATTATACAGTAGGACCTTGCTGTTTATCTTTTCTATAGATAACTGTTTGTACCTGTTAATACCAAACTCCCAATCCTTACCCCCACCCCCCTCCCTTGGCAACCACAAGTCTGCTGTACACTTTTAAACTCGTTAATTCTCCTAAATATGCTGTAAAGTAGGTATTTTAATCCCACTTTTTCAAGGGGAGACTGAGGCTTTGAGAGGTTGAGTAGCTTCCTCAACGCTGTACCGCTGTTAAGAGCTGGGACCAAACCCACACTGCTTCCCCTGTGCTTTTCCACCAAAGAATCTGTGTAATTACAGCACAGCCACACATCAAACAAATATGACGACCTCCAGTTTTTCATTAATTAGAATTTTAACCCTAATTTGAAATATAAACATTATGGAAGCAGGAAAAATTTTAATGTATTTAAATAAGTGATTTTAATTTTCTTAATTTACTCAGTTGTGTGGTCTGTTATTCTGCCTTGGGCATGCATTACTTGTGTAATAAAAGTAAAACATATTTTCCGTTTTCATCAAATGCACAGAATTCTAAATGACCAAAGTATGTTAGTTCTACCAGCACCTCGGTTTAACCAGCCCTAGGGGGTGATAATCTATTTCTATCCACTGGCTCCATCTGGGTTCAAGTGCAAGCTTGCTGTTTGAGAATTTGTCTAAAATCATCACTTAAAAAGTTTCTGTCTTTAAACAGAAAAGTTGCATACCTGTCCTCAGTGTCAAATTTTAAAGTCCGACGTTGCAGTGTCTCAGTATTGTTACTGAACCAAACTTGGGTCCTACTGACACCAGGTTGTGGTGAAGGAAAGAGCAGAGTTTATTGCAGGGCGCCAAGCAAGGAGCCCAGGGCTGCTAGTACTCAAAACACCCAAACTCCCCAGTGGGTTTCAGGAAGGCGTTTTAAAGGTCAGGTGAGGGAAGGGAGTTACAGGGTGTGTGATCAGCTTGTACACAGCTCTCTGGTTAATCATTTGGTAACAGGATGGTGTCACAGTATCATTCCTTAAGCATCAGTAGGTCTGGGCGCTACATGCTCATGGGCATCAAGTAGTTAATTTCTTCAATTTGTTGGGGGTTTTAGCATCTGCAGAACATCTCAGGAAATGTGTATCAGATCCTATTATCTAGGTACTTCCAGAAGATATGAGGCAGGAGCCTCTTCTGGGACGGCCCCACAGGATCCTGCTCAGTTACAATGTGATGCCAGAGGAACCCACTAACCAGTCATCTGATGAAGAGAGAGAACCTTTTAAAATAAAACTGGACTTTTCAATATAAGAGGTTCTTGAATGCAGACATATCTGTAGTTGGCAGGGCTTCTTTTGTGCCCTGTCGGGATCTCTAGGGGGCAGTCTAGTGTACTAGGAAGAACTGGCTTTGGGAAGCAGGGAACTGGGATATAGTTCTGACTCTGTCACCAGCTACCTTTAGCTAAGGGGTAGCGAGCTTAGAGGCACTTGCCCTCTTTGAGACTCTGTTTCCCCAGTTGATAAAGTAGGAGAATAAGTTCTCCCTAAATCATGTGTAGGCATGAGAATGAAACAAGATCACAAGGAGACTGTAAAGAAGAGGTTTCATCCCAGGTCACACACTGCATCCACAGCCATTAAGCCACCTTGTCAATCCCTTTCCTTCTCTGAGCCTCAGTTTACTTATCTATGAAATGAGCAAATAAGATCAAAGTTTCTCGTGGGCATGGCCCTTTTCTGTTCTTTGCAACTAGTGCCTCAGCACAGGACTGTTAGAGAAGCATGCTACCTCGCTTTACAGAGCAACAAGACTTAGAAGTGCTGTGCGTGCGTATGTGTGTGTATGTATGTATAGTTTTGGTAACATTTCTCAAGCAAGGTCTCTGTGAATGGGGGCTTACATACAGTATCTTCTTATGTCTCATAGCTACCCCAAGTAGCTCAAGTCATAATTTCCACTTTACAGATGAGGAAAGAGAGTGTCACAGACATAATGTATGTTGCCCAGGCTTACAGAGCTAGCAAGAGGTAGAACCTCCCACTTGCTGACTTCTGTACATAAATAAATAAATCCAAGGGCTCTTTTCAGTTCAGAATATCCTTGATGATAAGTTTTAACAGTAGAATCTATATAGGTTTCAAGTCAGTATCTAAAAGTTACCCTTGTGTTAACAGTTCTGACATCCAGGGTCTTCCCCTCTGTCCATAATTAATAGGAAGAACCATTTAAGGGAATGACTGTTTTGTTGCTCTCTGTCGGAAGGGCCTCTGGTCATCTTTTTGTCTTGTCTTGCCAGTCCCCTGGGTCTCATTTCGCTTAACAAGAAATAAGCTCTTGGGCCTGAAGATAGGCTGTGCTTTTAGGGAGCTGCTATTGGGAGCCTCAACATTTTTTTAGGGCCTACAAGTGTCCCATATTTATTCTTCCTGAGTAGACTTCAATGTTTCTTATACTTTGGCTTGGTCATGGTAGCCTCCGATTTTATTTTATTTTATTTATCCTCTGTTTTCTGGAATGAGAGGGCCTAAGGTTTTAACTGTTTTGCGACCTCAGGTGAAGTACCTAACTTTTGTGTCTCAATTTCCTGGGCTACAGAATATAGATACTGTAGTCTCTGCTTCTAAAAGTGGTATGAAGATGTAAAGCAACCAGGACAGGACTTTGGTACATAGTAGGTTTTGTGTAAATGTTAGTTCCTTTCACTTGCTAATGCCATCAATATCAGACGCTGCTTGAGACGTCTTACGATGATGTATTAAGTGAAGTAGAACATGACTTGCTCACCTTATCTTGTCAGAGAGCCCAGTGGAAAGCTGCAGCCTCACTTGACTTTGCTATTTATGACTCCAGCACAAGGGAGGGAGAGACCCTTGAGTAAATGTCACCTCTCTTTGAGGATCAGAAGTCTTATTTTCAAAACTGGATTAATAATAATAATAATTGTCTTTCTATTTGCATGCCTCAGAAAAAAATTATTAGTTGTCTTTTTTAAAACAGCACAGAACCCCACAGTACAATGCGTTTTTACCCACCACTTAATTCTGACCCTTCCAACAACTCGATGAGATGAGTACAGTTGTAATAACTACCATTTTAAATGTAAGATATTTAAGTCCTTCATACTTAAGTGATGGGCCCACGGCCAGAGCCTCTGATTTTAAAACCTAGTGTTCCTTCAGACTTTAGCAAGCTTCTAGCATCAGCGAGATCGCAGCTTGCCAAGGGCACATTCTCCAAGTTTGTTCATTCAAAAATCATTTTTAATTACCCAAGATTTGTTACACATTGTTATTTTAAAATGACATGTCTCTAATCCTATGTCACCCAGCCGTCAACCTGCCCCTCCACACTATTAATATATCACTGCACTGAAAGTGTCTTCTGTATGGATGGTCCTTAATGTATAGTTTTTAGAGTAATTTCATTTATTCATTCAATAAATAGTTACGTATGGAGCACCAGCCTGTGCTGGGTGCATCGGGATGTAATAGTGACATACAGCCTGGTCCCCACCTACAAGGCGTTTGTATGGAACTCCTTTGATACTCATGACAACCAGATGAGGAAACAGGTTCAGAGAACAGTGACTTATCCAGGGTCATCCAGCCTGTGGCAGAGCCAGGATTAGGAACCAAACCTTCCACCTCATTTTGGTCCAGGACTGTTATCACTCTATACAACATCATATTACTGAAATGGTCCACAGATGGGACACACCAGTTAGGGGAAGATGAGAGCCAAGACCAAGGCACTGTCTGGCCTTCATCCTTTTAGTGTGTCTGCTGGTTTTTCTGTCTTTAGCACATATGTGGTAAATGTGTGATGCTTAGAAGTTTCTTATTTAACCAGTATTTACAGATGGGGAAACAAAGGTAATAAAACATCTACTGAGCCCTCAGCAGGCTTATAGATCAGTCGGAATTCAGAGTGACTAGGAAGCTTGTGGTTTGACAACCACTTTGTAAGATAAAGCTCCTTTTACACCCTCCTTCAGTAGCCTGATGACTTTTCCATTTCCCCCAGCGAGACAAGGAGCACTGATAAGTCAGGGGCCACGTTCATCTTATTCACCACATTGTCCTAGGGAAAGCACAGTCACAACACTTAATAGGTTCTTGGTAACTTTTATTTCTTAATGAAAGGATGCACCAGATGTTATGAGTACAGAGGAATGCTCCACCAGTACTCTGGTGGTGCTCCCAACATGATGTCTTAGCTGAAATAATTCTTAAAACACAAACAGGCAGGTTGATATCTCACCCATGGGACAGCCAAGCAGAAAAGCTTTTTCAATTATGCACAGTTTGGGTTTCTCCATCCTACTGCTTCTCCTCCATTTGCAGGCATAATTGAGAGTCAGCTGCGGTTCAACTTGCTAAGTGCCCATAGTGAGCAGTGAATTGCAGGGAACAGGAAAACACTGTTCATTTTGCTCAGGCAAGGGTGAGCTGCTAGTAAAAATAAAAGTGAGGGCTTGTAATTTATTGGCCCTTGTTAACAAGGACTCTGGAGGCATTCTTAGAGGGTCCCTTTTGGAGGAAGCTTACTTATCAGGAGCAAAGAAATTACATTCTTCATGGGCTGCCTGCAAACTAAAGTTTGCAGGAGTAATTCTGAAAGTGCATCTTCTGCACAGCCATGCTCACTCAAAGTCCTGTTGTTTTGCAAGGATGTGCACGAGCTTCCAGGAGTATAGAACGGATGTCAGAGGACAAGAAGCACCCAAATCTACTGTGGGAATGGTGGAAACAGGGGGGAGCTGCAGCTGTCTGTATGATGCAGTAGTTCAAGGCAGACCGTGCAGGCTGATGCTCCTGGCTTCCCACTCACAGAGATTAAATGAGGATGTATGTGAACATAAATGTTTAGAATAATGCCTGGCACATAGAAAATGCTCTGGCAGTGTTAGCTTTTATACCATTAGTGATAAATGTCTTGTTCCATAGCCAGAATGAGCTACCTTTGACTCTGATCACTTAACTAGCTATGAAACTTTGGGCAAATTTCCCTAACACCTCTGAGCCTCACTGTCTACTACTTAAAGTGGAGATTTTAATACCAACTTCTCAGGGTTGGTGTAAAGATTTTAAGGTAAGCGAGAGTGAAATGGCGAAGGGACTCAAGGAATAAGCTCAAATTCTTCTCTAAACTGGTCCAAGCTTAAAAGATACTTTTTCTTAACTATTCTCCATGCTCCTCGATGATTACTTACGTAACAGACCCCTACTGAATGACTACTGGCTCTTGTGGGCCGTGCCTGCTTTTAAGGGGCTCCCTGTCTGATCAAAGATAGACCAGTTATCAGACAGAAAACCACTACTGGCTGATCCCTCCCATGGAGGGTTTGAGTTAAGCTTTGCTACTTGCTAAGGATGAACTAGTGACAGAAACTGGAATGTTTCAGAGCAAGGCTCCTGATAGACTCATTTGAAAAGTATTCCACAAGTCCATTGTTATTCATATGTATTTGAGTACATATTTACATAATGTATCAATGGCAAAAGATGGTATCATTCTAACACTTCACAGTATGATGGTGCTGAGTAGACTTTTAATATTTACTCTCCTTTCTCTTTAAGCAAGAAGCAGAGCTGAAGTTCCCATTTCAGTGAGACTCAGAGGAGCTAAGTGACTTGCTTAGAGCTTGACAGTTATCATGTGGCCCAGTAAGGCTAGATGGATGAGGAAGAGAAGAGAGGGAGCAAAGAAGTTACAGAGAAGTGTTAGAAAACCATCAGAGAGGTTTTGGCTTCTAGTCGCATGTTTTTCCTGCCATGGATGGACCCTTTTCTTAAAGAAAAACCTTTGGTGATTATCAGATAGTATGTGAGTGATCCCAACAGAAGCTGTATTTTGTCTTAGAACCTTGATATTTGTTGTATTTTAAATAACTTGGACCTCAAATCAGCATGGAGTACTTCAAGCTCAGCTGCAAACTGTTTTTAACAACTTTAGGCAACTCCTAGCACCTCTCTGGCATCATTTTTGTCTTTGGTGAGATGATTATTTTTTTCACCTCATGATCTCTGAGGTCTCTGCCTTTTGCTTCCTCTGCTGTGGTACTGTGAGGAGTCCAGTGGCAGAGACATCCTGCAAACCTTTGTGGAGTGATTCACACCCCCTCTCCTCCTCCAGCTTGCCTGAGAGAAGGAGCCTGGCCTGACACTTTTATGATACCAGCAGCTCCTTCTTCTGCTGGAAGTTGGCCCCTCAGGCCTCAGGGCTGAGTTCACACACACTTAGCCAGTGGAAGGAGAGCCTGGTTGCTTTGTTCTTCAAAATCAGAGTACCGGAGTGTTTTGACTGTGTTGAATTTGATTTTTTCGTAGGTTCCCACCAGCCAAAAGAAGGAAGGTGTTTATGATGTGCCAAAAAGTCAACCTGTAAGTGTAAGTATATCTCCTCTCTTCTGCTGGATCCTCACAACCTAGCTTTATACCGAGGCTTGGTCTGCAATCCAAGGAAGGGAGTCCATAATTTGCTCTTATGGATACAGATCACCACCTGTATGGCTTTGCTGGGGAAAGTGTGCTGGGGACTCCTCAGTGGGTCAGGGGAAGGGAGTTAGAGGTGGAAATGATGGGGCTGAGTCTGCTTGAAGGTCTGGCTCCCTGAGTGGTAATCTGCTGAATCATGAAAACTCCTATGTCCAGGGGATTCAGAGTCTCAGGTATTTTATGGAAAAAGTCTCCAGCCAAAGATTCCATGATGCCTGGTTAAGCAGAGGCAGTTCTTGGTTCTGGGAAGAGAGTTGTTCACTCAATTTGAAAGTGGTCAAGAAGCTTCAGAGAGACAGAACAAGGGCTGGCCAGAGCCTTTGGAGTGTGTTAAAGAGTCCAGTCAGTGATCAGCACGCTATAGAAAAGGCCATGTGTTGTAGGCTTGCAGAGAACCCAGGGGGCCCGCTGCACCTGGACCCCATCTGCTAGGGGGACTCCTGGAAGTCTGAGATACAGAGGAAAATGCTCAGTTGTGCCACTGCTAGGCTCAGAACCATGTTTGAGACCTTCAGTTGCACTCCAAAGGCACCCTCTACCTAACCCAGGCAGCCCTGGGGAGCCAGTGCATGCGTTGCATGGGGGGACCTGTGACTTTGCCTCAGCTTGTATAGAAAGAGCTGGGGTGTTTAGTCTCTGTTGACCTCATTCAACCATGGGTGGAGGGAGCACCAGTTTTGAAGTCATACTGACCCTCAAGAACCTAGCTCTTGTCCTAACGGAGCTGTTGTGAGGCTAAATGACCTTATCTGGAACACTGTTATCAGTCCTGGACCCCACACCATGAGAGACATAGAGACAGTCCTGTATGTTTCAAGGTAAGATTCATCATGGGGCTTCAAACCCAATTTGGTGAATGAGTAGCAGAAGGACCTGAAAACCTTTGGCCTGGAGAAATGAAATGATGACTATGGAGGTGGGCATACCTAGGGCCATTAAATGGAAGAAGGATTATACTGTTCTGTATCTGCCAACTCTTGGAACTGAGACAAGGGGATGGCACTACAAGAAAGCCAGTTCTAACTCCAACTAAGGGTGATCTGCTGATGGTCAGAACTGCTCAAGGGTGGAACTCTGGCACCTCAGAGGGTAAGCTCCCCATCTCTGGAGTTGTACAAGCAGAGCCTTGAAGATCACCTGTCAGAAAGGTGATGGGATGAAAGTGGGGGGAGGGGCGGGGATTTAGACATTGAATGGCCAGAGGGGCAAGCCTTTGATACCCTTTCCAAACCTGAGTTTCTGGATTCCTCCAACCAGGAGTCTTTCTGGTCCCTTCTTTTCCTCCCCTGGCTCCACTCCCCTTTCTCCTAGTGAACTTTCTTTCTGATTCATTTCCATTTCTCTACCCACTCTGCAGTATCTCAAAGCCATCCTATCCCACCTAAATATGGCTTCCAAAACTCAATGCATGTTAGTTTTAGTGAGAAGACATATCTGAACACCAGCCCCTTTAAAAACACTGAGTGTAGAAACAAAGTAGAAGGCAGGCAGTGTAGTGCCACTCGGAAAAAAGCAGTTTTTCTCTCAGAGGCCTTTGCATTTAATCAAGCCTGCTTGTCACCAAGACACCAGTCTGCTCTTCGTGTTTCAATTTGGTCCAGCCCCCATCACACAGCGCCCTCCAATTCAATTTGTGCCTAAATTGCCTTACTTGCCCCTAAAAGGCTTAGATATGTGAGGAAACATGCTCCATTTGCTGCCTTGGTTTTTGTGAAATTATTAACCAGTCTGGCCACACCACCTCCATGCTTAGTAGCTCCAAAAAAAGAAAAAAGAAAATCCAGACTTCTCAACCTGACATACACAGCACTCGGGTCCCAGCCTCTGCTGTATCTTTGACCTGCCTCATCCTGGTCCAGCTCCACTGGACTCCACAGTTTCCGGTAGCAGTCCTACCCTTCCCCAACTTCCCTGCAGCCCTCCCACAACATCCGGCCTTGTGTTTTGGGGAGTCTTTTTTAATTCTTCCAACAGTATCAGCACGTCGCCCCTGCATTTGTGCCTCCACACCTGTCATTCCTCCAGGAGTAGACCACACGGTGTTGGAATCCTTCTTCCTCAGGAGCTTCTATGAGCTTCCCGAGGTCCTTGTGTTACCAGAAGCAAGCCCAGGGCCTGGTTCGTAGCAGCCAGACACAACACGGCTGCACGAAGGATAGTTAATAAATATATGAATGCTTCTTCCTTGTAGAAGGGATTTATGAGAATTCTTGCTATTTTTTAAATGGGAGTTTCCTGTTTCTCTGATTAACAATAGTCATTGAGGACGTATGCTCTGGTTTTGCTTAGAAAATGTCGGGGCTGCCTGAATGCAGTGTCTTCCAATCCATTGTTACCACAGACTCTCAGAAGCATCGGATGGTGATCATGGCTTTTCCATGAACTATCTCAGTATTTTTAAAACTCTGAGAGCAGGAGAAAGTGGAAAGCATAGTCTCAAGTTAGAGGCAGATGGATGCACCTGGAATCTCAACTCCTGTCTATCCTTACTGTCCATAAGGCTTCTGATAGGTCTCACTGCCTCTGAGGCACAGTGTTCTCATCTTCCAAAAGGAGTTACCGATGCTAACTTGCAAGGTGATTTTGAGGATAAAATAGTCTGTGTATTGGGAAGTTGTTCCCACTTGCCTAAACCTCCCAGGGATGTCTTATGTACCCTGTGTCCCACTTGCTCTGACATCTTCCCCTGCTCCAGGCTTTCCCCCAAAGCCCTTCCTCTCTGCCAAGTGCCTTTCCCCAGGATATACCTATGCTCTGAGAATCCCTACCATACTGTCACTGTTAACACCTTCACCACCTGCTCCTGACCCAGAAACACAAACCAAAGACAACCAGGCATCTTCCAAGGAGGTCTGGGGGCTCCTACAAGTTTCCCACAAGAAGGGAGACTGCCCAGTGGTCTGTTAGTCTGGGGACCACCTGGTTTCTTCTTCCTTGGGACAGATCTGTACAGAATCCTAATAAAGGACTCAGCTTGGGGCTGTCGTTGAGGAAAACCACCAACCAGACCAGACATATACAACCACCTGATCTTCAGAGTCAGATCTGGGTATGGCTCTCATCTGGCCACTTATTAAGGGTCCTTGAGTAGCTTTTTGCATCTCTAAGCTTCAATGTCATCATCTGTACAAAGAAAGTAATGTCTTTCTTGTAGCTTTGTTTGGCAGATCAAAGGAAAGATTTATGTAAAACCTTTAATAGCAGACATGGAGTCGATTAATGAGAACATTTCCACTTGTTGCCGAAACAAGCAATGCACCAGCCAACAGTTCTCACAGAGCTGAGGATTGCCAAGTATTCTAAGTGACAGCCACCCCCACCAGGAAGCCTTCCTTACCCCAGAGTAATCAGCCTCTCTGGGATACCTCTGTCCTTCTCTTTGTGATGATCATAAGGGATTATTTTCTCTTAATGTATCCACTGAGCCGTTGGACCTTGGGTTCCTTAAAAGCCTGACCTTGGGGTTAATGATAGCACCTACCTTAGAGTTTTTGCTAGTGGCTAAATGAGCTTAAATATGTGAAGGAGCACAGGATTTGGTGCACAGTGAGGATTCAGTAGCTGTGACCTGTTATTATGCTATTTGTTTCCTGTTCTTTTCTGTGAACTCCTTGAGGACAAGAATTACTTTTAATCATCACTATCCAACCCCCACCCCCCCCCCAAAAAAATTCATCACTATCCATAAGGAAACCTTTCTTGGGATTTCTGTTCTTGAAATTTTGCTGGTAGACTCATTCCCCAGAAAGAAACATGTGTCCACATTTAAGTTTTTGTAGGCCTTGAAGCCAATGAGATCCCTTGATCTCAGTTCTAGAACCTCTGTTCTAAAGCCTCAGTCAGTGGCTCATCATCACTCTTTCATGGTCAGAGAGACACTCAGTAAGTGGCAAATTTGGCATATTAGAGATTTCAGAGGTTTAAGGAAGCAGAAGTCGGAATTCATTGTGTTTGTTACATTGTTCCCAGGTAGCATTAGTGGTAAAGAACCTGCCTGACAGTACAGGAGATGTAAGAGATGCTGGTTCAGTCCTTGGGTTGGAACAATCCCCTGGAGATGGGCATAGCAACAGCTCCAGTTATTTTTGCCTAGAGAATCCCATGGACAGAAGAACCTGGCAGTCCATAGGGTCACAAAGAGTCGGGCAGGACTGAAGTGACTTAGCATGCACACATGCATGCAGGTTCAGACAGAAAGCCAATTCTGTGTTTTTACTCCCTCACATTCACCTTCCCTGGTGGCTCAGATGGTAAAGAATATGCCTGAAATGCAGGAGACTGGGGTTCAACCCCTGGATCTGGAAGATCCTTTGGAGTAGGAAATGGCCACCAGTATTCCTGCCTGGAAAATCCCATGGACAGAAGAGCCTTACGGTCTACAGTCCATGGGGTTGCAAAGAGTCAGACACAACTTAGCGACTAACACTTCCACTTTCACATTTGCTCATCCCTGTCCTAGTTGAACACCCTCCTTGTCCCATAAACTTAGGGTGCTCAGCTGTACTGGCCCTGTTCCTGTTCTGCTCTCGTAAATAACATGTTAGGATGCTTTTGTTTGCTTATTTTACTTTGCAACTATAAGGTCACCTTCTTCCAGCAGATTTATTCTTGAGGTCATGCTTTGCTTCTCTCCATCATTTCCTGGGAATCTGAGCCCAGATAAGGATTAATCCCACTCACTCCTAGAAATATACATTCCATCCCTTCCTGGTCAAGGAAGTCGGAAGCTTTGTACAAGGTCTGATCTCTGTATCTTAAACAGGTGGGTCTGTTTCTATGTCAAGGTCTCTGAAACCTGGTGGCATAAATGCTTGCTGCCAGGAAATGTTAGATGGCTAGAGAGTTAGGAGGGTTTCAAGAAAGAAGGTACAACTTGGGCAAAGCCCTGAAGGATGAGCAGGGTTTGAACAGGCAAAAGCGACATGGAAGCACCTCTGGGCAAATCACTGGGGTCCTGGTTCCTGAGTCCAAATTGCCTCTAAGTAGCAACACTCAGACCTGGTTAATTTCTCATTGGTTTCCTTCTCAAAGAGGTGGGCTAGACAGGTAGTCTCCCTCTCTGCCAGCTGGTGGTGCTGTCATGTTCTTTAGACAAATACTCTGGCCTCTTTGGAGATGTCAAAAATGTACATTCCTAAGTGGGGAGGAAAGTGTCTGCATTCATTATTTAGTGCCTTTTGCACTCTGTTAGCCTTTGGACATGGTCTAGTTTCACAGCGAGGCATTCACTGGCTGCTGAAGGGCCCATTCCAGACCCTTTTATGCCCCACAGCACTGAAATTGGTTGAGATTCGCCATGAAGGTCAACAGTTTCAACGACAGGAAATACTCCATACTCTTCTCCCCGACGCTCACCCTCTCATGTAATATTCTTACAACTGAATAAGATCTTTTATCCTTCACCTTATAATTGCCCAGTTTAAAAGCTTTTTATGTAGTTGTATTAGACGTAAAATACTTTCTAATTATTAGTAATAATGAGTCAGTGATTACTAGCTGAACTTTTTTTGGCCTTCAAAAGAAATTCTGGGAAGTTCGGTGTAGTGGTAAATAGGAAGGACATAGGTTGTCAAATGGATGCTTTGGTCTCGACATTAATTTCCTTTTGGTGTAACATGGATTCAGAAATTGAAAGGAATGATAAGACCTCCTTGAGATTCTCTCTTCCCTTTGTCAGCCTCTGACTTTCTGAGACTCCTTTTCTTGGGCTGCAAAGTGGAAAGGATGACCGTCTGCTAGTGATACTTCAGGGCTTTCATGAGACTCACACATCAACATGAAGCATTATCTGTGATGCTCAGGGGTCACTTTTATGAGATGCTGGGGAAGTTAAGATTGAAGGATGGTATGTATTTGTTACCTCTACTGATTTTATGTGCTGTTGCATGATTAAGAGAGGGTCTTCCCTGGTGACTCAGACAGTGAAAACTCAGCCTGGAATGTGGGAGACCAGGTTCAGTCCCTGGGTTGGGAAGATCCCCTGGAGAAGGGAATGGCTACCCACTCCAGTATTCTTAACTGGAGAATTCTGTGGACAGAGGAGCTTGGCAGGATACAGTCTGTGGGGTCACAAAATGTTGGACATGATTGAGCGACCAGCCCTTTCACCTGATTAAGAGAATGGTCTACTCTGAAATGCCCATCAATAAGTTGTAGCCTTGCCAGTGAAGTTAGTGCTCTGGATACGAAGAAGTTTACCACGTATTGTAATCAGATCACCTCACTAAGCAAGCACTGGCCCAGAGTAGGTGCTTAGAAATCTGTTCCTCCTTAATTTCTTCCTATAGAACTTGAAATCAAGGCTCTAGACCAGTGTGTATCCTTAAGGCTCTAGACCAGTCTGTATCCTGTATCCAGTTTATCAGGCTGGATGAAACTGATAAACATCTCAACGATCAGATTTGAAGTCCAGGGTTCCATTCGGTTTCTTTTATGATACTGGGACAGTAGCCATATGTACCGGATCTAGGGCTATCATAGCTGTGTGAAAGCAGAAAGACCCCACTGAGCGTCTCTGCCCCAGACAGCCTAGGCTCTGGTCTTGGCTGATCTTCAGTAACCACAAACCTGCTAGGTGGGTGCCATTTACATATAAGGAGCCTGAGGCTTTAAGAGGTCACAAAACTCACAAAGCCAGAATTTGAACCCTGTGTTGTTCTGATTCAGGTACCCACACAATTCCACTAAAACATGCTGCCGTCAAGTTTCCAGAAAATGCAAAGTCCTCCACCTCCTAATCCTCAACCTGTCAGGATCAGTACTTGGAACTCAGTTCCCAGCTCTTGACTCCTCATTGCTTTTGAGTTTTTATGAACACTCAGAGCTCAGGAGTCCTGAGGCTCTGTGCCTGGCTGTGAACACCTCTCTCCTTCTCTAGACCCTCATTCTGCCTGGCACACTGCTTTCCACATCCTGCTGTTGAAAAGAAATTTTCGAATCCCAGAGAACAAATCTTAATGTAAGCAGCCTACCTCTGAAATTCAGAAACCTGCTTGTTTTACTGCCCCTACCTCCTACACTCCAAACTCCTTGGTGTTTTTCTATGAGACCCCTGTCCCCCAGCAGTCAGCCTCTGGATGGCTTTCCTTGCCCCAGATGCATTTCCATTTTCCTGTTGCAGATGTTGGAAGAGGCAATCCATTCATGGGAAGAATTGCAAGAGTTCTCTGGACAGTTGTTTCCTGCACCCCCAGTTCCCATAATTCACAGCAAATAAATTTTCATTCACAATTTAGCAGTTGGTTTTTCCTTTAGTTTGAAATCTGAATCAAGATGTTGCATAATTGGATTAAGTCTAGTCTGAGCGTTTGTCAGTTTCACTTCCTCATTAAGCACCATGTTGTAGAGAAATTATAATGATCACAACACAGTGAACATAGGTGTCACAAGAAAGGAGATCATCTCAAAGTGAGAAAAAGGGATCTGAATCTGCATATTCCCACAAATGAAACAGAAGCTTGCCTCTTCTGACGTTTCTTGAGTAGACTTTCTTTTAGCTGTACATAAACTTTTTCCTAGGATAGAATCCTAAATTTCTATAATCATAAAGTTAATAGGAATATTAAAAGATGCTGTCTCATTTAACCTGCCCACCAAAGCAGAAATCCTCCAAGGCTTCTGCTAAGTGCAAATAAGCATTCCTGACTCTTGGGCTTCAGCTCACATACCTGCAGTGACAGACATTCATTTCTTTTGTAATCCCAGACCTCTGATTGCTACAAAACCCTTCTCTCCTTGGAGTTCCCTTACAACTTCTATTCATTTCATTCTATTTTTATTTCATTCTACTTTATTTCACTTCATTCTTTTCTATTCATCCTATTCTTTCATTCATCCATTTGACAAATAGTTACTGAGAATCTCCTAACTTCCTTACAGTGTTCTATTCCATAGAGATATAAAGATGAATAAGACCAGCAGCTTAAGAAAGTTAATGGTCTCAAAAAGAAGATAGACATATAAAAGTAATCCCAATCAATATAATCAAGGCTGTAAGAGGCTGTGTACAGGAGGCCTTGGGGGCAGTGGAGAGGCAGTAAACTTTGCCTGAGGGAGTTTAGTGAGGTCTTTACCTGCGGGATACAGTTTGGATAGTCTGTTAAAGACTGTGGGAATTTGGCACTGGAAAAAGTGTGGAACACTATACAGGAAGAGGAAATTGAGTGTTTAAAGGCACTGAAATGTGGAGAAGCCTCGGGTATCCCAGGGGCTGATGAGCAGTCTGGGATGACAGGACCACAGCATGCCCTCTTGGGAAAGGAGACAGGGATACCAAGGGGAGGGAAGGAAAGGGTCTGAAGTGACGCCGAGAACCTGGGAATTTGGATCACTTTCAGGTGGTGGAGTGACACTATTGGAGGCATTTTTCAGCATCACTCTGGCGTATGGCAGGTGGCTCAGCAGGTGGGGAGGTTGTTACGTAGCTAATGGAGGTATCTATGCATCTACATCAGGATGGAATCAGGAACACAGAATACATACCAGGCAGTTTAATAAAGAGACATGAACATGGGGAACTAGTTACAAAGGTGTTCAGTTCAGTTCAGTTCAGTGGCTCAGTCGTGTCCGACTCTTTGCAACCCCATGGACTGCAGCACGCCAGGCCTCCCTGTCCATCACCAACTCCCAAAGTTTACTCAGACTCATGCCCATTGAGTCAGTGATGCCATCAAACCATCATTCTCTGTCATCCCCTTCTCTTCTCACCTTCAATCTTCCCCAGCATCAGGGTCTTTTCAAATGAGTCAGCTCTTCGCAACAGGTGGCCAAAGTATTGGAGTTTCAGCTTCAACATCAGTCCTTCCAATGAACAGTCAGGACTGATTTCCTTTAGGATGGACTGGTTGGATCTCCTTGCAGTCCAAGGGACTCTCAAGAGTCTTCTCCAACACCACAGTTCAAAAGCATCAATTCTTTGGCACTCAGCTTTCTTTATAGTCCAACTTACAACCACACATGACTACTGGAAAAACCATAGCCTTGACTAGACGGACCTTTGTTGGCAAAGTAACGTCTCTGCTTCTTAATATGCTTTCTATGTTGGTCATAGCTTTTCTTTCAAGGATCAAGCGTCTTTTAATTTCATGGCTGTAGTCGCCATCTGCAGTGATTTTATTTCTGGAGTCCAGAAAAATAAAGTCTACCGCGGTTTCTCCATCTATTTGCAATGAAGTGATGGGACTGGATGCCATGATCTTTGTTTCCTGAATGTTGAGCTTTATGTCAACTTTTTCACTCTCCTCTTTTACTTTCATCAAGAGGCTCTTTAGTTCTTCTTCACTTTCTGCCATAAGGGTGGTGTCATCTGCATATCTGAGGTTATTGATAAAGGTGTTAAAAAAAAAAATAGGCAACAGTGGGGCAACCCAGATGAGTCTTGGCTGGAAGTTGCTACTAGAGTTACCCCTTGAACTCAACGGACAAAGGAAGGCAGTGGAGTTGGCAGAGCCCAGGAGTTGGGGTCACCAGCAAGCACTGGGACCACAGAGGGAGCTGCCCATCAGGAGGTGAGACCTCATGGAGAGGTTTGTCTGGTAGAAACCAGGGAGAAACTCACCCACTGCAAGAACTCACTCAGCCATATGTACACAGGTATCTCCTCCCTCTTGGGCCTCCCTCACACCCCCACCCCCGTTTCCTACCCATCAGGTTCATCCCAGAGCACCGAGCCAAGCTCCCTGCGCCATCCAGCAGATCCCCACTACCGTGTCACACATGGTAGGGTGTATATGTCAATCCTAACTTCCCAGTTTGTCCTACCCTTCCCTTTTTCCCCTGTGTGCACGTGTCCATTCTCTATGTCTGCATCTCTATTCCTGCCCTGGAAACTGGTCCCTCTGTACCATTTTTCTAGATTCCACATGTATGCATTGAAGTTTGAAGCAATTCAGAGCTTTATTCTTCTTAACTGTGTGAATCTAGGCAAAGTACTGTATCTTTCAGATTCTTTTAGTGACCAGTTAACAATGTGGGGAGAGATACCTCCTTGGGTCCCTGGAAGGATTAAATTAGAAAACAGATGTGATCTCTGTTGTGTTTGCCCAGAGTAGGTATTCAGTACTTGGTAGACAGCATGGGAGTACACTTAAAAAGGTGAGCCTTGCAGACGGACTCCTTAATGCTTGAAAATTTTCTACCTCTATTCCAGCTGTGTGACCTTGGGTGGGTTATTTAACCTTCTCTGAGCCTCAGTGTATTTGCTTATGAGAATAATGATTGCAGTACCTACCTTCTGAGAACTTGAATAAGGTAATGCATGTGAAGCATTTAGAACAGTACCTGGCATATAGAAAGTTCTACTCAATAAATGTTAGCCATAGTTGTTATTATGAGCTGTTCTATGAACAAAGGGCTGTATTTCAAGAAATATGATGATGCGTAAGACCTGGCTTAACCACTAGGGTGCTTTTAGGGTCCTGAGAGCACTGGGGGGAAGGATAAGAGGCTGGAACGTTTTCAGTTCTCCTTGCTCAAGCAATAATGCTAACAAGACCAAGCTTAAATGGGGTGGGGCTGAGCCTGCAGAGGAGTGCCAGGGCTGTGGGGTGAAGATTACAAACAGTTGTGATACCAAATGTTGAGCACCCTTACCAAGCAAGGGACTGTAGAAGGCACAACGTACTATGTCAAGGCATTCTCAAATTACCCTGAGATGTACATCTCTTCTCTACATGAAGGCTACTGGGGATCAGAGAAGTTAAACCAGCACAGCTAGAAGAGGCCTCACTAAGGATCTAATCCAGCTCTCTCTGACCCTGAAGGTAGGGTGACCTAGTTTATCATCCAAACTGGGTCACTTTTAAAGGGAAAGGGGGATTGCTATTAATAATTATGTCAGGACGATAGGTAGGAACGGGAGTGATCTTAGGTGGTCCAGGGTGCAGGTCCGCCCTACCCACACACAGGAAATGCTCTTCCCACTGGGTCCAGCTGTCACTTAAACCAGACCACAGTGAGATTTCAAACAGAAAGTGGGAGCTCTCTATCCGCTTTGTTCCTGAAACTCTTTGCCAGTCATACTACCTATTCTAAAACAAAGACAGTACTGCCCCCAAGATACAGGTGCCCCAATGCATGCCTGCTCCTTCAGTGGGCATAAATCCGATTCCTTGGAGCTCTCTGACGTGGGAAGAAAATGGGATTCCAGGGTATCTGTTAACTGCTGCTGCTGCTGCAAGCCTTTCCTTATCCCTCTAATATAGATCATTAACATCCATAGGACCTTAACTACAGCATCTCTAATGAGCAGAGCTGTGATATACAGTTTCCCCATAAATATCCATTGAGGCTGACACTCATTCTCTCCCAGTACAGTAATTCAGTGTTTCTGGATAAATCATCGTGCTAAGGCTCTTTCTTTCTCCCTAAATGCTGTTATTAGTGGTTGCAGAAGAATAATGAATGAATTCTAGTTGTAAAAAAGGGGAAAGAGATGAATAAATGGTCACAGAGAATAAGAAAATATAGACCAGTGACAGTCCCAACCCAAACTGTGTGAAGCCTGTTTTTGCAATGACTTAGAAAGGAGGCAAGAAACAGGTATTTGCAGAGTATTTACTGGGGGCCAGGGAGTACATACAGCACTTGGCAAGCTGCATCCAGATCAGTGATTCCCGAATACCACATTGCCAAACAGTCATTGGTGACACCTTTTTTTTTTGGCCGTGTGGCATGTGGGAACTTAGTTCTCTGACCAGGGATCGAACCCGTGCCCTGCCCCCTGAATTAGAAGGTGAAGTCTTAACTGCTGAGTTGCCCGGGAAGTCCCTGGTGACACTTTTTTGAAAACAGAACTTTCTGGGCCCTCACCCCTATAGATGTGCTTTTGTAAGGGTTGCATGTGTTTATATATAAAGAGAGATTGATAAAGTTCCCCCAATGGATTCCAACGCTTCACATTTATCTAGTTTAATTAACATGCCAACTATTATTTTCTCTATTTTGTGGATGAGAAGAGTGAGGTTTAGCTGCTAAAGGGAGAGGGAAGTAAAGTCTGATGATGCAGGAGTCTCTTGCATCTCCACTTGTGCACAAGGAACGGCTCGTGTTAAGGGAACATTGACTGTCACTTTTTACCCCACCTTCTCCCGTCTCCACCTCTCATTTTTCTGTCTGTCACAGAGATCTGTCAGTATGTCATCACATTTCTTTCCAGCAGCTTAGCTGCTGCCTTATCTTCTGTATTACTCCTCTTTCCCACCATCCCATGCCGTCAACCCAATAGTCTGGTTTTTCCTCTTTTCCTGTATTTGTAATCTCATAGCTTCGTCTCTTTGTCTTTAGGTTGTTGTTTACACGGTCACCTTGAAAGTCCTAGCCCCTTACCCCATCATGATTTTAGAGATAACACTTGCCGTGTGATCAGGCCATGGTCCTCCAGAGAGGATGCGGTGGACCTCGTGGGGTGGGCTTCTGAACTGCCCCTCTCCCCAGTGGCTGCTCCTTCCAAACCCTTTACTTTGACCCTCATCGTAAAACACACGTTGTCTTACCCATTTGTTCTCCTCACCCTAGAGTACTGGTTAAGAACATGTACTTAAAGCTCACCCACTTTGGCAAACATCCTAGCTCTGCCATTTACTAGCTGTGTGACCTTGAGCAAGGTCATTGACCCTTCTGTGCCTCAGTTCCCTCCTCTGAAAGTGAGGACAACAATAGCACCTACATTTGCCATGGTAATTAAGTGAGTTATTATATGAACACACCTTAGAGTGGTGTCTGGTTCATGGAGAGGAACGTTCATCCAAGCGTCAGCTATTATGATTATCATCATGCTTGACCCCTGCTTGGCCAAGAATACATGAGGTCTTGATATTACTATTTAGCCCCTTCCTTCTTCTTTAGACCAGAATGGACTGTTTGGGGGTGAGTTCTATAGATAGAGTCAGTATTTCTTATAATGCCTGGATGTCAAGGTGTGGAAGAGAGAGGGATCAAGAGGAGCTTGTATATTTAGGAACTTTATGGATCTATCAAAACAAGGACTAATGATGTCAATCACTTGTGACTGAACCAGAAATATCAATTAAATCAAAAAGGTCTTTCATAGAACAGATATAGCAAGGAGGTAGCTAAAGAGGGTTTCTACTTGTGGGATCTGTATGGAATCTCACCGAATTTGCCATCCTCTGGCCCTGGCTCCATGGTCTTCAGAGATGGGCTGCCCAGCATCAGAGAACAGGAGGAAAAGAGACCAGAGCACAGACATCAAAGTGACATAGTGTTCCCTCGTCCCTGTAGAGATATGTACAAAGTGTCCCTTTTGTTTTAATATTATAGTTTCTGCAGTACTGGAAGGTACCTCCTAAAATTAGCCACTGGTCACTAGGCATTTTTCTATTCAAGCATTCTTTCCGTCCTCCTTCTACAAATATAGTCTAGTGTCCATCATGTATCACACATAGACACGTGTGCTGTATAAGTCAGACCAGGTCCCGCCCCTTGCCCAGCTCAAGTTTCACAGGAGAAGGCTGCCAACGATCTAGTAGACAGACTTAACAGTGCCTGCGGCTGCTGCCGCTGCTGCTAAGTCACTTCAGTCATGCCCGACTCTGTGCAACCCCATAGAGGACAGCCCACCAGGCTCTTCTGTCCCTGGGATTCTGCAGGCAGGAATACTGGAGTGGGTTGCCATTTCCTTCTCCGGAGCATGCATGCTAAGTCACTTCAGTCGTGTCCGACTCTGTGCAACCCTATGGACAGCAACCCACCAGGCCCCTCTGTCCACGGGATTCTCCAGGCAAGAATACTGGAGTGGGTTGCCATTTCCTTCTCCAAACAGTGCATGAGTGCTGGCCAGCAAACCAAACAGAAAACGTGACAAGAGCCGGGAGCTAGGATTGTATTTAAGTAAATAGTCAGAGGAGGTCTGTAGGGACGTGACACCTGAGCCAAGTCTGAGTTATGAGAAGAAACTAGCCTGATGGAGAGGGGGATCAGGACAGAGAAAGGCAGGGTCAAAGGCCTGGCACAGAAATGTTCTAGGGGTCCAGGGGGAACAGAGAGAAGGCTGATGTTGGCCAGAGCTTGGTGGGAAGGGGAGAGTGGTAGAAGATGGGTTCAGACTCAGAGGCAGTGGACAGTGGTATGGACAGTGGTATAGACAGTGGTAAGGAGTTTGAATTTTATTGCAGGTGTAATGGAAGTCAGTGGAGGGTGTTCATCGGAAGTGAACTTGATCTGACATTTAAAAAATATCACTCTGGCTGCTATGTAGGAGATGAACTTAAGGGAGAAAGTGTTAAAAGCAACAGTCCAGGCAAAAGAGGATGCCACCAAGAAGAGGGAGGGGCAGGCAGAGGTGGGGTATGTCCTGGAAACGGAGTCAGCATTTCTTAAAGAATGATTGGATGTCAGGGTGTGGAAGAGAGGGGGGTAGAGGATAACTTTTACCTTTGAGGATTTGAGTATCCAGGCCTGAATTGGTAGCCTTTGTAGAAATCAGAAGACAAGGAATGGACAGACTTTAGGAGATCAAAAATTCTTTAAACAAGTTAAGTTTGAGAGTCTGAACAGTATGGGATACAATCATTTCATCACTTGCTGGGAAGGAGGGTAAGCCCAGGCACTGGCTGGACTTTGAGTGGTGAGGAATGTCAGAGATTGACTGCTACCCTTGAGCCACTGATGGATGTCACTAATGGAATGGTCTTGAATTCAGAAGAAAATGCCATCCAGGTATTAGAAGAGCTAGAAGAAGAGCATATTCCTGTTCTTATGACTTCTTCTGGAACGTCTCCCTAGTATTTCTTTGACGTTAGAACTGGAGTTACTTACTCTGATTGCAAAGTCTCATTCAGTCAAATGACAGTGGATATGACATCCTTTCTGGAGTTTACAATAGCAAACGCCATGTCTCAGTGAGTTAGTGTGTGTGTGTGTGTGCATGCACACCCGAACATGCTGAGCATTTGAAAACACCATATGGACCACCATACCCTCTGCCTTGTAAATCATACTATCACCAAGTTTCTTTCTGTTCAGTTTTCTATTCTCTTGTATAAACAAGTGCCTCCACTTACTCATTCTGTGTTGTTGTTGTTTTTGTTTTTTTTTAATCTGTCAATTCAGTGAGTTTCCTTTTGTGTGCTAGCCAAATGGGGTATTTAGATGTTAGGAATATGAAGAATAAAGTACAGCTTCCCATGCAAGGAAGTTGGTGTCATGAGGTGATAGTCTGTAGTAGAGAAGAGAGAAAGTAATCAACCATTACAGCATATGTGATGCCCAGAGGAGGATCATCTAACCCTTTCTAAGGGCTTGGGACAGATGACTAGACCCAAGTCTCCAGGGTCTCCTGATGAACGAGGATGGGAAGGGCAGCCAATCATGAGGAGTGGCTTATACCAATGCCTGAGAGAGTAAGAAATATAATATACTGAGAGACCTGTTAAGAGAGCAACTGAACTCATGACACAGAGTTACAAACTATTTATAGGTTGGACAATCAATCTGAGACAATTATATATAATGCTCTTGCAAATGTCTTCTGACTCCAACCTGTAGGCTGCCTTCAAAGTCTAGTTTACTGGTGAACATCACCTCCCTTGATACTCAGAGCTCTATGAAGGAGTCATTTTCCTCAGTGTCTTACGTATGAGCAAGCTCCTTAGGGCCTTAGTTTCCTGTTGTAAATTGTGAGCCAGGTTTCTCTGCTCTGACTTCTTGTCTCCTCTTAGTTTGTTCACCCATGCGGGGAGTTGTGATGGAAATAAAGGAACTAGACTAGGAGTTGGGAACTTGGGATTTCATCCCAGCTCTGCTGCTAACATTATCATGATTTTGAAAATCTTAAAGACCTCAGTTTCTTCATCTGAACAATATATAGGGTTGAGTTGGGTTAGAGATGTTTATAACTCTTCTAGTTCTACTTCCCTGCCATCCTGCAATTCATAAAACTGCCCAAAGCATCATAAAATACCATCATACTCTGAAAGGATACTTCACTGTATTATTGACTTAATATTTAACCCACTAATAGAGATCTTGGGCTTCCCTGGTGGCTTAGTCAGTAAAGAATCCACCTGCAATGAGGAAGACGTGGGTTCACGTCCCTGGGTAGGGAAGATCCCCTGGAGGAAGGCATGGAAACCCACTCCAGTATTCTTGCCTGGAGAATCCCCATGGAGAGAGGAGCCTGGTGGGCTGCAGTCCACGGGGTTACAAAGAGTCGGACACGGCTGAGCGGCTAAGCCCAGCACTGCACAGTGGAGACCGGACTGTGTCTCAGGCACTTTGCTCACTAAGCTATTACCTCGAATCTTATTTAGGGAAGTCCTGTCTTAGAAGGTAGATCGTCCCTTAATTCTACGATAAAGAAAATTCAAGAGATGGGTAAACTAGTCAAATTCCAGCTGCATGGAAACAGAATTCTTGTTTTGGTCACTTACAGAGGAGTTGGCTTCAGTCCTGCAGCAGCGAAAATGGTCCGTGGGCTGTGAAAATGCTCAGCGCCGTGCCCCTGCCATCACTGTCCCCATGCTCTCACCAGAATGGGCTTCCTCCCACTTCCCTCACTTGATGGTTGCAGCTCAGAGGAGAGACAGCATTCCGGTCTTCACAATACTGGCCCAGCGCCTTTCTCCGAGTACGCATTCAGGAAAGGTTTATTAATTATGAAATGAATGCCTAAGATGTAAAATCTGCATTCTTCCAGAGAAGAAAAGGAAAAAACATTGAGCAGGGAACGGCTGTCGGAGCAGCAGGCAAAGCCCTCCGTGACTATTTTTTCCTTTGCTGTGACATCTCTCCATTTGTGATTTCCTCTGATTTGCTCTGCCTTCAGCCTGAGCCTCTGCTGCTCTTGCTTGATTTCAGCTCCATCCAATATTTCTTGTTACCGTTTGGGTGCCATCTGGACCGCGGGAGTAGCCTCTCTAAGAGAGACACAGCCACAGAGAAGGAGCTGACTGCCTGTCTGAGCATCCCCCTGCCCTCCTCCCCAGGAGTGTGCTGAGAGCCTGTCATCCTGCTGACAGGAGCCGATTTCACTTGCCTGTGATTCTCATTCACCCCTTTTCAGAGCACTGAACTAGTGCCAAATCTTGTTAGGAGTTTTTGAAAAATCCTTTGAGTTTTTGCTAATGTGGAACTAGAATAATAGATTTTTTTTAAGGAGATGAGATCAAGAAAGAGAGAGTGAAAAACAAGTAACTATAGGCTTCAGGAGATGATTTCCCTGTGACTTCTCGTTGTCACTGTACGTTTAGACCTGGGCAGGTGTGTTTATTCTGTTGACAACCAGCAAAGTAGCCAAGCCATCTTGCAGCCTGCCCCTCACCCCACAGAGGAGCCACAGCAAGGAAGGGGCCCTGTATTCTAAAATCCTCATGGTCACACATCAGAGCTTTGGAATGAGGTCATGGGTTGGGACCAGGATCTAGAGCCCAGGAAGCTTCCATGAGTATCAGAGCATAAAGTCATCTCCAGGGCTTCTAGAGAAGCTCCGTGGTAGGCTGGTGTTTTCAGCGTTTATCCTCAATTCCCAACACTGCCACATCTGGAGCTATCACCATATTAACAACTATATCATCATCTCTTTATAATCACTGCCTCATGACAATAGTATTGAAACTATCAAAATCCCCAGCATTACAGATGCCACTGTCTGAACATGTCTGACCCACCAGAATGGGGTCAGTTACCACTGGTAGTAACCACTGGTGTGAATCATGTCGTTACCCTGAACTATGTATTGCAAGCTTCATGTGAATCGTCTCATCTATGACACCGATCGTATGATCATTGCCTGGCTTCTTCTAAGGGCAAGGATTGTATCTTAGCATAATTGCTCAGTGAATAGATATGGAGGGACTGAGCGACAGGTTAGGACAGCCTTAGGACAACCATCTGTCCTAAGTGGGGGTGTTCCCACTGCCACCACCCCAAGCTCTGGGTGCTTTCATTTCCTGAGATCAAACTTACTTAGCGCTTAGTATCTTAGCGCAACTCACAGCCTGCAAAGTGCACCTCCAATCCCATCTTTAAGTGTATTTTTCAAGAAAATAAGAGATGTGTTTTAGAAGATATGGGCCTGAAAGCATAGAGTCGCCCACTGGAGGTCTGAACTTGATGTGAGGAAGGCAGTGGAGAAAAGAAGGGTATGGGGTAGATGCCATGAATGATGTGGCTGATGGACTTCACAGTGGTCCAGCCTTGCTAGTGTTAAGCTTTGGGTAAAATGTGCAGAAGCAGGAACCTGCCATGACCAGTGTCCGCCCTGTGAAGATCATGTCACACCTTCAGCTTCTCTTCCGAGTGACTTTGTTCCTTCCCTGGCCTAGTGTTTCCCAAATTTTGCCATAGCCTGGAACCTGCCTATACTCACGTACCAAGCGTATAATCCCATGGCTTTCCTTTCTTCTTCCCTTCCTTTCTTTCCTCCTCTTCTCTCTCTTCCTTTCCCCTCTCCTCCCTCTCTTTCTCCTCTTCCCTTGCTATCTCTTCCTCCTCCCTTCTTCCCCCCAGCTCCTCTCTTCCCCCCTCCCACCTTCCTTTCCTTTCTGTACTTTTGGAAAGGGAACTGACGTCCTTTGAGATGTTACTCTATCAGGTGCTGTGCTAATTCTTTTCATGTGTATAAACCTTCTCACCACTTCTCAGCAATTGCATGTTATAAGCATTATTTTCCCTGTTTTTTCTGAAGAGAAAACTGAGGCTCAGAGTAAGGAAGGAATCCATCCAAGAATATACCAGTGATGAAGTGGAAGTTCAAACTGAAAGCTGTTTCTGGAGTATAGTCTATTTACAATGTCGGGTTAGTCTCAGGTGTACAACAAAGTGAATCGGTTATATGTATGCATGTGTCCATTCTTTTTCAGATTCTTTTCCCATTTAAGTTATTACACAATATTGAGTAGCATTTCCCCTCTATGCAGTAGGTCTTTGTTGGGATTATTTTATATATACTAGCGTGTACTAATCGCAAAGTCCTAGTTTATCCCTTACCTCCCCCTTTCCCCTTTGGTAACCAAAAGTTTGTTTTCAAAGTCTATGAGTCAGTTTCCATTTGGTAAATAAGTTCATTTGTGTACTTTTTTAGATTGCATGTGTAAGTGATATCATATGATATTTGTCTTTGTCTAACTTATATCAGTATGATAATCTCTAGGTCCATCCATGTTGCTGAAAATGGCATTATTCTTTTATGGCTGAGTAATATTCCATTATATAAATGTACCACATCTTCTTTACCCACTCATCTGTCAGTGGACATTTACTCCCATGTCTTGTGAAAGCCACTGTTTCTAACATTTGTCTTCCCAGTGCCCCTGGCCTGTCCCTACTAAAATCATCAAGTTTCTCACTTTAAAAGCATGCACATAGGTTTCCTTGGCCTGAGATTAAAGTTGGGAAGTTGAAGACTCCAGATTTAGGGTCCTTAGCCACAGGTGCCCCTGTTCATTCACATTAGCCCAGTTTGGTCAACTTAGTCCCCTACTCTTCATGAAAGGAGTCTACCTTTCTCTTACATGCCCCTGAATAAAACACCAGCAAATTCCTCCTACGTCTAGTCAGCGTCCTGACTCTCTTCTTGCATGTTAAGAAAGGCCATTTCAACATCAATATCTACTGATACATGAATGGATAAAGAATAGTGGTATATACACACAATGGAATATAATATAGTCCTGAAAAAGAAGCCTGTCCTTGCTTACATAGCATCTTGGCTGAACCTTGAGGACATCATGCTGCATGAAATAAACCAAACACAGAGAGACAGATACTGCAGGATACTGCTTATATGAGGTCCATAAAGTAGTCAAACACATATAAGCAGAGAATAGAATGGTAGTTGCCAGAGGCTGGGGAAGGGAAATGGGGAGATGCTATTTAGTTGGTATTAAGTTTGTTGTGCAAGAAGATTAACGCCTAGAGATCGTGCCCCTAATAATACTGTATTGTACACTTGAAAATTTGTTAAAAAGATTGATCTCATGTAGTGTTCTTACCACAATTAAAAAATGGAGAGAAATGGGGGCTGTCTTAAACCAACTTCATTTTTAGAAAGTTGTATATAAGTATTTCATTGTCCCAGGGATTAGCAGACATGTTACACTTGGGGTACACTTCAAGGGAAGATGTAACTCATTATTAGATCTAAGCATTTCCCTCCACCCTGTAGCTGTCTAGACAACCTTGGGGCCCTCCTAAAATGTTAATTGGCAGGAGAGCTGTTAATTGCTGAAATACAGCCCAGCTTTGAGTAGAGCCAACTTCTCAGTCACTACAGGGACAGAGCCACAAAGCCATATCCTCTATTAGATCAAGGCATTGAGTCCCACAAAACCACTGAGCCCCAGATCTCAGTAGGCTGGGACATTTTGGCCTTTAAAGGGAGTTCCATTCTGTTGGAATGATGATAAGGCCCCATGGATTTCCACCTGAAGTTCATTAAAGGATTGTTAGCCTCCTTTAAAAAAAAGAAAAACCCACCAATATTTGGCTCTGGCTTAGCCCAGGTAATGACAAAACCTACATCCAGAAGAAGGCTGTGGTTTTTGCAAACTGAATTTGATTCATGGCTATCTAGACATAGCAAAGAATTCAGTGCTCCCATAGAACCTTTCTCATCAACACAAAGGTAGGATATTCTTTAAAAGAATAGAAGAGACTATATAAGGAAGGAATATGTCTGGTATTTAGAAAGCATCTAAATCAGGCAGCTGAAGTTTTTTGTTTGTTTGTTTTAATGTCTGTTATCTAGAGCTTTGCTGTCCAATACAGTAGCCACTGGTCACATGTGGCTATTTACAATGAAGCTAATTAAAAGTAAATAAAAGTGCAACTTATTAGTCATACAAGCCATAGTTGAAGTGCTCAATAGCCATGTGCAGCCACTGGCTACCAAATTAGAAGTACAGGTGTAGGACTTTCCATCATCACAGAAAGTTCTGTCGGACAGGGGTGCTCATGAGAGAAATCATTTATTAACATCACATTTTCTACTCCCCATCTCAACTTCACCCGCTACTTAGTTCGTCAGTTGCAGTTTCTGCTGTTTTCTCTGCCAAGAAGTGGGAAAGTGACTGTTTACTCTTGGCTAAAGGTGATAGAGAGCATAAACGCCTAGATACCCCAGAGGGAATTAGTCTTCATTAGCATGTTATCTTCATGGTTAAATCACTCACCAGGGAAAGGCACACAATTCAAATGCTTGGAATCACTAGGTGCGTTAATAGTACCCACCTTGGTGCACTTACAAATCACTTAAGTTAATCCATTTCTCCTGAGCCTTCTAAATGGATAATTGAACTCATTCTTTTGCAGCGCTGACTTAGGTTCTGTCTGAATTGAGATCTTGATGCGTTGTGAGCTCTCTGTCCCACTCCTGTCCCACCCTCCACGCTAGAATGATTATATATCCTGGCTCTGCTCTGAACTTTAAGAGAGCATGGCCCATGTATCAGTCATCTTTGTATCTCTAACGCCTAGTCAGAACACAGCGTGTGGAAAGCACACAGTGAATGTTTGCTGAAGAAATTCATTAATCAATTATGTAATCAATCAAGATGGCTTCATTTTTCCCAGTGGGACTTTCACTAATTATTCCTACAGAGAGTTCATTCCCCAGCACAGTGCTTCACAAGTCTGGCTTCCTGTTAGACTCGCCTGGGGAGCTTTTAGAACCTACTGATGCCAGGACCTCACCCCAGACCAGCAGAATCCAAATGTCAGCTGGCAAGGCTCAGGTATGTGTAGCTGTGGAAGATCTCCCCCAGAGGATTACGTTGTGCAGCCAGGGGTGAGAACCACTGCAGATTTCTGATTTGGCAGCTATAAATAAGTTGTCATTCTTTTTGATGTGTTCACCCCAAGTCCCATCTCATTCACTCAGATTTTTTTAATTGGTAAGACCGTTTTTAAAAAATAATTTTTATTGGAATACAGTTGCTTTACAATCTTATGTTAGTTTCTATTGTACAACAAAGTGAACCAACTCTATGTATATGTATATCCCCTCATTTATGGATTTCCTTTCCATTTATGTTACCATAGAACATTGAGTAGAGTTCCCTGTACTATGCAGTAGGTTTTCATTAGTTACCTATTTTATATATAGTAGTATAAATATATCAATCCCAGTCTCCCAATTCCTCCCCCCATCCCCTTTCCCCCTTGGTGTATGTACATTTGTTCTCTGCATCTGTCTCTAGTGCTGCTTTGCACATAAGATCATCTCTACCATTTTTCTAGATTCCACGTATGTGTGTTAATAATACAATATTTGTTTTTCTCCTTCTGACTTACTTTACTCTGTATGCCAGTCTGTAGGTTCATTCACATCTCTACAAATGACTCAATGTCATTCCTTTTTATGACTAAGTAATATTCCATTGTGTGCATGTACCACAACTTCTTTATCCATTCACTTTTGCTGCAAGAGTAACATGAATCTGATCTTCTTGAGAGTTACCCTACTCAGTTATGGGACAGTAGTGTCCCACTGCTCGAGATAGATTGTGGGAAAATAAACTTCATGTGCAAGCTTTATTTCAATGTCTTAATGATGATTTGGGCTAGAACTGTATTGAAACAACAGAAGAGAATCTCTTCTTTTAAATCTTCACTAGAAATGGAAGTTGTGAGTAAACTAGATTGTCATTTTGAGATTTTGAGAGCAGAATACAAAACGGCATGCATGCTATCATAGTAAGTGTGAGGAATATATCTAACAAGGGGAGAACGAGACTTGAAGATAATTGAACAAAAGCTCTAATAGTAAATGTGGGTAAAGCAGGACTTGGGGAATACAAGGAGACTAGGGAATGGATTCCAGGTTCTCCCCATGAGAGTCAACTGAGAGAAAAATGCAGGGACTGGAAGGGTCTTCTGATGGCTGGATGAAGTGCCCTGAGTACTCCTTAAGGCTGTCCCAGGCAGGAGGAAGGAAGTCCAAGAAATGACTGAGCTAGTATCAAAACAGGAAGGTAACCACATATGCCAAGTACAAAGGGTATGGATGGGAAGATGCTCCCAGCAAGACTGTGTCAATAAGAGAGATAAGAGGGAAAAGATGGGGTCAAGAGTGGACTGGACGTTCAGAACTAAGAGCAGGAAGTGTTCGGCATCCTTTTACACAGGACCCAGTCCGTGTTCTGAAGTGGGGGTGGTGTTTAAAGTGGGACTTTCCACAAGATATTTTTACTTCTCCTTTTTCCCAATATCATATAGTAATAGTTTCTTAATATTAAAAGATGTGTGCCTGTGCATTGCAGAAGTGAGCTAAAAGAAATTGCTTGAGAAGATCCTAATAATAGCTATGATTTATTAAGCATCTCTGTGTGCCAAACAGCAAACAAAGCACTGCACACACATCTCAGTTAATCCTCTCCTTAACCCTGAGATGATGTAATCACTGTCATCCCACTGAGAAAACTGAGGCTCTGTGACTGGTCCAGGGTCACACAGCCAGCACGGGGCACAGTCGGGATTCAGTCCGTATCTGTGTGACTCCAAAGAGATCCATTTACTCTCACGTCTGGACCAGTCTCTGTCTGGATTTATGGAAATTGCCTCCTCACACCCTGCCCCCCCCCCCCTTCATGAGAGACCCCCTCTTCTGTCACCGGCAAAGTGACAGTCTCACACCAGTGCTGGCTGTCCTCACATGTTTTCATTATGTGGTGGGGGTTTTATGAGACTCTACCACCGGCTGTTTTTCAGATTTATTTAATTCATCCATCATGCTCTGAAGCCATTTGCTTTTTTATATTGGACAGATGTAATGAGGTTTTGGACACTAAAAAATGTTTTTATTAAAAGTTATGACCCAGAGCTAGCTGGTAGGGGCTACGCCATAAATCCGTAGAAGTGTGGGAATTTATAAAGGATGTAGCAACATAACCTTAACCTTTCAGGCCACACCAGAGGTTACAGGATGATACTGTCTCCCCATCTCTGGCCAAATAATAATAATTGTTATTATTATTATTTCTGCCATTATCCGACGTGATCCTTCCTCCTCTTTGCTCAGCCACTGTTGAATCCTGGTGAGCCAGCGCCTAGTGGGAGCGGGTGGTTGATGACAGAACTTGCTGGTGTTTGGCTTGAAGGCTCTGCTGTGGTGGGCACGGGTATGTGCGTCGCCCTTCTCTGCCACCCTGCAACTGGGGCTGACTGTCGTACAGTCACATTTACTACAGACAGAGTGGAAGTGGTCGTGGCTGATGGTTCCTCCACTCCTCCGTGGCCAGCAGGAAGTTCTCCTGAAAATCAGGGAACAATGCAAGTATTTCTGTTCAAGCGTAATCATTCCAAGTTATTGTCAATATTATCAGACTTATACTACTGTTACACTGCTTGGAATTCATCCCAAGCATAATTAGTTTGGACATATAGACCAAAAACATGGTCATTAAAAAAAATGTGCACATATGGAGATACTATGCATATTACCTACAATATGTATTAATGTTGTGACTTTGTTCAATTAATATTCTTTAAATAAAGGTCTGGAATATTGGATGGTAAGCCAGGGTTCAACAGAAGACCACCAGCGAGTTGAAATAGAGGAGTTTATTACTGCAGGTCCTGGAGGAAGGGCCATATGGGGAGGTAAAGGCAGGAAGCAGGCCGAGAGCAAGGCAGGCTCTGTCTGGGGCACTTGCCTTTATTAGGGCCCCAGGGTAGAGTGCTTTAGCGTTCCTGGTCTGAGGCCAGATTGGTCATTTCAAACCAAAAAGAGCAGGGTTTTGGTAAGTGTGTAAGGAATCGTATCTAAGGGTACATAAGGGAAGGCCCTGGGAGGCTGGGGAGAGTCTAGCCATAAGAGCTGTTAGGATGGTCAGATCCGGAAGTGACATTTACTCGTGACTCTGTGGGCTGTTATCCAGGACCTACTTCACTGGAGAAGCTGGTGTCAATTCAAGGCCCCTGCAGGCCGCTTGGCCACACAAAGGGGATGCTGAGGCAGCAGTATTATGGAGTGGTGTCGCAAAGCTCTCAGCAGTCATAAACAACAAAGTAAAAAATTAACAAAATGATTAGATTTGGTCAGCTGCCACCTCTTTTTAAAATCACATATTCATTCATATGTTTTTTTTTTCGAGCACTGCCGCAGGACAGATCCCCTATGACCTGCTGGGGATGCAGGAACAAATGCATCGTGGTCCCTGCTTCCGGAAGTTCACTGTGTAATGGGGACAGGTGATATGCTGTTGCTCGCAGAGGATGGATTTCAGCTCAGGGGACCAAAGAAAGCTTCACAGAAGAGATGGCCTTTCAGCTGGGTTTAAGGAATTGGGTGAGCTTTGAGCTTGCCAGGCTGACAGGAGCATTTCAGGCAGAAAAGGCTGCATGTACCTAGGCACTTACAAAACCAGCTCTTCACAGGCTGCTGCAAAGGTTAAGCTTGGCTAAAGCACATGATAACACTTTTTCCTTGTAAAACAAAAATCTCAAGGGTAAACATCATGCTCTTATCTGCTGTCACCATTGAGACTGACCAGGTCAGGTCTGTAATTTCAGGAAGATGGACTTTAAACTTACAAACTCCCTATGACTTGTATTTCCTAGCCAGGTGCGTGTTTTATCATCAGTTTATTCTGGGAACATATTCCAGGGTTTTCACAGCACATTGGCAACCGCTCCCGCCTCCTGTGACCACTAGAGTGTAAACCATAGATAATGTCATCATTAAACTCATAAATCCATGTCATTTGTATGTCATTCACTTCATCCTCATTCATCATCCCTTACGCTTTCAGAACGGCCGTGCGTTTGAGGATTTTGAAGAGCGGTTTGCCGCAGCCACCCCGGTAAGCGCGAGAATGGCCCAGCCTGGTTAACGGTGTCACGTCATTGTTCCATCACTCATTTCATGCTCATAAGTCATGCCTTGTGGTTACAGAACAGAAACCTGCCGATGGAATTTGATGAGATTTTTGAGGCAACAAAGGTAAGGCCTCCACGGTCTTGTGAAGTGAGGGTTGCTCTGGTCATTCTTACCCATTCTGTGCGGCCGCACTCTCCTCAGTGCTCCGCTCTGGTGCCAGCCTTTGCTGATGTTCAGAGACTCTTGGTGGGCCCTGCGGGGAGGGCAAAAAGTAGGAGCATGTGTGTACGTGTGTGTGTGTGTGTGTGTGAGAGAGAGAGAGAAACAGTGTATGTTGGAGAGGAACTGACACCCCTTCATTTCATTCAGCAAATATTTTTCAATCTCCTAATGTGTCCCAGGCATTCTGATAGATGCTAGAGATCAGTAGAGAGGAGGACACAGCCGCTCTCCTCAGGGAGCTCAAAGTGTAACAGTGTGGTGTCACGTAGCATAGGAGAGGGCAGGTGGGGCTGGTAGAGAAGGGTGGGGTAGGATTGCCTCGTGTAGTGGAGTGTGACATAGTATAGTGGAGATTCAAACACTCAGCAGGTGCTGCTCAATGCACCAGTGCGGGGGAGGGGGGCAGGCTGGGGGAAGGCAATGGCACCCCACTCCAGTACTCTTGCCTGGAAAATCCCATGGACAGAGGAGTCTGGTAGGCTGCAGTCCATGGGGTCGCGAAGAGTCGGACATGACTGAGCGACTTCACTTTCACTCTTCACTTTCCTGCACTGAAGAAGGAAATGGCAACCCACTCCAGTGTTCTTGCCTGGAGAGTCCCAGGGACGGGGGAGCCTGGTGGGCTGTTGTCTCTGGGGTCGCACAGAGTCAGACACAACTGAAGCGACTTAGCAGCAGCAGCACCTGTGGAGATGAGACTGCTGTTTGGTCCACATCACCTGAAATAGAGGTGCTGGTTTGCAGCCAGTGTTTATTCAGATTGGTTAATACATAGGCCAGCAAATGTTGTCACTCCTGAGCACATGTGTTTGGGAAGCCTGTAGGACAGGAGTTCTCAACTTGGGCTGCAAATTAGAATCATCAGGAAAGTTTTTAAACTTTGAGTCACTGCTCCTGCTGCTGCTGCTAAGTCACTTCAGTCGTGTCTGACTCTGTGCGACCCCAGAGACGGCAGCCCACCAGGCTCCTCCGTCCATGGGATTTTCCAGGCGAGAGTACTGGAGTGGGTTGCCATTGCCTTCTCCATTTGAGTCACTAAACTACGTCAAACCAACTAATTAAGAACCTCAGGGGGTGGGGATCAGGCATCCATATTTTTCTCTTGAGCGTGTGTGCTTAGTCGCTCAGTCGTGTCCGACTCTTTGCGACCCCATGGACTGAGACACGCCAGGTTCCTCTGTCCTTGGGGATTCTCCAGGCAAGAATACTGGAGTGGGTTGCCATGCCCTCCTCCAGGGGATTTTCCTAACCCAGGGATCGAATCCAGGTCTCTCGCATTGCAGGCAGATTCTTTACCAACTGACCCACCAGAGTATCCACGGCTGACGGTCCATCTAAGGGTCTCACATAAGCTGTTTGGGGCAGTGGGATGGGGTACAAATTGAGTCAGAAAACACTTCCCAGGAAGAAATAAAGCCCTCTCGTCTGTGTCTGGAAAGATCGGTAAGAAAGGCAGTGGGGGAAGGTTTGAGTGTTCTGCTCAGAGGAGGAGCACGTGCAAAGGCCCTGAGGCGGCCCCTCCTTTCGTGGGCCCTGGTGCTCCTCTGGAACGTGGTCCTCACTGTGTCTATAGGTCTGTCTTCTCACAGAACAGGCAGCTCAGGAGACTCAGTGCAGGAAGATGCCTTATGCACCCCTGTGTCCCCTGCTTTCGGCACAGTAGCTGATGCACAGTAGGAACTGCATGCTTGCCCTAAATGAAGGAGCACCTGATGCCAAAGCTGAGGGAGTGGGTCCATGTAAATGTGTACTGGTGGTCCATCGTGGACACCTCTGCCTTCGTCAATGGCGCTTTTAGAGCTCTGCAGGAGGGGTCTAGGGGTCTGCTTGCAAAGGTTTAGTGGAAAGAAGGACCAAGGGACTAATTATGAAACAGCAGCTATAGGGCATTCCAGATGTTATTGGAAAACCACTGCTGATTCATAACAAAGAGTAGCTTGGGAGAGGACAAGCCTGATGGAGATACTGAGGAGCTCCACTAGCCAAGCATCTCCTCATCCTTTTCACTGGCCTTGGCAGCTTCCAGGGTCACTCTATTTACCTTGGGGGATGCCCAGGACCTAGAGAAGGGGCAGAATCTGCCATCAACAACCACATCTTTACCTGAAGATGTCTGAAGGGCCAGGAAGGGGAGGGCAAGGAGGAATCTTGGGTTGACCTTGGAGATGACTTCTTCAGAGGGATGTGGATCATAGCAGGACTTGTAAAACCCCTGGCTTCTGGTTAGAGAATATTGTGGGGCTGGGCTTCCACCATGAAGGAGGGCTAAGTAGGGCTGGGTAGAGGGACACATGGATAAACAAGGTGCTGCTTCATCTTTGGGGCAAACCCAGCTTTTTTTAGCTGACCGATCAGACGCAAGTCACGTTACCTTCAGGCCTCTATTAGCTCACCTGTAAACTAGAGATAGTGGGAGAGATTCTTGTGCTGCCAACTTCACAGGGTTCAGGGAGCATCCAATGTTACAGTAATGTGTTGGAAAACACGTTGTAAACTATAAAGTGCTCTACAAATGTAAGTGGTCAGTTCTATTCTCATGAGGCTCTTAAAATGATTAATTACGACAATATTATCAGATGGAACATGGCTTCTTAAGTTACAAATGAAAGAACCAGGGTTAACAAGAGGGAGAGGGGGCTGTGAAAATAGATATTATTCGAGATCCTCAATCATATACTGTTATTAGAATTATTTTTAATTTTATGGCCTAAGAATCCCTTTTTTCTATAAAATTTAATTAACTCAAGGTTCTATTTAAGCAGCAAATCCAATGGAATGAAATAACAATCTATGTTTTATGCCTCTGCATGTTTTTTCTCATTTAATCCTTGAATGGAAATCATCTGGCAAGAGGAGAGTCTGTAGCTCAAGAATGAAGGTTATTTTAAAAGTTGTGCTTAAGGAGAAAATTAGCCAATAAATTATATTTATGATGTTAGTAAAAGTGTGCCATGAGTTCACCACATTTGAAATGTAAATTGTGCAACTTAATTATTAACTTCATTTTAATATTTTCCTACCACTGAAAACAGTCGTGGGCCATTTGTAAAGCATTGAGCTCCAAGGGCTAAGAAGCCCAGAGACCTCCTTTGAACACATTCAATAGAATTATGCCTTCTGTGGGTTTGGGAGAGAGCCTAACGATTGGCACTGTTTCACCAAATAATATGAAATATTGTTCACATGCTAAATAAGCCTTCCCAAAGACAAGCAAACGTTTATTATTATATCTGTGGATTGTCCCCACTAGACTGTAAGCTCCCTGAAGGCTGAAAATTGACATTCCTCCTAATTATGTTCCTAGCACCCAGCATAGGGCCTAACACCTTACAGTTGTCCAGTCTGTACCAGCATATTATGTAGTTCAATTCAGTCACTCAGTCGTGTCCGACTCTTTATGACCCCATGGACTGCAGCACACCAGGCCTCCCCGTCCGTCACCAACTCCCGGAGTTTACTCAAATTCATGTCCATTGAGTTGGTGATGCCATCCAACCGCCTTGTCCTCTGTCGTCCCCTTCTCCTCCCACCTTCAATCTTTCCCAGCATCAGGGTCTTTTCAAATGAGTCAGCTTTTCGCATCAGGTGGCCAAAGTATTGGAGCTTCAGCTTCAACATCAGTCCTTCCAATGAATGCCTAGGACTGATCTCCTTTAGGATGGACTGATTGGATCTCCTTGCAGTCCAAGGGACTCTCAAGAGTCTTCTCCAACACCACAATTCAAAAGCATCAATTCTTCAGCACTCAGCTTTCTTTATAGTCCAACTCTCATATCCATACATGACTGCTGGAAAAACCATAGCCTTGGCAGATGGACCTTTGTTGGCAGAGTAATGTCTCTGCTTTTTAATATGCTGTCTAGGTTGGTCATAGCTTTTCTCCCAGGGAGGAAGCGTCTTTTAATTTCATGGGTGCAGTCACCATCTGCAGTGATTTTGGAGCCCCCCAAAATTATGTAGTTGGGAAAGAAATTCATATGTATAGGGCCCTACTATGTGCCAGGAACCATTTATTCGATCTGAAACCTGAAGAGGAAGGATTAAAAGTGAGTTTATCAGGCTAAGGTGCTTGCTTTTCAGCAAAAAAAAAAAAAAAAAGAAGAAGAAGAATCTTTTGTGTCTTTTTCACCAGGCTTACCCAAACTTCAGAGTCCTTCTAGTAATATAATCAATAAATCTCCAAAGGAGATATTACCACCTCTAATGTCCAGGTGAGAGAAAAGTGGCCCTGCGGAGCTGCAGAGATTGTCAGCGGTAGAACTCAGATGCCACCCCAGGGATGGGACTCTTCCTGGGCCTAGAGCTCACAAGTTTGCCAGTAGCAGAGAATTTTCCTTTCTTTGTATGAATCTTGGTGATCCCGCTTTGCCTGGTTAAAACAGATTTCTAGGGCAGGAGTCCTGTCTGCCAGGACAGACTCTCCCAGTGGTGTTTTTCAGTCCCCTGATTAGAAACTATCACTTAAAAGTCTGAAAATGAGCAGAAAGTTGGGTTTTTTTGTTTTGTTTTTTTTGCAGTGGGCAAATTTGTACAAAACACATGATTATATACTTTAAGTCAAGCTATTTGATTCCCGGCCATAGACCTCCTGCAGACTCTGAAGCTGGAAGTGTATACTGATTAATTCCTAAGTGTATCTTAAAGGGATTCTCCCACTGCTCTGGCTGGCCTTGCTCAGACACTGAGGGATGATGGATGGGAATATAGTTGATACAGTATCCACAGTGATGGAGCTCCTTGGAGTGATTAATCGTGTATATACTGGGTTGTTTTTGATACCCTTCCTGGTATTAAATGATACATTTTCTCCTCCTCCAACTGTATTTTTTATCTTGAAGATGGATTCTTTCGAGGACTGTCATTTGACTGCCTGCTCTACATGCAGAAAATTCAAGTCCTGGCCTAGGTGGTCTTGAGGTGACCTCTGTGAAACTCAGTTTATTCATCTGTAAAAATGGGGGTGACAGTTCATACCTTTCAGGGTCAGTGTGATATCAGAGAATTTACTGAGAAGTGGCCGTGAAGTGGTGACTTGCTATACTCGGTGCAGGAAAAGCATTTTGTAACATGTGGACATACTCAGGAAAGAGAAGCGAATGATAAAATTACCTCTTGCCTTTGTCTCCTGGAGAAGAGGGACAGTGCTGGCATTGGATGGTAAATATGTGTAAAATGGTATTATTATTGCTTATGCAAGGTGGCTGAGCCCAGATCTGCTTGACTAAGCCCAGATAAACAGCCAGACACATGGAAACAATAATTGATTCTGGCTGCATCTGAGATGCTGTCTTTGGGATCAAGAAGTATCATAATGACCAACTGGGTTTATTGTTTATATAGTCATGATGAAAAAGGGAAATGCATGTCCTCAAATCATACTGTTTTTAAAGCATTGCCCAGCAGCATCAGCTCCCCTTGTGGTTACATCATTCTCTTTTTGTCTTTTCAGGCTGTGACCCAATTAGAACTTTTTGGGGACATGTCCACCCCTCCTGATATAACTTCTCCCCCTGTAAGTATGCATTGTGCTTGGAGCCCTGCATCTCTTTCCTTTCCTTCTCCAGTTGCATGGTGACAAATATTTGGGCTTTGGGTAAAAGAAACTGCTGGTGAATTTCAACTCGGACTCTTCCAGCTGTCTGATTTGGGCATATTAACTAGCAATTCTAAATGTCAATTTCCTCTGCTTATTTTTTAAAAAGGGAATTATGATGCATGCTCTGTTTTGAGAAATAAATGAGATCATGCATCAGCGATTACAGACTATCACTGGGGTGCTTGCCGTTATGCTGGGAAGTGGAAAGAGACAGGAGCAAGATGTGGTCCCTGCCTGAAAGGTCCACCTGGGAGTATGGGTGAGAAGCTCCCCGGGACAGCAGATGAGATGAGACATTTGTCATCTCCTACCCAGAACCGCACAGCCGGGTGGTCAGCCCAGTAAAGGAAGCATCTTCTCCCCTGGACCTTTCAGTTCTCTCCTGCCTGTTCCCTTCTGTCCTTCCTTTCTTCCTCTTTTCATTTCCTCCTCCCTTCCCACTTGCTTGCCGGCTTCTCTGAGCTTCTCAGGAAGCTTTGGATTCCCAGCTCTAGTTTCAGCCATGCTATCTCAGTCATTGCTTGCACTAGGGCAGAGTTCGCAGGGAGCCGAAGCAAAACAGAATCCCAGTGCTTTGAGAATGGGAGGCATTCAGAGGCAGCCCTGCAGCCATGGCAAAGAGCCAACCTAGCCCCTCTAGCTCCTGCCCAGCCCACTCCCCGGAGGTGGGCAGAGAGCAGTCAGCCACAGCTGCACGGGCTGAAGCTGCTGGGAGGGGGCGGCTCCTCTGGGGAGCACATGTTTAGCACAAACCCAGGGATGGTGCTATGGTTCATTGGCAAGCTGCGCCTCCCAGAGAAAAGGCTGTAACCTCACTGAGGACAGATGGCAGGAGAGCCTGCTGCCCACAGCTGCCGCCAGGGAATCTGAACACAGTTGCCCTGCTTCCAACACCTGGTACCCAGAGCAGCCGCGAAGGAGGGGCCAGCAGCTCCTATCTCCAGGGAGGCTGGTTGGTTCTAGTGAGGCTTTCTCTCCCCACTTCCAGGGAAGGCAGCTGCATCTCTGAACCGTGGGGCCATGGAGCTAGAAAGGTCTGGAGTGATCTTCTAGCCTTATTTAGCACCTTCATTTTACAGATGAGCACGCTGAGTTCCAGAGAGGGCATGTGACTCGCCCAAGGTCACACTGGAGGAAAGCAAACGGCATTGATTATGGTCTAACGTGCTTGATGCAGCAGCTCATGGCTGTGTTTCTGGCCCTAAACCTGAGTGCCATCCAAATGGCTATTTAATAATCCTCAGAACAATGCCATGCCTCCTGCAAGCTGCTAATCTAAAAATGGCCTTGTCTAATTGCCATGGTTTCAGGATTAATTGCTTGCCCCAATCTATTCCAAGGGGAAAGAAATAAAGATATTATGTCATCAAATATGCATACTCTGTAGGCAAAAGTTTTCTGGAAAGGCATGAACCTTTAAACAAGTACTCAAGTTTTGATCTTAGTAGCCCTCACCTTACCCACCACGTCATGGAGCAGACATTTCTGAAATTCCAGCATGGGCCAGGATCTAGAGTTGGCAGCTGCTCTAGCATCATTTTTATCATCTTCTTGAGAACATTTGCTTCTTTTTGCAAGTGAAGGTTCAGGCAGGATTCTTCTGGGAGGCATGAGGACCCAAGGGTCTCTGTTCCACTTGCCAATCTTTATTTATTTAGTCAATACCTGTTTGTTGACCATGTATTCAGTGACAGCCTTGAGCTGGGTGCACAGTAGGTCCTAAGTGAGTGTATGTCAGTTTGAATTAACTTCTAAAGGATGAAAGCCAGGTATTATGGGATAATATGAGGGCCTGACGACACCCCCAGAGGGCATGGGCTCAAGCTAAATAGTCGTGATGCTGGCCAGCGTTAGCTGAGCACCTGTTCTATGCCTCAGCATAGTACTAAGTGATTTATATGCATTATCTCATTGAAGCCTCTCAGCAGCTCTGGAGATAGGTATTGATTTTCTCACTTTATGCTCTGTATACATAGCAGCACATGGTCTGCAGTTCACAAAAAGTGGCCAGGACCAGGGCTTGCTTCTGCAGCATCTCCCTGCTTAACTCCTGGGCCTGCTGCCTCCCATCATGGTCAGCAATAAGGGTCTCCCAGGAGCCTCACACCCATCTGCCCCTCTCTGTCTGACAGACTCCTGCAACTCCAGGTGATGCCTTTATCCCGTCTTCATCTCAGACACTTCCGGCGAGTGCAGACATGTTTGGTTCTGTACCTTTTGGCACTGCTGCTGTACCCTCAGGTAAGCCCTCTTCCACCTTCCTCCCACCTCCGTCCACCAAGAAAAAGAAAAGGCTGGCTGAGCCAGCTGCCAGGTTATGCCAGACACCTGTGGGATGACCATTCTCTCCCTGTGACTCTTCAGGTGACACAGAGAAGCTGCCATGGGCAGGGAGTAGTATGCTTACCAAGCTCTGGTATGCGGGAGGCTGGAAACCAGTCGTATCTTGAACCTGAAAGGTCAAGATTCCAAAGGTATAGCTTTGGGGAGCTCAGTGCACTCACAGCTGTTGTGAATCAGCGCAAATCCTGATTGGCCAGCTCAGCCGGATGCGGGGAAGGTATGGGTGGGGAAGGGGCAGTTGTGCTTCGCCAACCTCTTGAGACCTGAGTGATAGAAGGGGTGGAGGCTTAAGGAAGGGGAGGTTCCCCATGCAAAGGGGAACACCTAGGAATTCTGCTGACAGTGAACAGTGAATTGCAATGGGGCTTAGTGACTTAGAGAGTATTTGTTCTATTTTCCAAATATTCTTTTACAACAGGGTAAAAATACATATAGTAACAGTGTTGCAGGTGCACATTGGTGCGGTCTGAGGCATCTTGTTTCCATGGCATTAGGCAATCCATGAAGCCAGCCCATTCTACCTGGACATGGCCAAAGGTGATATTTTGCTGTTGGTTTTGTTCAATTGCTAAGTCGTGTGTGACTTTTTGTGACCCCATGGACCTGCAGCATGCCAGGCTTCCCTGTCCTTCACTGCCTCCCAGAATTTGCTCAAATTCATGTCCATTGAGTCAGAAATAGGTGGTATTACTTCTGCTGTTTGCATACAGGGCTTCTTAAAGACTTTTTCTTCCCTTAACTACATATTTGAAATATGTGGCTTTATCTTTCTTTTACTACTTTATTTATACAAATGGTGGAGTTGGTATGCTTTAAAATACCAATTTCTTGCATTTTTCTATAAATAGCTACTTTTAATTATATAATGTTAGAAACAAATTCTTGCCACCAGATATAAACCTTGTTGTTACTTAAAGTGAGATTAAAATTTCATACTCTGTTCTGAAATAGTTATTCCTCCTGAGCTGAAGGATCACTTCTAGAAGCAGCAGAGGTTGGTAGCTAATATGTCTAACTTACAGTTGAGAATCTATAGGTAGCCTAGAAATGTCTTTAATTGCTAAGCTTCCCAATCAAATCTGTTTTACCCAAACCTAAAATGGAACAGTGGCAATAGTTTTCCTTACCTAAACTGGGTATTAAAATGTCCTTGGGAATAGTGTAATGGAATCTGTCACTTTAAGTAAGAATAATAGTTTTCTGTTGGAGATGGACAGTCTTCTTGTGCTGTCAGCCTTGCATTCAGAATAACCATGCTTTGTCCCCATTATTTAATTCATGAAGATATACTGGGACAGAGGATGGTACCTCTAGGCACCAAATTTACTCATTTTCAAGCGTGTTCATGCCATAAATGTTCACTGAGTATGCACTGTGGGCCAGGTCTATTCAAAGTGTCGAGTGTGTCAGTGACTGCAACAGACACAGACCCCTGGCCGCAGAGAGCTTTCAAGTGGGGAGACGGACAACAACGTGAAAATGAGTAACTTAACATAATCTGTTAGGAATGGTGGATGTGTGGTATGAACAGAAGAAAATGTGGAGCAGGGCAGGTGTGAATGGGGGTGATGGTCAGAAGGAGGGGCTCATGCAAACCTGTGATATGAGCCAGGAAGGTGTCAGGGTCAAGAGTACTCCCAGTGGCCCTTCCCAGCCTCCACCCCCTTTCTCTCTAAGCAAGAGGGGCTGGAATCAGTTCTGGCCCTCACACTTGACTAAAATGCCTGAGAACCTGCCTGTACTGCTCCGGGCCCTCTGCCCAGCCGGGGCCAGGTTATGGCTTTAAAGAACTCTATTTTACAATCTTACCACCTGATCAGCCATGTTGCACACTGTGGACAAACCATTCCACCCATTCAGGTTCTGTTTCTTTAGCTGCTTAAAAAAATGATAGATTACCTCCAAGATTTCAGTTTTTACACTATAAGTCTAAAATTAATTTCAGTTAGCATATTTTTGCTTTCTTACTCTACTTAAGCTCTGCCGAGAAACAAAACTGGGCTTCAGGTGGTGTTAAACTGTCTGCCTGCTTCCTTTAACTGGCCTTAAAAATCTCTGCAGCTGTTGAATCTCCATCTCGCTGCCCCTAATTGCCCTGCCAGCGACAGGGAGGTGGGAAATGACCTGGGGTGTGTAGTGCAGTGAACAGGCTGAGTTTGAGCCCTGGCTCAGCCATTTATCTATAAGCTTTAGACACCTGGGCAAATTACTTAACCTGTCAGAGCCAGAGTTTCTTCATTTTTATAACTGAATTTAAAATAATACTTACCTTGCAACAATATCATGAGAATTAAATGAGGAAATAAAATCAAGTGCTTCTGAAAAATGCTGGCATGTGGTAAATGCTTTGTGTAGAAAATGCTAGTATTATTTTTACTCTGACATCTAAAGTAGAAGAAAATATATCTTTTTTTACCTATTTTTTTTTTCCTTTTCCTTCTTGGGATGTTCCCTTTAAAAAAAAAATGCATGTAATAAAGTTTAGGTCTTTGACCTTCTGAGCACGTGGCAGAGCTGGCCTAAAGGGCTGGAGAGTGTACTCTATAAATACAGACCCTTCTACTAACCAGCTGTGTGACACTCATCTATATCACTTCAGAGCCTCAGGGAACTTATCTGTAAAATGGGGATGATGATTCTACCTCATCGAGCTATTCCTGAGTTAATCACACATAGTAAAACATTTAAAACAGTACCTGGCAGTTTTTACATAAGTAAGCACTCAGTAAAAGTTCTCTGCCCTACTCACCAGGGATCCTGACTCTTCTACCCATACTCTGGGTAGCCACGCCAAACCTTCCACTCTGGAAGCTGTCAGTTCCTGGTATGCAGATTGAAGAGATATTTTTCAATATTTATTTATTTATTTGGCAGTGCCAGATCTTAGTTGTGGTAGCTGGGATTTAGTTCCCTGATTAGGGTTTGAACCCAGGTTCCCTGCATTGAGAGCATAGAGTCTTAGCCACTGGACCACCAGGAAGTCCCAATTAAAGAGCTATTGACAACAGCCACCCCAGAGACTTGTTGAAGGATCAGCTTCACTAAAAATGTGAGCTCCACTAGGGTAAGGATTTATTTTATTTATTTATTTACTTTTAATACTGTCTTGTTCTTCACTGAATCACCAGAAACAGTGTTTGCCACCCAGGAGGACTACTTTTGAACAAATGCATCAAATGACATAATGTAGATGAGAAGTACCACACAAGCTCTGTATATGTTAGAGAAATCCTTCAGTTTTCGGTATTTTCTTACCTTTTAGTCTGTTTTTTTTTCCCCCCCAAATAATGAGGGTATTCCCAGGTGCAGCATCTGGTTATAAATTGCAGTTTTCAACACTTAAAAATCTAACTGCAAGGCAGTAATGCAGGTGGTTCCTTTCATTGCAGAGAGAGATTTATGATTGATCTGAACTTCGTGGCATAAACAGACGCTCACTGGCACCTCCTCCCTCTGCTGTTGAATGTTAGCGAGTAAACAGTTACTAAGTTGTTAAGTGGCTGCAGCGGCAGCTTCGCAGCGGCTTCCCAGGTCTAATGCTAGCACAGCCCTGCCACCAAGATGTCCCATCAGGGACACACGATGCCACGTGGCGTGGCCAGAGAGCCTTAGCTCACAGGTCTGGGGAAAGCCCCCACTGCCGGGACCCCCCTGAGGGAAAGCAAGTGAGACCTGCAAGTTCCCAAACATGACACCTAATTACCCTTGCTGTCTTTTTTTTTTCTTTTGAATATTGTACTTTGGTCTGAAGCAGATGGCATAAAGCCAGGGAGATATGCTAACAGCTCTCTTCAGAAAAGTGTGTACAGCCCATCTGTTGGTTCCTTGTGGCAAAAAGGGAAAAAAAGATAGAGGGGGGGAAAAGCCTGCTACCAACAGTAGACTGACTCATCAGAGATCATAGCCCTTATGGTTACTGGAGTTGAATTGGACACTTAGCAAGATGTGGTGCAGGTATTTATTCCACTGTGACTCAGTCACCTCTGTCTAGAGCCTTTCTCCAGCCTTAAGCATTTATGGAGCAGTGGGTGTGTGCCCACAACTGTGTTAGACACAGATGGGGGAGGCAGAAAGAAAGAAAAGGTTCCTACTCACAGGGGCTGTCTAGTCTAATGAGGGAAGATAAAATCATTGTGCAGTTACAACACAGTAACTTTTTACTGTGATGTGCACCATGATAGAGATGAACATAAGGAACTGTGTGTGATGAGAGGAGGGCCAGCTAAGTGTAGAGGGCAGAGGTGATGCTGAACTGAGTCTCCCAAGAGCAGAGGAGGGACAGTCATGTGAAGAAGTAAGGATGGGTTTCCATGCAGGTAGACCAGCAGAGATGAGGGAGCAGGTTGTGTTGTTTGCAGCTGCTGCAGGGAAGGGTGCCAATGAGAGAGCAAATGGGAAATAAGGGTGACGAGGTGGAAAGAGGCTGGCCCCATAGCCCCAAAGATAAGCTAAGGTCTCTGGGCATCATTTTCTAGGTGATGAAGCACTGTACCACTGACCCTTGAACAATAAAGGCCTGAATTGCACGGGTCTACTTATATGTGGATATTTTTCAATGAATACTACAGGAGTACTAGGTATGATCCCAGGTTGGTTGATTCCATGGGTGCAGAACCAGGTACATGGAGGGTCAACTATAAGTTACACGTGGATTTTCCATTGCTCAGGTCTCAGTCCCCTTAACCTGAGCATTATTCAAGGGACAACCGTATTTGCATTTTAGAATATGGTGGCAGTGAGGAGGGTGGGATGGAAGCCAAGCACGAAAGTCTGACTGGAGACTGAAGCTTTCCATCCATTTACCAAAATGGGCATCAGGGGTGGCATGGTAGGAAGATCCATGGGCAAGTCTTCACCATGTGAGACTCATTGCCCCTTTTTATAATGAGGGTTTATGACATCTCCTTTAATATTGTGAGATGAAATTCATCAAGAATATAAACTACCTACACAGGTGTTCAAAAATCAATATAGTGTCCTAGTATAGAACATTGTTGTCATTGACATTAACATTGTCATTGACATTGTTGTTACATTAGTAGTAGAAAGAAGAAATAAAAGCAAATTTATAATAACTAGATAAGTATTTCCACTAGGAAACCCCCAGGTGCCACCACACTGGCTTCCCCCATAGCTCAGTTGTTAAAGAATCTGCCTGCAATGCAGGAGACCTGGCTTTGATTCCTGAGTTGGGAAGATCTCCTGGAGAAGGAAATGGCAACCCACTCTAGTATTCTTGCCTAGAGAATTCCCATGGACAGAGGATGCTGGCAGGCTATAGTCCATGGGGTCACAAGAGTTGGACACAACTTAGCGACTACACCACCACCACCACACGAGAATACATATTCAGTGGTCAGATGTGTGTACCTAAAACCAACGATAGCATAGACCATCCAGAATAGGAGTGTTAACGCTGTCTCCAATGCCGTCAACAGGGACCACGATTTTCCAAGTTGTTGATCAACTCTTGACTGTGTTCCAGAGAAACAAAATATAATCCTCCCCAATGTATGCATTTCTGAAAAATTAAGTGCATTAAAACTGTGCAAAGAAACTTTAAATTTCCACGTCATTCAAAGTACACCCAAATAATCACAAATTCTTTATCATGCACGTCATCTCCCATATTATAGGAGGTCTAGTGTCAGTGCTCTTGACCCTTAAATGTCAGTACTGCCCCCCATCCCACCAAGTTTTCCTGACATTCAAAACACACCCCAAGAATTTCCTAATCATCCCTTAGGAGGCAGTAGAGCTCCCACCAAGAACCACTGAACCCCATCAAAGTCAATGGGAAAATAAGAAAAACAAAGTTGCAGAATTCTTTGTTGTTACGTTTAATCATTGTATTATTCTATGATAGACAACATAAGCAAGCTTTCAGTACCAATGCCTCTTCACTTTTGCTACCAAGAGATATAATCATTTTAAAAGGAGCACAAGTGATACTTTATACCATAATAACAGAAACAATATAATTTCCACTTATTAAGTGCTTACAGCATGTTAGGTATAGTATTAGGTGTTTCACAAAATCCCTGCAGTGTCAGTATCATTATCTCCATTTTAGGGATAAGGTGATTGGTGCTCAGAGAGGAAAAGTAGAGTATTAGTATGTGTTCTCATTTCCTTGCACTAAGACCAAGGTGGTCTGGTAAGGATATTGTCTGTTTTGTTTGTTGCCACTCCTGCCTCATTCCATAAAAGTACTGAACACAATTAATTAGCAGGAAGCCTGTGTTTCTGTGTCCACCCCTCCTGGAGCCTCCTCTCACCTTGTAAGGAAATGGACTGGCTTTGAAAGTTGGCTCCATCTCTTATGAATCAGTTGAAGGACAGGTAGATCTGAGGCTAGCGCATGGGTGAGGCAGCCCATGTGTCATTTCTCTGGGTTCACCAGAGTCATCAACACAACCCAGGTCATTTTGGAAGCTGCTAGGATACCATACATCCACCCTCTTTTTTTCCTGGTCTCACCGTTCTGTACCTGCAAATTCCTTCTGGCAGCCCTAAAAATGCTTATTTTGAGAAGTCAGTCTTCATCCTCTACTCTGCCTAGACTGGTTGTCTGTCTCCTGGGCTTGATTGCACCCTGAGAAGGGTGGGAACCCCTGGAAGGACATGGGAGTCTCCTCCAGGCCCACAGTAAGCTAAAACATCTGATGGTTGGACCAACTTTATGGACTGTGCTAAGATCAGAAGTCAGTCTTGGTCATCTGGGTGAGGTAGTAGGGGGCAGTGGAGAGAATGCTGGCTTTGGGGACAGATAACCTCAGTTCAGACCCTGATTTCAGCTTAATGTCTGCTGTGTGACCCTGTGCGAGTTACTTTTCCTCTCTGAGCACCAATTACCTTATACCTAAAATGGAGATAATGATACTGACCCTGCAGGGATTTTGTGAAGATGTGAAGCACCTAATACTATACCTAACACATTGTATGCACTTAATATGTGAAAATTATGTTGATTCTGTTATTATGGTATAGAGTATCACTTGTACTCCTTTTAAGATGATTATATCTCACTGTAGCAAAAAATTATGATAATGTAAGTGAGTACACCCCCTGGAGTTTTAAAGTGACCCATCTGTGCCACTGTGTGTGGTATTCCTAAATAGATTACTAAGCTACATTTTTTAATCTCTAAGATTGGCATAACAATAATATATAATAATGCATAGAGCTACCTTTTATTGCATGTTTGTTACATATCAAGGAAGGTATTAAGTAATTTTATAGGCTGTGATTCAAATCATACTAATGGTTAACATTTACTCAATATTCATTCTATGTCAGCCACAGTTCTCTGTATCTTAAATGTATAATCTCAGTCTTTAACCCAACAAGGCAGAAGGTATTTTCTGCCCATTTTACAGATAAGGAGAGGCTTAGAGACCTTCTTAAGCTCTCCCCAGATTCCATAGATAAGAAGTGGCAGCCTGAATTTTAACCTTGGTCTCAATCATCTTGCACACGGTTTTGATGCGGAGAAGGAAGATGTTGTAGCCCGATTTTACAACAAAGAGCTTGACTCTTAGCAGAAGCAATGAGGATGCCCTCAGTCTAGCAAGAAGGGGAAGCAAGATTCAAACCGAGATGTGCCTGCTTCCAGCACTCTGCCCTGCCCACTGAGCACACTGGTTCCTGAGCTGTATGATGTCAGAAACCTTTAAGAATTATAAGACTATAACTACTTTAAGAACTATGCCATTATTATCATTACCCCCAAATGCCTGCCTGGCTTGCTCCCTCCCTGCATTCTAGTTTCTACTTACAAGTCATCTCCTTAGAGCAGTTTTTCCTTACCACAACTGTAGAAGGCAGACTCCAGGAGAGCAGGGACTTCTGTCATACTCACCTTTGCATCCTAGCACACAGCCTGACACTGAGTAGTCACTTGATACCTTTCTGCCAATCCCTTGACTCCGTGAATGCTTCTTGCCCAGGGCTCCTGACTCTTCTTTTTCATGCCTGCAGGTTATGTCGCTATGGGCGCCGTCCTCCCATCCTTCTGGGGCCAGCAGCCCCTTGTCCAACAGCAGATTGCCATGGGTGCTCAGCCGCCAGTCGCTCAGGTGATGCCGGGGGCTCAGCCCATCGCATGGGGCCAGCCGGGTCTCTTCCCTGCCACTCAGCAGCCCTGGCCCGCCGTGGCCGGGCAGTTTCCGCCAGCCGCCTTCATGCCCACACAAACTGTTATGCCTTTGCCAGCTGCCATGTTCCAAGGTCCCCTCACCCCCCTTGCAACCGTCCCAGCCACGGGTGACTCCGCCAGGTCGAGTCCACAGACCGACAAGCCCAGGCAGAAAATGGGAAAAGAAATGTTTAAGGATTTCCAGATGGCCCAGCCTCCGCCTGTGCCCTCCCGCAAACCCGACCAGCCCTCCCTCACCTGCACCTCAGAGGCCTTCTCCAGTTACTTCAACAAAGTCGGGGTGGCACAGGATACGGACGACTGTGATGACTTTGACATCTCCCAGTTGAACTTGACACCTGTGACTTCTACCACGCCATCCACCAACTCACGTGAGTGTCCTTCTCTGGAGACATAAACCCCTGAGAGCAACTGATGCCTTGTTTCTGGTGTCAGAGAAACCACCTCAGCTGCATTCAACAGGCCTCTTGTTTATATCACTACTACTACTAACAATAGCCTCCCATTATTAGATGCCAATTATATGTACCTTCTCCGTGGGCTTTATATGTGTTATTTCTATGCTCCTGACAATGCTTATGGCAAGTTTTGTTAGACCTGTTTGACAGATAATGAAAGTGAGATTCAAAGACAAAGAAAATAGACAAAAGGGTAGAATTGAATACAAGCCTGTTATTTTTCTAGCATGTCGCCCTGTTTTCTGTTTTTGTTCATTCACTCCTTCGTGTATTCATGTATGTATATCCCAGCTCTGACACAGAGTTTTGGGTATGGCTTATTGAACTAAAACTGAATGGAGTATGTGCATTTAAAAATTGTTAGGAACAAGGATAAAAAATTAGAAAATTAAGTTCAGGAGAAATGCAGGCCAGAGATGAGCAGTCATAAAACCTCCTACTGCAGGTAGAGTAGCAGCCAGAATTTGGCTCAAAGCTTCGGATAGTCAAAGAGAAAAAAAAAAAATAAGTTCTTGTAGCAGAACACTCTGAACTAGGAATCCAGAGAGCGGCTTAATTACTTCTTAGTTTTGTGCCAATGAGCAATTCATTTTATTTCTTTGTGCCTCAGTTTCCTCAACTATCTCAGGCTAAGGGTCATAAAAAGCATTCAGTGGTACAGGTACTAAAACATCACAACCCTCACAGAGTTGGAAGTATTTTTTGTCATCATCATTATGGCACACCGAGTGGATTTACGCAGAGTCCTGGACTGAGGTTCTAGTCCTGCCTTCTCTACCCCAAGCTGTATCTTTGGGCAAGTGTGTGACTTCTCGTAACCTCCGTTATGTCTTGGGTAGGATAAGTGAGCTGGCTTTGATAGCTTTGTGCCTTGTCCTGTTTGTGGCATTCAGGGATTCTCCCCCAACTCACTTTTCTACTGCCAGCCTCTGGCAAACCAGTACCACGCAGCCAAACAATCCAGGTACCCCGGGGTACAGCGACGCCAGCTTGACAGCGACCCGGGAAGCTGCCGGGTGACCCAGCCTGTGCCTTAACAGTTGATAAGGGGAAGGAAAAGGCTCACACCACAGTGAGGTTGGCGTTTTCATTACTGTCAGATGATACGGATCACTGCTTAGCCAATGCCGTGAATTGTTAAAAGAATCTAAAATGTTAGCACAATTAGATAATGTCACTTCAGCCAGGTCTGGGATGCTGTTCTGAAAATGAACCTCTTCTATGGGTATAAAGAGCCTACTTCTTCTCGGGCCATATCATCTGCATGGTGGGGGCATCTCTATTTACTCCAACTCACAGGGTTTCAATGAAGAATCATGAATTAAAAAAAATGAAACGCTAAAGAAATGACAGCCATGCATAAATAAGCAAACATCTTTTGAAAACAAATGTCTCTCTTTCAAGGGGCTGGTGTGCCAGCTACATATAAAAAAGGGAAGTGTAAGTTCTTTGAGGACAGGGAATATGTCTTAGTCATCCTCCTGTTGCTGCACTTCTTTTGATGCTCCTGTGGTAAGGAAAAGGAACAAAACAAAAGCCACTTAGTAACTCTTGTGTTTCAGAGCAAGGCTCTGTATCCTTGGCACTGTTGAGATTTGGGGCCAGATAATTCTTCATCGTGGGTGGTCATCCTGTGGATTGCAGATGTTTAGCAGCATCCTTGGCATCTACCCACTGGATGCCCAGTAGTCACATCCTCTTCCCCTAGCCGGAATGACGAAAAATGACTCTTGATAATGCGATGTCCCTTTGGGAGTAAAACTGTCCCAGATTGAGAACTACTGTTTTAGAGTATAGAGGTATTCTATAAAACCTTCTAAAGGTTAAACACTTGCATAAATAAACAGTTTTGCATCCCACTGATTACGTCCAGTAAGTATGAGCAGTATACCTCTCAGTATTGGCGGCTTGGTCAGGATTCTCAGCCTTTAGTAAGAAATCACATCAAACTCACTTTGGAATCCAATTTCACTAATAAATATTAAGCATGTGCTGCATATCAAGGTTTTTCACATAGATTATCTCTTTAAACCTACTTCCTTTTAATTAAAAAAAAAATCGTATGTTTTAAAGAAAATGAGTACAGCCTGTCTTTATATCCTCTGTCCATCAGCATCACCTTTCAAATGTTTTGGGTGGAGCAGAACCAAAAGTGATCCTCAGAAATAGAAAAGCACAGTGGGGCTGAGCAATATCAGATTTGCGCTAACTCCCAGGGCTCCTGCTTCTTCATAGTTGTGTTAACTCTGAGAAAGGCACTTCATCTCTTTGAGTGGCAGTTTCTTCATCAGAAAAAGATAGCAGATACACTAGCACCTGCAGTGTTTATATTAGAGGGCGTGATGAATGCAAAGTGCCCAGCGCTGTGTCTAGCTTACTGACACGCAGTAAATAACAGCTTTCTAAAGACATTAGAGTTGCAAAAGCAACTCACTAAGTTTTATAATCACTCACTGTCTGATGAGCAGCCAGATTTTGTAAATTCTGGGAAGTAATGGCAGGGAGACCTTATCAATGCCTTTTGAAGTTCAACTATTAAATCAAGTCTTATCCTCCTCCCCCTACCTTGGGGCTGAGCCAGTGAGGAGTATTTTCCATGCCAAGTTAGAAATTATGGGAAGGAAAGTGGCTTCCAGTGGCATATTTATTATAAACCTCTGGAATAAAGGAGACAAGGAAATTGTGGGAAGGTCAGGACAGAAAATACAGATCCTTATGGATTGAAGGAAAGAGCATCAGCTGTGAAGTTGCCTTCAGCCATGTCCATTTCCCCAGATCACTGAGACACTCTTCATTCACACAGGTTTATCAGACACCTACTACATGCCAGGATACAAAGCCTGCTTACACCTCTTGCCAAGTCTGAGACCTTGAACAATTTAGCAACCTTCACTGTCCTTATTTGTAAAATTGGAGAACCCCTACCTCAAAACAGCTTTCTGAGGATCACAGATATTGCCTGTGAAATTTGATGGCCTCTGATACATGGAAGGCATCCAATAAATGCGTCGCACTATCCTCGTCTCTATTTATTCTTATTGAAATAATTGTATGAAATTAAGAAAGAGAAAGAAAACTATAGTCCAGCAGGTCTCAACATGAGTCTGCGGAAACATGGAGTTTATGATTCAGCAGGTGTATCTAGGGTAGGGTCCAAGAATGTGTATTACCAACAAGTCCCCAAATGTGACTAATGCTACCAGTCCAGGTAACATCCCTTGAGGACCATTACCTCACCCATCGCTGTGGACCAGCTCCTCCTGACTGCCAAGTATGTGAGAGGACAGGATAAATAGATACAGAAGAGAGATTAAACTATTCAACTGATTTGACTTGTGATGGGAAGAGGTGTCCTGGGATTTGACTCAAACATAACCAGATCCCTGGGGTTTCTGTGGGGTAGAAACAGTTGCCCTGGACACTTAGGATGTTTTTTCTTTTTGCATGGTCTCCGTGTAGCTCCAACCCCAGCCCCTAGACAGAGCTCTCCATCCAAATCATCTGCATCCCATGCCAGTGATCCGACTGCCGATGACATCTTTGAAGAGGGCTTTGAGAGTCCCAGCAAAAGTGAAGAGCAAGAAGCTGTAAGTGACTGGTTTATTCTTTCTGAGTTGTTGTTGTTTTTTTTCCATTTAAAACTTCTGTATCTAAAATGAACAATGCATGAGGAAGCCTGTGTAGAAAAGAATGCTGACTCAGACTCTTAGGTTCTAAAGGGGTGACTAAAGGGATTTTCTTTTATGTTCAAATGAGCAGCTGAAAACTGGTATCCTTTCATTACTTTGTTGCAAGTTCTCACATTTGCAGAAGTGGCATCTTCTCAACAGAGTGCTGCCTTCTTTAAAATAATGGATGATATGTGTGCATGAAAATGTACCCAGCTGTCTTATATTTTAAATTACTGAAAAGAAAAAAAAAAGTGTTATCTTCTTGTGTTCTAGCCTGATGGGTCACAGGCCTCATCCAACAGTGATCCCTTTGGTGAGCCCAGTGGGGAGCCCAGTGGTGATAATATAAGTCCACAGGCCGGTAGCTAGATAGCACAGGTCTGGGTAGGTATCTGTCCTTTTGATCTCCCACCTTAAGCCATCCGCTCTCCCTTTTGCTTGCTCATTGCCTCTGAAGTCGCATCCTTGATGTTCGCACCATCTTCCTGGCCTGAGCGTATCCCTGATGTCTGCATCATCTCCCCTTGCCTGGTGTCTGTCTTCCACCTCGTTTATCCTCATGGATGCATGACCTTTGACATGTATTGGGAGTAGGGGTAAAGGTGAGGAGTGGGGAATGGTCATACTATTTTATTACCGACATGTTCTGAGTTGGGGGGTGGTGAGGCGTGGTCAGAGCTGCTTAATGTGGATTCAGTGTCTGAAAGCACCAACATTCTGAGATGGACACATTCTTTCTCAGTGAGATGTGGTCCAGATGCTTAGACTCCCTTCAGCCGTGTGTCACAGAATTTGCCTACACTCCACAGATCTAAAAAAAGAAAAGAAAAAAAAAAAATCACCAACCAAACAGACTGAGAAGGCAGACTAAGAAACAAAACAAGCAGTGCTTGAGATAAAATTGATAGAGATGTGAGATCATGGTAGCCTGTTTTGTTTGGCCAAAAGGGGCCCTGCACCCTTTCTGGCGTGAAAGTGGAATTCAGACCTGTGAAAGTGGAATTCAAAGACGTGTGGCATTCGCTCCTGAGGCTCTGCTGTTTGCACCTGTGTGACAGCCAGGGGTTTGCCACCAAACCACTTCAGACTCCATCAGCAGCGACTTCGAGAGAGGTGTACTTACATTTACTAGAAGTGGGTTTAGGCACTTGAATTTCAATACATCTGATTTGATGGAAAGAAAGAGGAGCTGATGAAGCCAACTTTCCCAGGAGACAGAAGTACCCCCTTGTTACCCAGACATGATTTCTAAGGTCACTCCTTAACAAATGTCTTCAATTTTCAGATACTTTTCTAGTTTTCCATAAACGCCTAGGACTGCAAGGCCCTAACCAGCAGAGCTCCGTTTTTAGGCCTGAGCAGTATGGTCACAACCATTAAAATGGTAAATAGTTTTCACTGTTCATAAATGGATTCTGAGGCTACCTTGGAATCAGTTGCCATTTGAGTGTAAGTTATTTTGATGGTTATTGAAAGCTCATAGAGTGTTTTCAAAGTGCGTTTTGTTCATAGATTTTATGATTAGAGAATCTCACATACATACATTCTGCCACATTTCACCTCAATACAATATGTAACACACGAGAATACCTTTGTGCCATGCAAACACCCATCTAAAAATGTAATCTTACAAAGCTATTTGGGGAACTTGTGATAATAGACAGAGTCGATGTTCCAGGAAAGGCAGAAGTTGGAGATGATGGGTGGACACCTTGGGAAGATGCCCCAACAGGTTTTTCTACCCCTTTCATATGTTTTGTTTCACATGCTCACCCTTGCTTTGAAAAATGTGATGAAGTAGGGGTGACAAGAGCCATCCATCAGCGTAACAGCCAACATCTAATCCTAAAATTGAACTTCTTCTAGAGAACAGAGATGACGGACAGCATTTGCAAATCAATGCCTCACACCCTCATCTTTACGAGTCTGTTCTGCTTTAGATAGTTGTGCAAGCTGTTTTGTGGGGCTTCAGCCTGTTCTGTGTTGTGTTTGATGCTCTGTCTAGAACCCCAGGCCAGGGCCGAGTTGTGAATGGATGTGGCACCGTCTTGTGGGAAGAGCTCAGAATTTGGAACTTGAGTTCAAATTCTAGCTCAGCTACCTAATAGCAGGAAATCTTGGGCAAGAACCATCCTTGCTGTTGAGTCTTGGTATGCTTATCTGCTGGCAGGGCCTGGTGTATCCATTACCTTAACTGAGATGGCACATAGAGCAGACACTCGGTACTCAGCTTAAAAATCTGGGTTCTGGAACTAGAGTGAATTCAGAGTCTGGTACTAACACTTATGAGCTATGTGACCCTGATGAGATGTCATAATAATTCTCTATCTTATTTAGAAAGATAAGGATAAAAATAGTCTTCCTCATGAGGTTATTGTGTGGACTAAGTGATATGTCTGGAATTCTTAACACTGCGTCTGACACACAGAAGGTAGCCAAGCTGTTACTTGCCATCAGCAACACTACCACCCCAGACCATCATCACATGTGCCCAATAAACATGGCTTACCACTCCTTGGATTTTATACATTTGGCCCTTATGTCCTTATGTTGAATAAATTCCACCATAAGGACCCAGGCCACTGCCTGGGAGGTTTTGTTCTGTACTTTCTATTTGCAGGTAATTAATTTTCAGTATGCCTTAAAAAAGCTTTGGGGGAAAAAAGAAAATGAAAAACCCTATTTCTTAGTTCTCTGGCTCACCCTGCCCCATAATCAGAATGACCCCTTTTAGGGCCTCATGGGCCAACTCACTTCTCCAAACAGAGCAGCCTTATCTTATATTCACATGTAAATCATAATAAGTAGTTCCCAGCTCCAAAGGCAGGCTTGGGCTATAATCTTCAGTGAAGCAGTTTTCTCCCTTTGAAAGCTTAGTCTGGCAATTTCACAGTGGCCTATCAGGGATCACATGCCAAGAGGCCGCTGCCAGCCTTGCTGACACGTCCCGTAAGACACCCACGTGGTGGCGGTGGTGGTTTAGTTGCTAAGTCGTGTCTGACTCTTGCGACCCCATGGACTATAGCCTACTAGGTTCCTCTGTTCATGGGATTCTCCAGGCAAGAATACTGGAGTGGGTTGCCATTTCCTTCTCCAGGGGATCTTCCCAACCCAGGGATCGAACCCAGGTCTCCTGCATTGCAGGCAGATTCTTTACCAACTGAGCTACAAGGGAATCTCCCCAGACACCCACGACGGAGGTCCAAATGGGGCTTCTGGGCCCCTCCTTCAATATAGCACAAGCCACATTTGATCTTTCTGTCTCCATTCCATTCACCCATCCACCCAACCGTAAATTTACTGACTTAGCGCCTTTCCAGGCATTTGGAGAAGGGATACACCATGCAGGGCAACTTAAGTCCATAGCTCTATTTTCCCCTCTGCCTCCATGCAGCTGGAAAGCAGGAGTCTCAGCCTTCTTATCACCGTTGCAACCATTATCACCAGCTGCTTTTTATTGGAAATGCCCACACAATTCTGAGTAGGTAGGGGTGACATCTGTTGATAAGTTAAAACCATATCTCACCCTCGTAAGGGGAAACAGACGGCCTCAATCCTCGCAGGTGGACGCTTTGGGGCCAATCTCAAACAGCATTTCTGTTTTAGCAATAAGGGAGAATATCTTCAATTATTTCATGTTTTCCCCTACCCTCCCATCTGGGAGAATCACGTGTCTGTGAAAGACTGGGTCAACAAGGGCACAAAAAAAGAACCCAAATAATATTATAATGGTTGGTGTGGGAATGGCAGGTAATTTATACTCCACTGATGTGTTGCTGGAGCAATTTTAAGGGCGAAATGTTAGCTTTTGAGGAGATGAAAGAAAAATGAAAACATTTATTTGGTTAAATAGCTAAAGTAAATAAACTGCCTATCAGACTTCCCCAGCTGTCACGTCAAAGTAGCATCTGTAACAATGGAGAATTGTTTGGTCTGTCTCCCTTAGTAACAATAGATATTGCCATAAATAATAAGTCACTGTCATTTTTTTTTAAAGACCAATCTTCATAGTGGGAACCCAAGACATGTAAAATATTACCTGACGGATTTTCAGTGTTCAAGGGAAAGAAAAGCAGAACTTTAGATGCTTTGGGAGAGAGATTTGGAAAAAAAAATAAGAGAGAGAGTGAAAACAGATACCCAGAGTCAGGGGACTTGGGTCTAAATTACAGTTCCTAAGCACGTGATCTTAGGCAGGACTTTAGCTAACCCCTGAAACCCCACTCTTCACACATAAATGAAAATTAATCATGACAATAGCTCCCTCCTCAGGCTCTCCTAGAATCAGAGGATATCATGAGTATGAAAGTGCTTTATAAGCTTTGAAAGTAAAATAGCACATATTTGGCATTATTATTACTGTTTTGCTTTTAAATAGAATCACATGGTAAAAAGCCTTAAAACAGAGAACCACAGAAATGGAAAATAACCACTTCTTTACATGAGCATAGTGGTGCTCTGAAGCTAGTTGAAGTCAGCCTGGTCCAGGAGGAGATGGGAAAGCCTGGCTGAGGGCAGCATTAGCCAGGTTAGAGAGGTAGGCTTGATGCCCAGGGATATGAAAAGATGGAATGAGGAGGAGGTTAAGGCTGAAGGGAAGTGAGGAGAGGAAGAAGAAGGTGTGCAGTAGGATGACTCCCCGGGTTCCTGCCTGCCTGTTGGGGATCTAGGTGGGGCCAGGAACTATGCCAAGGAACAAGGAGCAGCAGGCTTAAGCAGAGAAAAAGGCAGGTTTCCTTTGGGACCAGGTGTTCTTGAGGTTCCTTTGAACTTCTAAGTTCAGATGCTGGTAGACTGCTAAACATGAGCCTCTGGAGGACAAAGGCCCAGAGATGGAGAGTTCAGCGTGATTTTCAGCCTCTAGAGTAGTGGGCAGAGCTAGAATCCGCTGATCATTTAGACCTGAGTTCAGCGAACACTCTGTGAACTATGTATGCTTTGTGGGCCATCCGGGCCTCTGTCACAGCTAATCTGTTCTACTGTTGTAGCAAGAAAACAGCAAAAGACAGCGCATAAGGACTGGATGTAGTGAGTTCCAGTGAGGCTTTGTTTACAGAACTGGCAGTCACTAAAATGGGCTGATGAGCTGTCCTTTGCTGAGCTGAGTTAGTTCATGCTCATTGTTTCTAGAATCACCCTGCAGAAAGTAATGCAAGTAGCCTTGCACTCACTACTACTAATGAGATAACTTTAAAAATCAGCAGCGTGTTTATAGCGCTTTCATTAAACATTACCTAGCTCAATCCTCAGGGAGACACTCTTAAGTATTTTTATTATTCCTATTTCACAAATATGGCAGGTAAGGTAGAGAGGTTAATAACTCATTGAAATCACAAGAATCACATGTTAGGAGTCCTGGATTTGACTGTAGACCCTGATTAGAGAACTTAAGCGCACTCAGCCAAGACCAGGACACCTGGGTTTTAGCAGCCTCTGTTTGACTTAATTGCTTGTGATGTGAGGCAGATGGCTTCATTTCTGGCCTTTGGTCTTCTCTTCAGAAAAGCAGTTCCTCGGGCCCTTCTAGCTTTTACATTCTAGGACTTCTAACTTGTCCAGTGTCACCCAGCTAGTGCATGGAAGATCCAATCCTAGTATCCTTCTCCTAGGTTTTCCTTACTCCCACCTAATGAAGGAAAGGCCAGAAGTCCCTGAGATGTGGTGACTACGTTAGGGGTTCCGGAGACTCTCCATGTGAGATGTAGGACCCTCTCCTGACCACCAGGAGCCTACTCAGGACAGGCCCGCTTGCTTTTGGCAGAGAACAGGCATCAACAACCGCAGTGCCCTCGTCTGCTACATGACAAGTTAAAAAAAAGTGATGTAAACATGCAAAGCAGATTACCACTGCCCGTCATTTGTCTTATTGGGGAAGTGCAGAGCTGATCAGAATGAGTGTGGACCTCCTGGGAACTCAGATTGTGCACCTGTGTTCACCAAGTGGGTTTTGGCACCGTGAGGCCCCTGGAAGTGAGTGCATTTGGCAGCAACTTCAGTCTCTAAGGTATTATCCTTATATCCATCCTTTGTTTTGAAGGTTTTCCTATCCTAAAAGCCAGATTTTCAGGCTGAAAGTAGTCAGAAAGCTTTGTCATTTTCCCTTTCCTTTGAATAAAAAAAGAAAGGAAGACTCCTGCCCACTTGTTAAAATTCTTGATGTCATATGAGCTCACTTATTACATGTTACATACAGGACCATGATGTTGGTGTTACAAGTCCCATTGTAGAGATGAAAAAACCCAGGTGAAATGCCTGCTTCAGTTCATACAGGTAGTTAGGAAGATTGCTGGAGTCTTTGTGGCTCTAAACATTTTTCATGGATTTAGATGGAACTTTGAGTTCTTTCCGCCTTGGTTTTACTCCATGGTTACCATCCCCTTTTTCATTTTGCAAAGCCAGGAAATGTAAGACCCTGCTGAGGTAGGCCCAGTGTTGGGGCTTTAAAGACCCTGAGGCTGAAATTGCTGCCTAGGCAGGGCGATGCTGAGGGCCTCAAGCTTTGGCTCACCTCCCAGCTGCAGTCTGACCCCCGGCTTGGCTCGGCCTGGCTCTCACTCCCCAGGCACCCAGGACGGGGCAGAAACGGGCTTGCTCAGTAACCAGATTGCATGGCGCGTGACCTCACGTCCAAGACCACCTTTCTCAGCATGCCGCGTCTTCTCCCCACTCATCATCTGTTTTGGACCAACCTTTGCTTAATGTGGCCAAGCTTCCCCAAAACAACACAGTCAATTTAAAGGGATGTGAAGTCATAAGCACAATTGAGGTGGCTTTCCAAAGGTGCTCGTGAAAATGTGGGATTGAAAACTATGTGCCTTTGTCCTTCGAGCCAAATGACTGGGAAGAGGTAGGGAGAGTGAGGGAATATGTACAAAAAGGGGAGTCCAGACCCTGGGCTGCCCTCCTGGCTCTCCACTGTTTCCCGTGGACATCTGGTAAAACACCCCTCACGTCTGGAGGCCTTCATTTCTTCCTGCCGGAAAGGAACTGTCAGACTGAGAGCCCTTCTTGCTTTGACATTTTACAGAAGGGCTCACATGGCAGAGGAGAGGATGGTGGGCTTAGGAAAGACCTGGGTGTGTTTACATGAAACGCTCGAGAAAACAAATCTAACCTACAGTGGTCAAAAGCAGATCAGCGTGGCCACAATGGAATGAGGGTCTGACTGAGCAGGACTTGGGGGAAGTTTGTAGGGTGAGGAAATGCTCTATAGCTTGATGGCTCTGGGGAGGCCCAGATAAGTGTATTTGTCACAGCTTATGAAACTGTACACTTAAAATGGGAACCTTTCATTGTATGCAAATTACACCTCAGTGAAGTTGATTTAAAAATAAGAAATAGGTAAATTCATAGAGATGGAAAAGTAGATGAGAGACTAGTTACTAGGAGTTAGGGGTCAAGGGGACTAGGAAGCCACTGCTTAATGGGTACAGAGTCTATTTGGGGTAAAGAAAGAGATTTACTGATGAATGTCCATTAATTATATGCTTAAAAATGACCAAAATGGCAAATGCTTTGCTCTAAATATTTTACTGCAATAAAAAAAAACAAAAAATGTAACAAATGTGATTATATCCCAGTTCTGCCCTGTGCTGGCTGTGACTTTGGGCCAGTCACCAGACTCTAGGGAGCCCTGCTTCTTCCCTGTAAAAGGAGCTAGGAATACCCAGGGTACAGACTCTGATGCCCAAACGAGACCATGGCTGTGATCAAGGAAAGCCCTCTATAGACTCTAATTTGGTTTCTGTAAATATATAGTCTGTTAATACTCTTCATTCTGTGATTCTACTTGGTTTTTCGGCGTGAGCTCACACCTCATACTTAAAGTCATTTGCAGACACATGGAAGTCTCTGCTCTCCACAGGGCCCTGCAACCAAGCCCTTTAAATGTACTGTGCATTCTTTCCACATAGTTTCCCAGGACAGATCCTGTGCCATTCTTAGGTTTCTTAACAGCCCAGTTACACTATGAAGAAGTGTCAATGAAGGAGATGGAATTTGTAAAGCCACCTACCAGTGACTTTTAGGCTGAAAACCACCTTGTATAAAGGAAGGCTAGAACCACTCACCCAGATAGAAGAAACCTTACTGTTTTGGGAGTAATTTCTCTGTGCCAGACTGTGTGCTCAGTGTGTGTTTTCTCCTTCAATCCTCAGTGAGGACTTCTAGCCTCATTTTACAGATGAGAAAACCAACACCCAGAAGGGTTAAGTAACCTGCACAGAGTTGTAAGGTTACTGAGTAGGTGACAGTGGAAAGAGAACATCAGCATGACAGCCAGGAGCCAGCCCAGCCCTCACAGCTGGGCCCTTGGTCTTCTGTTGCATGTAGACAGTTTCACAGAGCATGAGCATCAGACAAGGCACCGTGATGGGTCAAGGCCCGTTCAAGACCACTCAGTAGCCATGGCTGCCATGAACATCATCCAAGCTCCAAAAATGACCAAACATTATTCCCTCCTGGCCTTAGTCTTACTCTGTGCTTCCTTCCTCCCAGGTAAGAATTATTAAGATAATCATCCTCATGCTTCCTGAAAGTACCTAACCCAGAGAGAAACCTTACTTTCTGGACCCTCCCGCTAAATGTCTAATATAAGCTTAATCACTTTTTCCAGACTTGCCCCTGGTTCCCCTCATTGCAATGAGCAATAAATCAAACTTGCCCAAGTGCAAGTGTGTTCCCAGTGGTCTGCAGGCAGTTGGTAGCAGGAATACCAGCCTGGATCTGCTTGATTTCACATCCGTGTGCTTGTACTCTTTCACTGCATCTCCCCGAACACAGGGTGTTCAACTTATATCAAAGGCTAGAGAGTTGATTTGTTTTCATCTTTACTGAATGGTTTCTATCTACTTTGTTGTCCTCTAGAAACAAAGGTTATTAATATGCCAGATTCACAAATGAGCTTATTAAAGTTCATAAGTATTTGCCAACTCCTAGCAAGAGAAGCAACTTTTCATTCACTCATTTACATCCTCATGCTCTATGTTACAACAGTAGGCGTGCCGGCCAGGTTCCAAGCTTGTGCTCAGAATGTGGGACACTGACGTGAAAGGTACAGTGGCGCTTACTGTGTAGACAGCACTAGGAGGTAATGTGATGGCAGTGTAGACATGGGTCTCTGCAGGGCACTGCTGGAGTCCAGGAGCAGAGTAGTCTGCGTCACCTGTGCAGTCCAAGAAGCCCTTCTCTTTGGGCTGGCTCTGAAAGTATGAACCTGTAAGTGCAGGACAAGGAAAGCTCCCAAAGGTGGAAGAAACTGTCTAAGCAGAGTCTCAGGGGTAGGGAATCTTACCATGTCAGGGGGACCAGGGGCTTCCCTGGTGGCTCATATGGGTAAAGAATCTGCCAACAATGCAGGAGACCCAGGTTTGGTCCCTGGGTCGGGAAGATCCCCTGGAGAAGGGAATGGCAACCCACTCCGGTATTCTTCCTTGGAAAATTCCATGCACAGAGGAGCCTGGCAGGCTGCAGTGCATGGGGTGGCAAAGAGTTGGACACAACTGAGCAACTAACACTTTGACTTTCAAGGGGACCAGAAGAACAGAGCAGAAATGTGGCCTAAAAGACTGGCAGTAGATGAAGCCAGTGGGAAAGGGAGCCACGTTGGAAGGGCCTCATGGGTCGTTCTGAGGGGCTGTCTGCATCATCCCTGGGGACTTAAGGAACCTGGAGGGTTGTTTCAATCAGGAAACTGGTATGATCAGTTGCAGAAAGATCATTCTGACAGAAGCAAGAAGAATTTTTTTTTTTTTAAGGCATGATATATGTGACCAGAAGGGTGACTTTTGATTCATGGTCTGGAAAGGGGCATTTATTAGCTCTAATGTACTATGAGACTAATAGGTCTTATGTGCCCAGTAAAGGAGATTTGACCTTACCCTGTGGGTGATGAGGAGACTTTGAAGGATTTGAAGCAGGGCAGAGATATGGTCAGATCTGATAAAAGAAAACAACAGATATCAAAAATGTGCTGCATTAATGTGTGATTCCATTTCGGCTTTTTGGAATGTCAAAAATAGCCTAAAGACCCCATGGTGACCTTGCCAGAAGTCAGGTCAGAAATTTCTGGATCAAATGATTTCTTAGTTCCCCTCTAGCTCTTGACAGTCTTAAGATTCTGTAACAAGGAAGGTAAAGCTATTTCCAAAACGTATAATGCATCAGAGTGTCAGACTTTGGGATTATCTGCTGCTTGGGGTTTTCCACACCAGTGCTCCCCTTCATTAGTGGGGATAATTGAGAGTTGACTGCAGTCGTTACCGCTGTTGTGATGGGTATTTGAAGCTAAATTCCGGCAAGCAGGAGACGTGTGAATATTTATCTCAGCTGCAGAAAGTTAATGCAGTGTGGCATTAATTACCCTGTCTGAGCCTGCTGTCTTCTTCTGTTTTTAGGTGTCATTCTCAGTTGAATAAATTAGTTTCCAAAATTAGAATAAAGCAAATGGTAGGGTGAGATCAAGGCAGCCTGACTTCTTAGGGCGTCCAAAAAGCCGAGTAAGCTGAGAAAGTACCCAGGAAAGAGGAAGCTGCGTTCTTGTAGCCCAGCATAGCACAAGGAGATGTTGTTTCCCACTAGTGGTACTTCACTACTTTACCTACCTTTGCTCCACTCACCCCACCCCCAGAACACAAACACACAGAAAACTTGCATGTTTAGCCTTATCACAAGTATCTGAAACATTTCAAGACATTGGCAGAGAATAGATTAGGTGCTGAATACATCATCTTGCTGTAGCTTTTGCTCAAAATTTGATGCTGAGAGAATAAAGCCAAGGGAGAGTGTGTTTAGGACAAAGGGATCAGAACGGTGAAAAAAGTAGAAACTGTATCCTAGACATTCACATTCATTCAGCAGACTTTCATTGAGCACCTACTATGCTAATTCTACATGTAAAATGGCAGACAAAATGCACAGGTGGTAACTCAGAAGTCGGGTGTGGAAGAATAAGCTTTCCTACTTTATGTCATCAGATATTTGCAAGAAGCATTATACTTTTCGTTTACCTTTCCAAGACAGAAGTATTATACTTTTTTTTTTAACCTTTCCGAGACAGAAGTAATATATACCTATACATATATATATGTATGTGTATATATATATATATGTATGTATGTATGTATGTATTTTTACCTTTCCATGGTTAGAAAACATTCAGGTTTCCAATTGGCAAACTGTTTTATTACACAAATGGGTGACTCAAAGAGTAGGAAGCTCCTTCTTCCTGGAAGAATACAGAGATGATGAGCTCTAGAAGAAAATATGCTGGAGACTTGATCTCAGGAGTCCTGGATTCTATTTACGGCCTGGTTACTAAGTAACCTTGGAACTCTGGGGAAGCAAAAGCTCTCTTCATTGGGCTTCACATGCCATCTTCTTGCCCATCCCCACTTTACAATAAAAGCAAGCAATACAACATATTAAATCTATGAGAGGCAGCACAGTGACTTTGAGTTCACACAACCTCTTTGATTTTCAGTTTCTACCTGCAAAATGAAGATGGAAAGAATAAAAGCCACTCCTGGGATGGTTAGGCAGATAAAACATTGGGATGGCCAAAAAGTTCACTCGAGTTTCTCATAAGATGTTACAGATGAACTTTTTGGCCAACCCCATAAGACATAAAGGTGTTTTATGTAAATTCCAAAACACTCTACAACGCCATAGCTGGAAGACTTTTTGCTTGTTTGTTATGGGGTTTGTTGTTGTTGTTTAATGGCAGCTATTGTAATAAATGAGAAAAAGCACTGGAACTTACTTTTAAGGCTCAAGTGCCATGTGACTTACTAGCCTTGTGACCATGGTCAAATTGCTTAACTTCTCTGTGCATGTTTCTCATTTGCAAAAGAAATAAATCACTGCCTTAATCACTACATTCAAAAGACAATGTACTTGAAAATATCTAGCATGGTGTCAGACACATGGCAGAGCTACAGAATGCCAGTTCCATCTGTTGGTTCAAGAAAACAAGCAGTTGGAAAGGATCTATACCCACATAGCAGGAGGCAGGCTAATGTACAAAATATGGCGGAATTAAGATGTCCTTTTGTCCATTTAATTCTGGTACAAATATCTGAGAGTGACCGCATGAAAGTCAACTTTAACAGAAGGGCCTGTGCATGCTTCAGACCAATATATTGACCTGATCTGCTTGCCAGTGCAGCCTGGGCCATTTCAGTATGAACTGAAGTCTGAAGTGACTTCAACAAGGCCAAACACCATTTCCCATCTACATTTGGATTGGATTTTTGCTGTGTCATATGTTGGTGAAAACCTTGTATGTATCTCAGGACAGCCCCAGGGTTGCAGGCAAGTGATTGACCAAACCTGAAACTGCAGCGGGAGTGGATGGAAACAAGCCCTAGAAGCTTTTAACTAAGAGCTAATGGCATGATTACTGTTCTCTTGCTCTAAAGCATGCCCAGTCATCGCTGCTTGCAGAAACCAAAGAGCGGTTTGAGACAGAATTTCAGCAATCTCAAGTGGATGTTCATAAACCTGTCTTGGAAAAATGTTCACTTGATGTATGGTCATTGTTACCATGTTCTGAAGACCATGTTCCTGCCAAACACCATGCTAGAGGCTTTATATGTATTCTCTCTAATCCTCACAAGAACCCTATAGGGTAAATGGTATTATTCCCATTTCATGGTTGGGGAAACTGAGGTTCGGAAAGTAAAAGTATCTTGTCCACATCACACAGCTAGTCCAGCTCTGTCTGGTAGGCCCTGTGATTTCCCTAACAGGCAGTCAGGCTCAGCTTGAAAACCAAGGGCATGACTGGGTGAGTTGTTGTTCTTAAGGATAAAAAAGGATGCCAAAATGATATGCACCATGACTGAATAATCCCAAAATAACCCAAGGTCATTCATCATAAATTGTCATCTTTCTGTTCTCATTCCAAACCCTTCTTCCCAAACTGTCTCAGAAAACCCTATCGGGAAAAGAGCGGGTCTCACTTTGTCCCTCTGTCCTTAGGAGCCGGAGCCTCTCTATGCGCAGATCAACAGATGTAAGAAATAGCGTCGATGCGGGCTTGTGGCGGGTGCTTCAAGACTGGCATGGAAATCAGATCGCGACAGGCTCTCTTGTATTCTTTCACCTCTCGTCATCCCACGAAGAAATTCACGATCGCCCAATGGAACTCCTTTGGAAGAGGAAACTAAGAGGTTTTGGCAACCGCTGGCAGAGGTCTATGGCAGCACAAAAACAAACACACAGAAATATAAAAAACCATCCCCAGCATCAAATCACAAATCAAGCAAGTGCGCACCCAACACATGTTCCAGGCTCTCTTAGCATGGGTTTAAGATGACCCAGTATGTGAAACCCGAATTCTCTTTTTATTTCTCAACCTGTTGACCACTGTAAAGACATCTGATTTGGAGTGACAGGCCTCAGAGAGGTACATCAGGGTTGGCACTGACGTCATTTAGGCGAATGTAAGGTCTGTGTCACCACAAGATGCTCATTCGTATGCCTTTCCACATAGGATGGTATAATTACAACGCTCCACAAGGCCTGGTCTGCCGTTTTTTCCCCTTTCCTTTATTAGTCATGTTTGAAATTAATGAGTGTACAAATTTTTGTATTGCTTTGACTTTTTTTTTAAGATATTGATGAAGAAATTCAATTGGGAAAAAAGAAAAAACCCCATATGAAATGAATTCACTTGAAATCATCACAAGACAAATAAGTGGCTGATGATTCTTTTTGATTAAGAATGTTGCCAAAACAACCCTTTAAGCTCTTCTGCATCCTGGTGAAGAAAGACAGATTTCAGTTTAACCTTCACTCTGTGAGTAGGAAAGGACATCGAATCCCATTGATGAGAAAGATGAAAAGTACATCTGATTTCCTCAGAAGCTCTAAACTCTTTAAGTTCAATAAAATGAGATTTTTTTATTTTTCCGATATCTTGCTGCTGTGATGCTATGCAGACAAGTGTCTTCTCCATGTGCCATTTTCAAAGAAAAGTCATTTGCCAAATACTTCTGGTACAATCCTGGTAATGTGGTTTGGGATTTTAAAAAATCGACTTGCTAATGGAACAGTGGTGACATGAATATTCAGAGTAACAAACTGATTCTGTGGTCACGATAGTTCATCTCTATCTCTTTTTGTACATCAGAAAATTCAAATGGGATTTTTATTTTATAACTTAAAAAAAAAAACCTTACCATTAAACTCTTTAAATATTTAAGGGAAATGGCTTTAAGGAGTTCTAATGAAAAAAAAAAAATTGCCCGTTTGTGTTTTTTTTTGTAAATATAAATGTTAATGAAAATGTTTTTTTTAATAATGCCATTACACTGTAGAGAAGGTAGCAGATTGAGTGCAGAATGTGACAAACGTGATGGGTGGGGCTCACTTTCTGGAGACTACTGTGGAGCTCTGGTAGGAATTTGGAGTTCAGGGACATCTGGCAGGATCGGTCAGCCAATCAGCAGCTAGTGATCAGTAAGGGAGCACGTGGCTCCAACCTCTCATCTAAGTCTTTTTGTGAGAGTACGACACTCTCTGTAAAACAAGAAAGAAACAGTTCATGCTCTGAAGGCCTGTCCTTCAGATTCTGAAACTCCCTCCCACCTCTCCACTCCCACTGACCCTGTAGACATCACTGGACTGTTTGTATGTGAAACAGAAGAATTTAAGCTTCCTTTTTTTACATTTATGAGACAAAAAGTGCAGTGTTTGGTTCGTATGTTTAGCACATGATTTTCATAAAGAATCTATATATTTTTGCCCTACAGAGAATATTGTTCTACAGGTCAACTGTGTTTTCCTGATGTTCCTATGCAGTTACAGTATGTTGAATTGAATGGTTTAACACTAAGAAGAAACCTTTAAAGAATCATGGGATGAATTGGATTGGGGGTGGGGGTGATTATCCTTACTTGGTTTTAAAATTTGAAAAGTAGAATTTACCTTGATATGATTGACTGCCATCGGCCTGTGTACTTTGATACTTCGTATCAACAGAAACTAAAATGATTTGGAAGAAGGTATCCTTGGTGACCAAGGTAAAAATTGAGAAGTCAAGGTAATTGTTACTGTTTGAAGCCCATGTTTTACACTGTCAGGTCACTGGAATCTAAATGTTTTCCAGTTAACTGGCAAATGTCCATTGCAGAATAGATGTGTCACCCTAACATGGAAGGTCTGAAGAACTCGAGAGCTGAAAAGGGCCATTACCTTCCTCTGTAGCTGTCACATTTTGGTTGACATGACTTATTCAGGAATGTGCATACTTTGGATGAGCTGATCCTTCCATGTGAAGGGGAAAATGGGAAAGGTGTGATAACCATGAGAGTTGTCCTGAGACCAGTTCAATTGCGTTTTCTGGGGATTTGATGAGATAGGCAGTTCCCACGGGGAAGTAACTTAAATTGCTCTGTTGTCCGTGATTCTGATTCTAAACCAGTGGTGCTATCTTCTCCCTCAATATGGTTGTCTTGAGTTTGTCTTGCAGTATCACACCCTTCCACTGATTCTGCAGGTTGCTTCTGACATATTCAAAGTGAACTCTGGCTGATGTGGCTGTTTCAGGTACACCATCTGGAGCTCATTTCATAGCGGAAAGTGACAGCCCAGGGGATTTGTCATCATTCATTGAGTGTGGGTGAAAATGTAGCTGGCTCTGAACTTAAAGAAGATGGCCCCTGTAATGCATTAAAGTGAGGGAAATAAAGTCAAGATTTTAAACTGCCATCCATGTTATCATTGGCTGAATTCTGCTGTCTAATAAGCACTGTTTGGGGAACTCGGAACCACCGTATTCTATCCCAGGAAAACAGTGAAATTTCCAAGTAAGAGCTGAGGTGCAGATACCAAAAGGCCATGGGGGGTACGCACAGTTCCAGTTAGACTGATAGAAAATCCACGTGTACAACTGTTAATTCCTCATCCTTCACTAGCACGAAATTTGTCACTTTAAATTTTGAAACCAGGGAAACACCACCTGTCATTCTGTCCCCATTCCCCACAGCTCTCTTCACACCCCGCGAGACTTTTTTGATAATTCGTACTCATCCCTGTGTCTGCTGAATCCCCATCATGTAATGTACCGGGCACCTTTAAAAAAAAAAAAAAGTTTACTCTGTGGGTTTGGTTCATTCCAATTTCTGCGTTCTGACACATATTTTTTTAATAAAGATGAGAAAGAGAAAATGACTCTTGCAGTACATTTCTAGACCTACTTTAACTTTACCTCAGATGACAGTTTGTTAACATATATGGACACATTATTTTTAACTTTATGTACAATGCATTCAACAGAACAGCAAAATTTTTAGAAATTTTCCATTAATTTCTGTAACACACCATGTAAAACTGTTACAAATAAACATGTTTGAGAACAACACCTTAGCCTGGTTTTATTCCATAAGCTTCTACTGGCTGTTCAGGTTGAGGAATTGGAAGAAGAAACTGCTTCTCTCGAAACTTCCATCGGACCAGGTGAAGGCCTGTTTTCCTGGCGCAGGAGCAGAAAAAGAAAGCTCCATTGAGGAGTTAGGTCAGTTTGTCTTCAGTTCAATTCAGGTACTGGCTCCACTTGGAAAATCATAGTGAGGAATGAGGAGGTTGTTGTCAGAAAAAGCACACTCTGGGTAGATGCGGTGTTCGGACCACACTTAGCGTGGGACTTTAGAAGTTGGGAAAGACCCCAGGACTTACCCTATGGACTTGTATCTTCTTCTAAAAAATTTTAAAAATAAAACAAAAAACCTGCTAAACTGTTGGTTAGAAGACCAAGCTTAACCTAGACTGTCAAAGAATTTGCCCCATAGTTCAAGATCATCTACTCTAAGAAACCCAAAGAATGAAGCATTTATCTTCCTTCACATTCCACACACAATCCACACCAAAAAAAAACATGAAAGGAAAAGAAGTCTGGAACTGGACCTTGACTCTTATTTTAGGTATTGAAGAAAAGAAAGAAAAAAGTGTGTGTGTATTTATGTGTATATGTATATGTGTGTATCATTTTTATTTTCTCTTGTAATTAAATCAGTTTGTTGATCCAGTAATCAGCCAGATTACAGATTATGATTAGGTCTGTGGGATGCCAAAAAACACCTCTGTTAGGACTGGTTATGTTAATGGTTGTATAAACATATGCCTTCAGTCTGGTGTCATTAAATAGAAAGTATTAAACAGATGTTACCACCAACTTGGAGAAAATGAGAGAAAGGATTCTAGCAAAATAAATTTGGGCCAGATAGAGGGAACAGCCTTCATACAGTAAGAAATGGACTGAGTTGTTAGAAGATGTTATAGAAGGCTTTCTGAATAATAGTGCCTCATACTTGTTGAGCAGCTATTAGGTACCTCAAAGATGCTCCATGCTAGGTGGCCATTGCCTTAGTTAGTCTTCCAAGAATTAGACATTATCCTCAGTTTATAAAGAAACTGAGACTTGGAGAGATCAAATAACTTCTTCAGCTAGCCAATGGTAAAGTTAAGAAGTTTCTTTACTCACAGTTGATTTTAATTTTTTTTAGAAAGCTGGATATTCACCCTTTTTAATAGTTCTAAATAGTCTTGTTGAAAAGCCTGATCGCCTATGCCTCTTCCCAGAACTCTAGTTGATCTTTGGTAAATAAGTTAGATTTCTAAGTTCCTCCAGTTGAAAATTTAAAAAACATGAGACCTTAGTATCTTTAATATGTTGCTAACTTTATAATTTCTTTTTTAATTAGCACTTTGAAAGGGTATGTGTCAGAGGGATTAAAAAAAAAAAAAAAATACACCTTTCTGCCCAGCTGGTTCAAGTTTAGCTGAAACCAAGAACTAGTGATTTACTTTCCCAACCTAAATGCATCTTTAAGAAGTGACAAATTAAAAGGTGTCCTATTTAACTGTTAGGCGGATGCCAAAATAAATCAGGCCGACATATCTGCTTTCATTTTGTGCTTGAGACAAACCCTTGTTGTTTTGACAGTAAATGCTTTTTGTTTTACTCAGAATGACAGTAGGAGAAATGCCTAGAATAAAAACAGGTTTCATTGAAATCAACCTTCAAAGCTTTGAAACCTTTTAAAAGATGTTTAAATGCAAGGGAATTGGAGCAACAGTGCCTGAAAGACTTTTATTTTTATTTTTTTAATGAACACATGTAAATGGCTTTCAAGCCATTTAGTAGCCAGTTCTCAGTATTTATGTTAAAATCAATAATAGCTGCTACTCTCAGGCTGCTCCTACTGTATATGTGTCACTCATTTTCTAGCTATCATTTCCAAATTTTTACACAAGCCCTGAGAAGAAAAGAAACAGGCTCCCCATTTTACAGCTTAGGAAACTGAAACTTAGAGATGTTATGAAACAGCTATTAATTAACAGAGCCAGCGAGCTCTCCCAGAGGCTGTTGAGGCTCCCAGGGTCTGACCTCCAAAGTCTCTTTCCTGTCTTCCATGTTTGCTTCTGTCTGCAGGGTTTCTGAGATGTCACATGGCTCACGCACCCTCTGTAAGATACTTTTAAAGTCTATCTTTATTCCACTAAAAGTGGTGTCTATTGGAAAAATCACACCCAGCCTTACCTGGGCTGACTTAGTGCAGAAATGGATTCTCCAGTAAAACGACTGTAGATATTTTTTAAAATGGAAACATTCAGTTTTATTTTTAAGAACAGTGATAACTCTAACACAATCCAATGAATATATAATTGCAAAACAAAACACTAGCATTCATTTTCTCATCTAAGATACAGAGGTCTGAAGAGGGAGTCTTTTTGACCAGGTTCATCGTTTGCTGAAGAATATTAATGACTGCCAAGTGGAAAATGTCCAAATATTCTTGCAACATGGCAGCCTCTGATGACTTGGGTCCTTAATCTTCAGAACAACCTCTTGCCACTCTGTCACTCACCCAGGGACCACAGCCTGGATAGGGAACCAGCAGGGAAGGTAGACGAGGGAACAGGCAGTGATCGGGGCTGACATCTTGTCAACAGTAAAATGCTCAGCTGTCCTTTTTCCTATTGTAAGGAACTCTACCCTGCCTCTTGGGGAGGCACCCTGAAATCTCTCTTGTTTCAGATGATAGAAGCTAGTTACCCATAGTTCACTGCCATGAGCTCAAGAACCTAGGAACTTAGTTCTTAAAGGGAAATTATTTCCTCTTACCTGTCTGTGCCCTTTCAAACTTTCATAGGTGGTAAAAGAAAGGTGGTCAGTGACCACACAGTCCATGTTCATTCTTTTAAATAAAGCAACATCATATCATAAACTAAAAATAAAGGAACCCATAGTTGATGGTTAGTCCTCTTTCATCAGAAGAGAAGTGATGCAAAAGGCAAGCAGGTAGGTAGTCAATAGTTTTCTTTCTTGCTATTATGTACTAACCTTAGGCAGAACTGGGAAAGTTGAGTATTTGACCAGATCATGCTTTGCTTTGCATTTGCCTCTCTTCTCCTGAAAGTGGAATGTACTGTCTTTACTGGTGACATTATTAACTGGTGAGTTAATGTAGTTATTTAACTACATTAACTACATTAATTAGTTAATTAATTAACTACATTAATGTAGTTAATTCAGAGGGTAGACTCTGAATTCAGAAAGTCTTGGTAGTCTATAGCTGTACCACCCTGAACTTACCCAGTCTTACCAGGAAGTCTCCATGTAGGTTCTGGCCCCACAACTTTCTAGTTGTTTGACCTCAGGTCACTGAACGTAATGTTGATATGAAATGTCTTCCTTGTAAGGCTGCTATGAGACATAAATTTGAAAATTTCATACCCGGACATAGTAAATCCTTAAGTTGTAGTTGTTTAGTCCTGCCCAACTCTTTTACGATCCCATGGACTGTAGCCAGCCAGGCTCCTCTCTCCAAAGGATTTCCCAAGCAAGAACACTAAAGAAGGTTGCCATTTCCTTCTCCAGGGGAATCTGTGTGACCGAGGGATGGAACCTGCGTTTCCTGCCTTGGCAGGTGGGTTCTTTACCACTGAGTCACCAAGGAAGCCCACACCCATGCTCAGTACATGTTAGAGTACAATAAAGAAAGTGATAGCTATTGTATATTTTTGTATTTAATTCTTTTACTTTATCCTTTCACATTTATTATCCCAGAATGGCAATGGATGATTATTAACTCTATTTTATCATCAGAGAAAAGCAAAGAAGCGTACATATATCTCTCTGAAATCTTTTTCACTGGCAAACTTTAAAGCAAAAATATATCATGGATTTATTCATGTAACAAAGAGTGATTAAGCACATGCTATGTACAAGGATCTGTGATAAGCACTGGAGATTCAGAATTGTTTTTTAAGATGTCTGTATGACTGTTCCCACTTTAAGAAGTTCAGAGTCTAGTCGGGGAAAAAAGACTACTAGGTGGGTATAGTAGGATGAGTGCTGGAAGAAAGGCATAAGCTAATTCTATGGGAATGGTGGAAGAGGCTATGCAGAAGCACTGATGCTTGAGTTGTGTCTTTAAAAATGGGTAGGAGTGGTAGTGGGGGACTGCGTTCGCGCTTTCCCCTGGGGGAAAAAAAAAAAAAAAAGAAAAAAATGGGTAGGAGTCCCTGGTGAAGCAGTAGCAGTGGAGGCCAAAGCTGCAGCTGAACTGGCACAGCCAGTGAGCATGATGTGCCCGGAGTAAGTGAAGGGAGAACATGATGCACTATTTAAGCTCTTGAATAACACAGGAAAACCAGTTTCTCAATTCATATTTCAAAGCTAAAATAATAAAACATCAAAAATAGTACCAATTATAGCCTGATCTTTCTAATGTATAATCAGAAATTCCTAAATAGTAGCAAATGAAACACAGCTGTAAACCGTGACCAAATTAAGTTAATTCTTGGAATGCAATTAATAGGTCAAGAGAGACTGTCTCATCTTAGTGTCTGCCAGAAAGGCATCTGGTAAAATTCATTATCCTCTTTGAGAAAAACATTAAGCTAAAATGGTAGAATTTCCTTCACATGATAAAGAATGTCAATCTCAAACCAATAGGAAACAAAGCAGTAAGACTTAAGGTATCCACTAAAATGAGGTGGAGGTCAAGGCTGTCAACCATTACCTCTATCATCTAGCAGTATTCTGAATTTAAGGCATTTAAAATGGGAAAGTTATCAGTGTTTGCAGATAATATTTTCTAATGGGAAATATCTACCAGAAGCTGTAAGAACTAATAAATGAATCAAGGTGGTTATTTTTTAAATAAATATATAAAAATCAGTTTTCTATATTATTATAAATAACCTTTTAGAACACTGTGTTTTTAATGGAAAAATACATTCCATAAAAATTACAAGAATAAAATAGGCAAAAGTAAATTTAATACTGATGTAAGGTCATAAGAGCTAGATATTTTTTTCATTATAAAACCCTGTAACATGGCACAGAGAAACAACAAATTCAGGGAGGAAGTTTCAAAATTATAAAAGTGTCAATTCTTAATTTGCCACAGTTCAGTTTCAATCATAATCTCAGTTCTCCATCTTCAATCACATATTTATATTCAGTAATGTTCTAAAGCATATCTGAAGAGAAAATCATGTGAGAATATGCAAGAAAAAAATAATGTAATGATGATAAACAGTCTATCAGATCGCAAAACATAAAGCTAAAATCATTTACAGTTTTTGGTATACGACAAAGAATAAAATGACCTATGAAACAATGTAAACTGTAGAAACTATCTCAAGAAATTAGTGTATAATTAATCAATGGATAGTTGAAAGTATTCAGAGTAGTGGGGTTTAAGACTATTCAATAAATAAAAATGGGATAATAAACACTTAGAAAAAAGATTCTTACTCCACATCATATAGTTAATTAAAATCCACAGAAATTAAATATCAAATGTATCATATGTATCCATCAAAGCATATGAGAAAAAATTAATGAATATTCATATACAGATAGAAAACAATCTCACAAGTCTAATACCAAATGCAGAAAATATATATTTATATAAATGTGTAGAGATTTGACTTCATGAAAATTTATGTTTAAAAAGGCCATAAACAACAGTAAAAATTCATGGGAAAATTAGGGAAGTATTATTTTTAAAACTTTATTATCCTGAATACACAGAAAGCTCCTAAAAGCTTACAGAAAAATATTTATAGAAAAGTAAATAATATGAACAAACAGAACCCAAAGAAGAAATGCAAAAAGCCCATAAATAATAGCTAGAGGTAGAAAACAGCAAAATATTTTATCAATAGGGAGCACATTATTACAGTACTTTGCAGCCTTTCTTCAAAATGAAATAAGTCTAAATAAGCCTATATGAAATAGTGTCAACGATATATAAGAGTGGGTTTGGTAAGTTCCCATTTCTATTAATAGTATAAAAACATGTATGTAGGTATTTATGTATCAATAGAAGATTTTTACTATGTTATTCATGAAACTGCTCATTCACTTAGTAAGTATCTATTGAGTGCCTCCTATATGCCAGGAGTATTGTTTTCATGGGGCAATATGAGGCTTGTGCTAACTCTGCAGTGAGTAACCTTAGAGAGGGGGACCTCAAAAGGGAGAAAACAAACTTCTCACTTCATTGTGCTTGTTGAGATTTTATATTGCTACAAACCTTATGTTTCCAATATTATTATGGGCCAAGAAGTATTTCTTTGGCTGTATAAAATTTTGTAATCAAAGAAATTCATCAAGACAATGTTTTCCTATCAAATTAGCAATGATTATTTCTGTATTGATGAAGATATGAGGAAACAGGCACCCTCAAACACTTTGATTGATTCAAAGGAATTTTTAAATCAAAATCTTAAAAAGTTGCATAAGTTTCAACATGATAATTCCATGCATAAGACAAATTTAAAAGATGGAAATTCCCATGAAAATGAACAAATAGATATTAAGATGTTCTTCATTCATTATGTACAACAGTGAAATATTAGAAATTAAATTTCTAATACTGTGAGACTATCTAAATGTTATATCTGTAGAATGGGAGGCTATGCCTTTATTATCAGTGATAAGCTCTTTGAAGACAGGGGCCACATCTTTTTCATTTATCTTTAGCATCAGTAAGTATATATTTATGCATATGAGTATGCAGTCACTAAGATAATGTTATAGAACCTATATTTTGTCTCAGCGTTCCCCATGCCATTTTTAATTAATAATTCAGTATAGCAGAGGATAAAATCATATGCACATTATGATCCAATTTTGGTTGTATAAATATACATACATTCATAGAAAAACTTATAAAAACTTTGGTAGTAGGATTCATATAACTTCCATTTTGTTTCTTGTGCTGAATTTTTTGGGTTTGTTTTCCAGTTTCACACATAAGTGATTTCTCACTGTAAGCTTCAAACCCTGCAAATGAAGCAGTTGATAGAGATCCATCAGTCCCCTTCTCAAAAATAAGCTGATCTTTGGCCAAGGTTTAAGTGACTCACTATCATCCTCTAAACAGGTTCAAGGGGACCATAGGAAAGACCAAGTATCCTGCCCAGCATGCGTTCTTCAAAAGAGGTGAGAATGGCATGGGGAGGGCTGGCCAGTTGTATATCTTGCATAGACAGTGACTCTGCTAACACAGCAGACAACAAAAGTTCACTCCAGAACCAAAGATGTGTTAGAGATCATGGCGATCAGTAAGTTGGAATAAGGAGAGAGCACAGATTCCTGTTTTCAAGCCCTGCAATCTGCCTTTCTTCTCACTGGGGTCACAGCACCGACATGCCCCCACCTTCCCTCACCTCAAAACATCATTCCATGATCAGAAGACAACAATCCAAGTCCATCTATGAAACCCCTTGTTTATCATTTACAACTTACAGTAGTGTTGTTTTATTCAGCATGCATTTTTATCTGTTTTAATAAAGATTATTAATAAAATAAATTCTATATAAATATATAAATATTTATTTTAATGTATATTAAAAAAATAAAAATATAGTGAAAGTATAAGACATAAAGCTCTCATAAGTTTGCTCCTAACTCTGCTTTCTCTGCCAACTTATTTTGCCATTAATTTTTTTTGCTTTTTTTATTTCTTTTTAAAAAATTTATCTATTTTAATTGGAGGCTATTTACTTTCATTTGTACTTAATGTTAAATTTAAATTCTATATGTTTTAATTATGTAGAAATCATAAATATATTCTTAATATTAACAATAATTTTAATATTACATAAAAAATGAACTCTTAGACCATTCTTCCCAGAAAAAAACCAGTTATCAAAAAAAAAAAAAAACAGTTATCAATTGTCTGTTCTAGATTCTTCTAAGTATTTCCACTCACAAATGTTTACTGTAGAAACACATAGTTTAACCTTATAGGAGTTTGGTTTTTTAATATGTAAGTAGTATGCTACGCATAGAACGTGTTTTTCTTCATGGAACCATGAGTTTGGAATATTATGTCTCAGGTATGCATAAATCAATACATATGAATGTGTGTGTATTAAATACTGATGAACAATATTCTTACCATAATATTGTATACAAATTAAATTATATACAAAATATATACAAATTATATTGTATATAAATTTGTATACAAAGGTATACAAATCTTCATTGTACAATTCAAAGTCCAGCTGCCCAGCCCTGTCACACAATAACTCTGTGATGTTGGCTGAATTAACTTCTCTGAGCTACCATATCCTCATCGTAAAATGGAGATGAGATTATCATTGTATTAATAATGAGGCATAAATGAGCTGGCATTTATAAAGTGCTTGACACACCTAAACCCTAGGCTCATGTCTGTTAGACATGCATACGGTGAGGTCCACAATGGGTGAAGAATGGACGTAGATCTGGTCTCGCAGGCCCGTGTGGCTGCTGGTGCAGCATATACTCCATCATGATCCTCTCTGGGAAGAAGGGGTGAACACCAACTCCCACACTTCCAATTGGAAGTGGAGACCCAGCAGAGAAGTGGCTTGACAGTCAACCATAGAGTGAGCTACTGTGACCCTCATCTTCCTACTTTCAAGGCTCTACCTGGACCACTCCACATGGTTAGACTCTCAGCCTCACCCTTTCTCACTTTCTGAGCTTCTCCATTGCAAGGGGCAGTGTGGTAGGTGAAGCATCCAGCCTTTCTCCTCCAGAGACAGAGTACCCTGAAGAGGCCAGCAAAGAAGTGCTACCTGACTCACCACCATCCACACCTCTTTCCCTTGCCTCTATATAAGAATTCCTACAGTTCCACCTTGATCACGCATGTCCATCTGTACCCCCTTCTACATCCCACTACTACTGCAGGACAAGCCCCATAAGGTGGTCACCTTGTCTTTCCTCTGAAACAATGTCTGCAAAATATTCCTAAGCATTTCTCTGCCTATTGACTCTGTTTTAAGAACTTCCATGGCTCCTTGTTATTAATTCCTGTAGACTTAAATCTGGGTGAGTTTAATATTTCCACCCAGGCTTTCCAAGAGACAAGGAAAAGTTAAAATAACATGTAGCAGGTTTCTGGAATTCCATCATAAATTTGCACCCTAAGCAGTTGTTACCTCTCCTCCCTGAATCCCCCAGAAGCTTTGATGGCAACCCCACCCTGCTCAGCGCTGAGCCAGTTCTGACCATGGAGGGAGTTGGTGAACACCATCAGTAAGTGGAGTTTGGAGTTGACTTTGCTGTCCCCATCAGAGTGGGAGAGAGGAGTCCCCCCAGAGTGGCCACAGGTCTGACTCTTTCTTGAGCCAAGCCCCTGATTCTCCCTGGGAGGTGGGATCACTTCCTGTCTCATCAGACAGGACTGCTGCTTTAAGTCCCTCCTCAGTCTCCTAGAGTCTCCCTCTGCCTCGTTGCTGAACTGGCCCAAACCCAGTGGTCCACTTCCCTTAGACGGGGCTGACCTGTGACCGCCCCCTGTCCCTTCTGCCTCCTTACCCCCAAACAGCTAGTCCAGGATTCTGTCCCTTAGCAGCTTACTACTGAATTCCACTTTCAAGTTTCCCCCCCCTTTTCACCAGGCCCTTCTTTCCCCACCTCCTCCTCAGCACCCCCCCCTTTTTTTTAATAGAGGATGGTATTTGAGATGAAACATATCTATATTTTTGGTTTTCTTCTCACAACAGTCCATGAGGTGAGTGTTTTAACTTGCATTTTAGAAAAAAAAGAAAAGGAACTGAAATTCAGGTCAGGAAATATGCTCTCCAGATAAATGGTGTGGCCAGAATTAGATGGGGACAGACCCCTCTTTCTTTGACTGCTCTATGCTTCCTGGGGACAATGAGTGGGTAACTACCTTCCCACTTCTGCTTGGGATACACTTAGACTTCAGGAAACTACTGATCATGGTTGGCTATGATACCTTTCTCTAGCTTTTTGTATATTTACCTGAACCAAAGATGGAAGGAGCTTAGGTAACATCTGTTAACATTAATGCATGCGGTTTGCCACTAATAATGCCATGTTCTCTCAGTGGAAATGTCTGGTTTACAGATCATGAGGAGAAGGATTTATCAAACTCCACATGGGCTTACTCAAAAAATAATGTTCTTCAAAGCCACCCATGCTTTGTGCTGATGAAGTTCTGGTGGAGTGAGGATTGAATTTTTGCAAGTGGTTCTATAATTTGCAAGCCACGGGCAGCACTGGAAGCTATCACCTCAAGGAAGATGTGCTTTAGCAGATTTGTTCTTCACTGAAAGAAAACCAGCATGCCAGAGGCACAAGGAAAGTTGGCCAAGGGAAGTATCTCTGTAATGGTGCCAGAGTCGAGTTAATTTCACTGTGGATGCTGGGACTCACCTGAGGAATAGTGAGGAGGATGGCAGTGGCATTCTGGAGGGCTGGGAACTAGAGAGGGGAATCTATGTCAAGGATGCAACAGTCAGATTGAGAAGAGCCTCAAGATCGTGAAAGAGAGCCTGAGGCTAAAACACAAGAAGAGCCAGTCTCCAAGCAGGTGAGCAGGGGGCAGACTATGGGTAGAGACACCTGTCAAAGCCAGAGGATAGAGTGAAGGGCTCTGAGTCAAGGGAGTGAGGCAGCTCAAGTGTCACAAACAGTATCCTAGAGATAATGCTATGGAGCCAAAAGAGGAAGTAGTTCCTTTCCTTGGGATAGCCAAGGAAGGCTTTGCAAAGGAGGTGACATTTAAGATGGATCTCGAAAAGATGAACATGAGTTCTCAGGATGGAGGATGGGGATCCAAGAGGAAAGCCCATCCAGACAGAGGAAATGATAGGTACCAAGTAGCAGAAGTCACAATGTTTAGAATTTATCAAAGGAGATCCAGGATTTGACCCAGAATATCATGCATTTGCTTGTAGAAAAGAAGGAAAGAAAAAGAAAGTAGGAGAGGGAAAGCAATGAGGGAAAAGAGGAGAGAAAATGCCATTCCACATTAGAGATACATTTTTTTCTGTCTTACCTACCTTTTGTATAATATCCAAGTGTTAATACAGAAAGCTATGAAATAGAAAGTATGAAAATGAATTTCAGTTCTGGAGCACTGAAGCCATGGAAAGTGAGTTCCAGGGGAAAATTAGAAGTCATTCAAGATGAAGTTTCCTAACTGAACATTTTTTTCTTTCTTTTATGCATCCTTCTCCTGCCTACTTCTTCCCTTCTCTAATTTCTGAGGTTGGAAATGGGACAGGGGTGGAATTTAAATTATTTTTTTGGTTTCTAGCAGAATTTAGGCTGGGAAAAAAATGACAGGTAAGCACTTTCATTTTAAAAATGAGAAAGTTGGGGTCAGAGTACAGAAGGTTACTTTCAAAAGACCTCAGAACTACTGAATGCCAAGGCTGGGAGTAAAGCCCCCATCCCTCCTTTCTTAACTCAAGTCTGTGATCCTCATAAGTTCTCCAGCCTACACTAAGAACCTCTGCCTGCCCCTTCATCCTTCCTTGATGCAGGACACAAGTACGGGCAGGATGCTCCAGGGTCCAGGACCAACCCATGTGGCAACTTCAGGATTCGCCAGTGAATCCTGCTCCAGAGAAAAAGACTCAAGTGTGTTGATGCCTATGAGCTAGCTCTTTCTTCTCCAGGGACTTCCAGGGATCCATCTGAAGAGCCTTTGATTTATTATCATTCCCTGGGGACCATAAGAGTTAAGAAAAGAGGTGAGAAGGAGGGAAGGAGAGCAAGAGAAACCAGATTCCAATTTCTCTCCAGCAAAGGAGAACTAAGGTTTGACATAAGAGTCTTTGACTCAGACTTTACCTTTATTAAGTAATAATGTTATTTGTTATAATAGAGAACATTTATTGGACTTTACTTTGGTTCCAGGTACTATGCAGGTGGTGTGTCCACATCATCTTTAACCCTGACAAAATCCCAGAATGGCTTCATCATTCCCATTTTGTTGATAAAGAAACCATAGAGAGTTTAAAGCCCTCATCCAAGGTTACACGTTGACAACTTTGGCAGCCTCAGGATTTGACTTCAGATCACCCTGACTCCAAACCTTATTTTTAAGAGCTGTGTGACCTTGAGCAATGCGAGTTCCTCATCTGTGACACAGCAAATAATAATAAAAATTCATGTTGTGGAAAGACTCATAGAATAAATAAATCAAAATAAATAAAATAACTGCTACCTATCAGGATTGCCATCAGGATTAAATGAGTTGATAGGGGAAAGTGCTTTGTAAACTGCAATACACCATGCAAATTTTATCAGTATTATTATTCCCCAAAATCTGGTTGTTCCCATAAAGTAGTCTATGGCATATATTTATGACAACATGACTCAGAAACAATTTTCATTCTGATGGGTTGCCTCCCTATCATGTTATTAAAAGGTTAAGGAAAATGAACAATGGAGGATTAAGATTAGATCTTTCACACATGAAACCACAAAATCAATAAAGCCCCCCGTAATCCATCCGACGTTATGAAGAAATATACCCGAGGCACCCGGAATGATTACTCAAGGAAATGTCAACAGGTATCGACAAGAAACCTGGCAAGGCAGCCTTGGCCGAGGCTTGGCTGCTGCCTCCCCTCACTCTAGCATGCTCCTGGAAAACTGAGACTCACTTTCGGAGACATGGAGCAGTGAGGGGACTAAGAAGAGGGGCCCTTTTCCTTCTCACAAATTCTGTAAAATTTATGTTTCTGCATTTGGGTCAGAGCTGCCTGGGAAAAATGATAGCCTAAACAGCACCATGGGGAGCATGTGATTACACTTATCTGTGGCCAGTATGAAAGCCCATTTTTATAAAACCTGCTGTGATTATCCTTACGCTATGATGGTCATTAGCACTGTGGTTCTTATTCAGTATTTAGAGGATGCCAACTCTGTTGCTGGACACCTGTGTGATTGGGGCCAAGGCTGAAAACTCAAAGTAGTGCGTTCTCCTTGGAGGGTTTCTTCTTCCTGCCCACCCAGGAAGGGATGCCTGGAGATGTCAGAGGAAGATAGAGTTCTGGTGAGTGTTGTGGTCCGCTTTTGGTCAAAAGTCTAAGATTTGGCTAAAGTTAAGATTAAAACCTGGCCCTAGGGTGCCTTAAGATAGTATGATAGAGCTCCCTCATCCCTTCTACTTAGGTAAGGATACAGCAAGTTGGAAAACAGCTAATGAACCAAGAAGAGAGTCTCACCAGACACCAAATCTGCTGGCACCATGATCTTGGACTCCCAACCTCCAAAACTGTGAGAAATAAGTTTCTGTTGTTTATTAGCTACCCAATCTGGTGTTTTGTGATAGCAAGCTGAATGGACTGAGACACTCACATTTGCACCCTGCAGCAGGGCTACAGAGTCTGTGCATATCCGCCGCCCACATTGCCCTCTCAGGAGACCGAGGATTCCGTCTTGTCTGGCTCATTCACAAAGACGGCGGTGTCAGTTTCCAGGATCAAGAGAGCCTCTGAGAAAGAGCAGAGACACAACTAGGCAAATGCAGTCATTCAAACATGGGTCCAGGGTCATTCGACTAGTACATTCAGGACAAATAGAAACTATCGAAGTAATATTGTGCATAAAAATCAAAATTGTATTAAAATTCACATAAGACTTCTAAAATAATTCATTTGTACATCAAGCAGTTTTTTAAAAAAAACCTTTCTTGGGCTGGTGTCATCTTCGTTCAGTTACTCAGTTGTGTCTGACTCTTTGCCACCCCATGGACTGCAGCACACGAGGCTTCCCTGGTGTGCTACATTCACAATCTCCCGGAGTTTGCTCAAACTCCTATCCATTGAGTCAGTGATGCCATCCAGCTATTCGTCCTCTGTTGTCCCCTTCTCCTCCTGCCTTCAACCTTTCCCAGCATCAGGGTCTTTTCCAATGAATCAGTTCTTCGCATCAGGTGGCCAAAATATTTATTGGAGCGTCAGCTTCAGGTTCAGCATCAGTCCTTCCAGTGAATATTCAGGACTGATTTCCTTTAGGATTGACTGGTTTGATCTCTTTGCAGTCCAAGGGACTCTCAAGAGTCTTCTCCAACACCACAATCGAAGGCATCAATTTTTTGGCACTCAGCCTTTTTTGTTGTCCAACTCTCACATCCGTACATGACTATGGGAAAAACCATAGCTTTGACTATACAGACCTTTGTAGGGAAAGTAATGTCTCTGCTTTTTAATACCGTGTCTAGGTTTGTCATAGCTTTTCAGGATGAGATGGTTGGATGGCAGCACCGACTTGATGGACATGAGTTTGAGCAAGCTTTGGGAGTTGGTGATGGACAGGGAAGCCTGAGGTGCTGCAGTTCATAGCGTCGCAAAGAGTTGGACACAACTGAGTGACTGAACTGAACTGAACTACTTCCAAGGAGCCAGCATCTTTTAATTTCACGGCTGCAGTCACCGTCCACAGTGATTTTGGAGCCCAAGAAAATAAACTTTGTCACTGTTTCTATTGTTCCCCCATCTATTTGCCATGATGTGATGGGACTTGAAAGCCATGATCTTTGTTTTTTGAATGTTGAGTTTTAAGTCAGCTTTTTCATTCTCCTCTTTCATCTTTATCAAGAGGCTCTTTTTTTTTTTAATTTTTTTAATTTATTTATTTTTTGTCATACATTGATATGAATCAGCCATAGATTTACACGTATTCCCCATCCCGAGCCCCCCTCCCACCTCCCTCTCCACCCGATTCCTCTGGGTCTTCCCAGTGCACCAGGCCCGAGCACTTGTCTCATGCATCCCACCTGGGCTGGTGATCTGTTTCACCATAGATAGTATACATGCTGTTCTTTTGAAGTATCCCACCCTCACATTCTCCCACAGAGTTCAAAAGTCTGTTCTGTATTTCTGTGTCTCTTTTTCTGTTTTGCATATAGGGTTATCGTTACCATCTTTCTAAATTCCATATATATGTGTTAGTATGCTGTAATGTTCTTTATCTTTCTGGCTTACTTCACTCTGTATAAGGGGCTTCAGTTTCATCCATCTCATTAGGACTGATTCAAATGAATTCTTTTTAACGGCTGAGTAATATTCCATGGTGTATATGTACCACAGCTTCCTTATCCATTCATCTGCTGATGGGCATGTAGGTTGCTTCCATGTCCTGGCTATTATAAACAGTGCTGCGATGAACATTGGGGTGCACGTGTCTCTTTCAGATCTGGTTTCCTCAGTGTGTATGCCCAGAAGTGGGATTGCTGGGTCATATGGCAGTTCTATTTCCAGTTTTTTAAGAAGTCTCCACACTGTTTTCCATAGCGGCTGTACTAGTTTGCATTCCCACCAACAGTGTAAGAGGGTTCCCTTTTCTCCACACCCTCTCCAGCATTTATTGCTTGTAGACTTTTGGATAGCAGCCATCCTGACTGGCGTGTAATGGTACCTCAAACTCATTCTATGAGGCCACCATCACCCTAATTCCAAAACCAGACAAAGATGCCACAAAAAAAGAAAACTACAGGCCAATATCACTGATGAACATAGATGCAAAAATCCTTAACAAAATTCTAGCAAACAGAATCCAACAACATATTAAAAAAATCATACACCATGACCAAGTGGGCTTTATCCCAGGAATGCAAGGATTCTTTAATATCCACAAATCAATCAATGTAATACACCACATTAACAAATTGAAAGATAAAAACCATATGATTATCTCAATAGATGCAGAGAAAGCCTTTGACAAAATTCAACACTCATTTATGATTAAAACTCTCCAAAAAGCAGGAATAGAAGGAACATACCTCAACATTATAAAAGCCATATATGACAAACCCACAGCAAGCATCACCCTCAATGGTGAAAAATTGAAAGCATTTCCCCTGAAATCAGGAACAAGACAAGGGTGCCCACTCTCACCACTACTATTCAACATAGTGTTGGAAGTTTTGGCCACAGCAATCAGAGCAGAAAAAGAAGTAAAAGGAATCCAGATAGGAAAAGTGAAGTGAAGTGAAGAAGTGAAACTCTCACTGTTTGCAGATGACGTGATCCTCTACATAGAAAACCCTAAAGACTCTACCAGAAAATTACTAGAGCTAATCAATGAATATAGTAAAGTTGCAGGATATAAAATTAACACACAGAAATCCCTTGCATTCCTATATACTAACAATGAAAAAACAGAAAGAGAAATTAAAGAAACAATACCATTCACCATTGCAACAAAAAGAATAAAATACTTAGGAGTATATCTACCTAAAGAAACAAAAGACCTATACATAGAAAACTATAAAACACTGATGAAAGAAATCAAAGAGGACACAAACAGATGGCGAAACATACCGTGCTCATGGATTGGAAGAATCAATATTGTCAAAATGGCTATTCTACCCAAAGCAATCTATAGATTCAATGCAATCCCTATCAAGTTACCAATGGTATTTTTCACAGAACTAGAACAAATAATTTCACAATTTGTATGGAAATACAAAAAACCTCGAATAGCCAAAGTAATCTTGAGAAAGAAGAATGGAACTGGAGGAATCAACCTGCCTGACTTCAGACTCTACTACAAAGCCACAGTCATCAAGACAGTATGGTACTGGCACAAAGACAGAAATATAGATCAATGGAACAGAATAGAAAGCCCAGAGATAAATCCACGAACCTATGGACACCTTATCTTTGACAAAGGAGGCAAGGATATACAATGGAAAAAAGACAACCTCTTTAACAAGTGGTGCTGGGAAAACTGGTCAACCACTTGTAAAAGAATGAAACTAGAACACTTTCTAACACCATACACAAAAATAAACTCAAAATGGATTAAAGATCTAAATGTAAGACCAGAAACTATAAAACTCCTAGAGGAGAACATAGGCAAAACACTCTCCGACATAAATCACAGCAAGATCCTCTATGACCCACCTCCCAGAATATTGGAAATAAAAGCAAAACTAAACAAATGGGACCTAATGAAACTTAAAAGCTTTTGCACTACAAAGGAAACTATAAGTAAGGTGAAAAGACAGCCGTCAGATTGGGAGAAAATAATAGCAAATGAAGAAACAGACAAAGGATTAATCTCAAAAATATACAAGCAACTCCTGCAGCTCAATTCCAGAAAAATAAATGACCCAATCAAAAAATGGGCCAAAGAACTAAACAGACATTTCTCCAAAGAAGACATACAGATGGCTAACAAACACATGAAAAGATGCTCAACATCACTCATTATTAGAGAAATGCAAATCAAAACCACAATGAGGTATCAAGAGGCTCTTTAATTCCTCTTAGCTTTCTGCCATAAAGGTACTATCATCTGTATATCTGAGGTCATTGGTACTTCTGACAATCTTGATTCCAGCTTGTGCTTCATCCATCCAGGCATTTCACATGATGCACTCTACATGTAAGTCAAATAAGCAGGGTGGCAATATACAGACTTGATGTACTCCTTTCCCAATTTGAAACCAGTCCATTGTTCCATGTCCAGTTCTAACTGTTGCTTCTTGACCTGCATAGAGGTTTCGCAGGAAGCAGGTAAGGTGTCTGGTATTCCCATCTCCTGAAGAATTTCCCACAGTTTGCTGTGATCCACACAGTCAAAGGCTTTAGTGTAGTCAATGAAGAAGAAGTAAATGTTTTTCTGGAATTCTTTAGTTTTTTCTATGATCCAACTGATGTTGGTAATTTGATCTCTGCTTCCCCTACCTTTTCTAAATCCAGCTTGTACATCTGGAAGTTCTCAGTTCACATACTGTTGAACCCTAGCTTGAAGGATTTTTAGCATTACTTTGCTAACATGTGAGATGAGTGCAATTGTGTGGTAGTTTGAACATTCTTTGGCTTTGCCTTTCTTCAGGATTGGAAAGAAAACTGGCCTTTTCCAGTCCTGTGGCCACTGCTGAGTTTTCCAAATTTGCTGGCATATTGAGGGCAGCATCATCTTTTAGGACTTGAAATAGCTCAGCTGGTGAGTCAGTATGATTTAGGTGCCCAGGTGATTCAGCCTTGCCATTGACTCTGCTGTTTGTCAGCGCTGTGTAGGAGCCAAGGCCACAGCCTTCCTCCCTAGCACAAGCTGCATGGTGGGTACTGGCTGCACCTAGAGAGACGTGAATGTTCCCTCTGCCAAGAGGGCTGTCATTCTAGTCTTGTCCACTCTGGGTGCTAAAATTCTCTCACCAGTAGACAGATACAGGAGCCCATCCACATCTTGTATCCTGCCAGAGGGACGTATACATTGAAATTTATGCAATTAACCATCAGGATAATGGCAATAATATTAATTGTTAAAATTTTTTGAAATCCTGCTATACATGGCACTGTGCTAAACACCCTCACCAACCTAAACAAAAAAGTTGATAACTTGACACAAGTCCACTCATCCAGCAAGAGGCAGGCTTTATTTACAACCAGACATTCTGACTGCAAAGCCAGTTCTCTTAATGTGTATGCAAGGCAGGCCTAGTGTCATATGTCTGTTATGACCCAGTAAAGCTGAAATAATGTAGAACATGCTGAGGAGATGCTAGACTGGGGTCCTGACGTTGACGTCTTCGTCAGCTAAGGGTGCAGCCGCAGGCCAGGTTGGACTACGCCTCCTGCTTTGTTTTGCTTGTCAGGTCTGTTGATTCTCTTCTGAGTGTCCCAGCTCCTCTCTCTGATGCCCTGTCTCTGCATTGTGTCATGTCCATTTGTCAGGAGTCTTCAAATCCTTTGAAGGAAGACCTTGGTCTTACACCTGCCAATTCTCAAAGTTGGTGTGAGTCTTGTCCTGATCAGAGAATTGCTGCCTTACCTGTGAGTCTGGAGATGATGTTTTCCCATGGTGGTGGGACAGTGGCATGCCCAGCTCTCTAATCAAAAACCCCTGCCTCCCTCTGTAAGCCGTAGTTTCTAGAAGCAGTGCTTAAAGAAAGGTATTTGCAGACTCTTTGGAGGAGAAAAAGGCTCTCCTGATTAAGACATATTTAAAAACAATGATGTTATTAAACGATGCCACTTCTTGAATGAGGTCGCTGGTCTCCAAAGACGGTTCCCAGTGACCCACACCTCACTGTATTCACCCCTGTGTGTCTCTTCCTTCCACAAGGGCTGGCCCTGTGACTCACGGTAGCCAATTGAATGAGATAGAAGCAAAGTAGCACCAGTTCCAGACTAGAGCTTTGGTCTGGCAGCTTCTTGGCACTCTGAACTGGCATGTAAGAAGCCCCAAGTGGAGTGGCCACCTGAAGAAAAGGCCTTAAGAACAGAGACCCCGGAAATCTGCCCAGCCGAGTCAACAGGCATATGAGTGGAGAAGCCATCTGGAATGTTCCAGAACCAGTGGGCATCATATAGAACAGAGATGACCACTCCTGCTGGCCCCTGTTCAAATTCTTGACCTCCAGAATTGTGAATAATAGTAAAATAATTGATGTTTTAAGTCACTAAGTTTGGGGATGATCCTTTTTTAAAATGTATTTTTTTGAAATATAGTTGATTTACAATGCTGTGTTAATTTCTACTATACAGTAAACTAATTTAGTTATACACACATATATATACTTTTATATATGTGTGTGTGTTTGTGTATGTGTACCTTCTTTTTCATATTCTTTCCCATTAGAGTTTTTCACAAGATATTGAATATAGCTCCCTGTGCTATATAGTAGGACCTTGTCCATCCTGTATAACAGTTTGCATCTGCTAATTCCAAATTCCTAATCCTTCCCTCCCCCTTGGCAATCAGAAGTCTGCTCTATGTGTCTATGGGTCTGTTTCTATTTTGTAGATAACTTCGTTTGTGTCATATTTTAGATTCCACATATAAGTGATATCATGTGGTATTTGTTTTTCTCTAACTTATTTCACTTAGTATGATCGTTTCTAGGTCCACCCATGTCGCTGCAAATGGGATTATTTTATTATTTTTAACGGGTGGGTAATACTCCATTGTATATATGTACCACATTTTCTTTGTCCATTCATCTGTCAGTGGACATTTGGGTTGTTTCTATGTCTTGGCTTTTGTAAATAGTGCTGCAGAGAACAGTGGGGTGCATGTATCTTTTTAAATTATACTTTTCTCCAGATATATGCCCATGAGTGGGATTACAGGACTTTTTGACAACTCTGTTTTTAGTTTTTTGAAGACCTCCATAGTGGCTATGCCAATGGTATAGGAGGTTCTTTGAGATGATTCTTTATGGCAACACTGGATAACAGAAACTCTGTGTGACAGAATGTAACATCATTAGTTGCATCAGTAATTCAAAGTCTGATCACTATACTGTTCGGTTTGGGTTTCCAAGTGCAGGTAAGTTTTTCCAGAGTTCCTTCCCTTCCCCAAACCATCACCCTAATAATATCAGGCAAGTATATGATTTTACTTATAGTTACTCAGGTCATCATTATAGATATGTATGATTATTCAAGTTTATTTCCTCTAGGAACCTGGGAGCTCCATGTGGGCAAGAAACATGGGTTTTATTTACTGATGCATCCCCCACTTTAACACAAGGCTCCCTGCACAGTAGACATCAAAAATATCTAGATATTTGAGTGAATAAATACACTGGTATGAAGTTCAGAGGAACTAAAGCATAGACTGAGAAATATTCATTTGCCAGGCTAAGAAGTTTGAACTTGATCCACTAGTGAGTGAATGAACAGATGAAAAGGTGGCTTAAATTTCACCATTTGCCACAGTTAATCCACAAAATCAATGCAACTACATAATCCATTGAGTCATTTCAAGTCCCCCAGGTAATTAGTTTCCTGGCATATTGCCAGGCGGAATCCTATTTCCCCTCCTCACACATTTCTAGCATTCCTGGAAATAATCTGAAATAGAAAATGAGTATTCAATGTTTTATTTTTAAATAATTGCCTGTACTTTAATCTAAAAACATTTACAAAAGCATGTTACTCTGTGTTGAACTCCAGACATTTCATTACCTATGCCAGTAACGTCAATGGACTTTATGGGGTCAGTGAAATATCCTTAGACTCTGGGAACCAGAAGAGTGTTTCATAGAAAATATGATGTACTGTGCTCTAATATGAAACATGCAATTATGTATAGATTCTGAGAGCCACTAGGTAACCTATGAATCATCCACTTTCCCCATGTGTGAATCCCGGACACACTGCTACTTAATGATATTCCTTGAAGTTTTCCCCAGTTTAAAGACCACATTAAAAGCATAGTTTTCAAATTCCATATATAAAATTAAAAAGATGGTAACGATAACACTATATGCAAAACAAAAAGAGACACAGATGTACAAAACAGACTTTTAGACTCTGTGGGAAAAGGCGAGGGTGGGATGTTCTGAGAGAATAGCATTGAAACAAGTATACTATCAAGGGTGAAACAGATCACCAGCCCAGGTTGGATGCATGAGACAAGTGCTCAGGGCTGGTGCACTGGAAAGACCCAGAGGAATGGGATGGGGAGGGAGGCGGGAGGGGGGATTGGGATGGGGAACACATGTAAATCCATGGCTGATTCATGTCAATGTATGGCAAAAACCACTACATTATTGTAAAGTAATTAGCCTCCAACTAATAAAAATAAGTGGGGGAAAAAAAGAAAAAAATAAATAAAAGCATAGTTTTCATCACTGTCAGGACCCATCTGTCTGCTAATGTTTCTTCTTTACCCCTTCTTCTCACATATACTGTAGAGTCTCTCTGATCAGCGCTCTTGTCAATGACAAGGAGCCAGCAGCATGCCCTTTCCAGCGCGGAATCACTAGCATCAAATCTAATCGTACCTAGGAGGGCTCTCCCCGATCTTTCCAGTTGCGTTTGATAAGTACTTCCCAGAGGAGGGAGGCAGAGCCTGCACAGCCGCACCTCCTCTCAGCATTCTGGCCAGCCCTCCCTTCGGAGCCCACCACTGACCTTTCCCATCTAGCTGGCCTTCACAGTGCTGACCACCCCATCAGAGCTGGTCCTCTGTTCCTGATGCACTTCCTGTTTTCCTGAACTGTCCTGCTTATGCTCAGTGTCCTATATCTGTTCCTCTCTACTTGCAGCCAGAGAGAAATACATATCTACCCTTTATCAACCATCGACAATAGAAGAAACAGGGCATGTGTATATCCAGAGAGAAACACATTTCTCTGTATTTCTTTGCAGAGATATACATATAATAGAGAAACAGAATCCCATACCCATCAACAGAAAGGACAGACCAAACCCTGGCGTAGACAGGGAGCCTCCTTTGCTGCTTTTCTGCCACCACCAGCACTGTGTCGAAGATATTATCTACTTAGATGGCTGTTTAGAACCCATGACTCCTTTCCAAGGGATATTTGCCAATTCCACGGGGGTGAGAATGAGAACTGTGGGAAAGAGAGTGTATTAGTTTAGGTAATATGCCATAACAGGAAAACCCTGAAATCTCTGCAGCTCAGCACAATAGACATTTATTTCCTTTTTATTGGCAATTCTTATGTTTTGGGGCTTCCCTGGTGGCTCAGAGGGTAAAGCATCTGCCTGCAATGCAGGAGACCCAGGTTCGATACCTGGTTCGGGAAGATCCCCTAGAGAAGGAAATGGCAACCCACTCCAGTATTCTTTCCTGGAGAATCGTATGGATGGAGGAGCCTGGTAAGCTACAGTCCACAGGTTGCAAAGAGTCAGACACGATTGAGCGACTTAACTTTCACTTTCTTTTCTTTTGTTTTTATTTTTAATTAAATTTTTTCCTTAATCTTTATACAATTTTAAGATTACACTTATTCATAGTTATTGCAAAATATTGGCTATATTTTTTTGTGTTGTACAACACATCCTTGAACTTACATTACATCCAATAGTTTGTACCTCCCACTCCCTGGCCCCTTTTGTCCCTTCCCTCTTCTCTCCACTGGTAAACACTAGTTTGTTCTCTGTATCTGTGAGTCTGCTTCTTTTTTGTTATAGTCACTATGTTGTTTTACTTTTTGGATTCCACAGTTAAGTGACATCACAGAGTATTTGTCTTTCTCCATCTGACTTCTTTCACTTAGCATCATGCCCTCCAAGTTCGTCTATATTGTTGCAAACGGCAAAATTTTGTTCTTTTTTGGCTGAGTAGTATTTCATTGTTGGAGAAGGCAATGGCACCCCACTCCAGTACTCTTGCCTGGAAAATCCCATGGATGGAGGAGCCTGGTAGGCTGCAGTCCTTGGGGTCCTGAAGAGTCGGACATGACTGAGCGACTTCACTTTCACTTTTCACTTTCATGCATTGGAGAAGGAAATGGCAACCCATTCCAGTGTTCTTGGCTGGAGAATCCCAGGGACGGGGGAGCCTGGTGGGCTGCAGTCCATGGGGTCGCACAGAGTCGGACACGACTGAAGGGACTTAGCAGCAGCAGCAGCAGCAGTATTTCATTGTATATACTCTTAGCAGCTCAACACAGTAGAAGTTACTTTATTGTTCAGGCATAGACTATTGAGCAGGGAATGGGGAGAGTTTCTGCTCCATGCAGTCATACAAGAATCAAGCCTGCCAGAGGTTCCATCCTCTCTAATACTGACTTCCAAGGTCACCCCAGGTATCCACATTTGGCAGATGGTTGAAGGAACAGAGACAGTGGTGTTAACTTAAAAAAAAAAAGCACAATGTTAAAGTTGTGTGTTAAGTTTTATTTGGGATAAAATGAGAACTATATCCTGGGAGACAGCATCCTAGGTAGCTCTTGAGAAACTGCTCCAAAGAGGTAGTGGGGAGGCTCAGGATATATGTGATTTTGGTAAAGGGGAAGTACATGCAATCAAGCACATTTTTTCTTTTTTCTTTTTTTTGCAGAAGGTTTTCTGGCAGTCCTGAGGAGCAGATGTGACCAAGAAGGAATTAAGTGCTTTTCTAAATATGAGGGAATGCAAGAATTGAGCTCATAAAATCAGCTCCTGAAAATATGTAACTCTCTGAAGGTCTATTCTGCCAGTTTTTCCAGAGCACAGAGTGCCTCATTTCTGCTCTCCGTCATGAACTCCTTCGGGACTCCTTCAGCGCTCCTTCAGTGCTGAAGGTCAGCAGCTATAGCAGCACCTGATTTAATCCTCGCAGAGGTAGATGGCAAGTGCCAATTTGTAGTTGACAGTTGAATGGCACAAGGGAGGGTAAAGTGGCATTCACACTTCTCCCTTTATTCCACATGACTTTAGTCATAAGCCCAGGTAGAATTATGGGGGTGCCAGGAATGTAGTGTACTGCCTCAGAGGAAAGGGCTGGGATCCATGAACTGGGATCCATGAAGGGGCTGGGATTCATGAATTCTCTTTTCATGAAAAGATTGGACTCTTCATTCATTTTACCAGCTATTTTTTTTCCCTTCTCATGCTTCTGTTTCAGAATAGAGACATTTCCTTTTCTCCTGTGGGTTATTGTTTTGCCAATTAGTCCTCCAAAGAGGCTGCTGCCCTCTCAGCCCATTCATACTTCTGTCTGGCCCCATTTTGCACCACCCTGGTGATAACACCCCTGCCATGGATGAGTCCCAACTTGAGTCACCACCACTGGTGATGCAGTTATCACAGCGGGATGCCAAGGGCTGTTTTAAATCAGGTTCCCCAGGACTCACAGAAAAATCTACAGTGGAACCTTGGAGATGAGGGACTCCCAGACACTGATGAGGACTCTGAAACAACCGGAGGGGCATAAAGCTTTTCCTCCAGAATTCTGGAAGGTGAACCTGGAAGACAAGGAACTTGACTTAAGATAGACAAGCCTGGGCGCATTAACCCACAGGTCCAGGTGACCAAGAAGAAAGCATGAGCTGTGTGGAGGGGGGCTGCATGAAGCAGCTGCTACGCTCAGCCCTGGGTACTTAATACACCCTTCCTAACAGAGAACCATAATCTTGGTCGTAATAATCCCACCTTTGTGCACAGCTGCATTGTTTACAAAGCCATTCACAAAGTATGTTATTTGCTTTTCTCAACGACAGGAGACGGATACTATGTTTATGCCCTCTTTTCCTTTGGCACCACCACTGCCCTAATTCAGGCCCTCATCATCTTTCAGAGGACTATTATAACAGTCTGCTAACTGGTCTCACTGCTTCAATTTGCCTCCCTCTAATCCATTCTCTACACCGCAGCCTAGCAATCTCTCTCACAAAGAAAGCGGCCCCCTTCCTTCCCTCCCGAAACCCATCAAGAGCTCCCCCTTGCACTGAGGATAAAATCCATGTCATTAGCCCTGCCCATCGAGCCCCACGGGATCTGACTCCCACCTACCTCTCTAGTTTCATTCCTTTCCGCTGCTCAAGCTGAACTCCAGACTCCAGTAACACTGAATGTCTTAGGTTCCCCGCACATGCTGTGTAATTTCTTACCTTTGCATCTTTATTTTTCTGACCTTTCCCTGAACTGCCACACACCCTCCCTTTGGTGTTTGGTTTGTTAACTCCTCCTGACCCCTTAGGGGCCAACTCAAGCCTCACTTCTGAGAAACATTTCCCAGTGACCACATGCACACACACACTCAGCTAAATCCAAACCATGCTATGCATGTCCCCATCACTACACTCATCACACTGCACTGCCCTGATATATGACTGTGTCTCTCCCTCTCACCATGGTGCCAGCTCTTACAGGAAGGTCTGTTACATATTCATTTGTATATCTAGGCATCTAGGATTGTGCCTGGCATGTAGTAGCTCTCAGTAAATGATTATTGAAACATTTTTTCAACAGGCCTACACTGGAAACTAGAGAAACCGGTGCTCAGAGGGCTTAAGGGATTTGTTCAGGATATAAACTAATAAATGAGAGAAATGAAATGCCAATCTAGGTCTGTCTGATGTCCCAAACACTTCAGACTACTTTGCACTGCCTTCAAAGAGACCACAGATAATTCTGTGAGCTGAAGAAGTTCTAGCTCTTGAGGGAAATCTTGCTTCTTGTCTCATTTTATTTTTACTTCTTTTGAATCTCATATCCTTCTGGAATCTGAGGAAGGCTATAGACTTTTTCCTATAGAAAATCACACATACGCACTGAATTTTGTATGTAACAGAAGGGTGTATTAGCTAGGGTAGGGTAGCTGTTGCCGTAGTAACATATAGACCACAAAATCTCAATGAAATAGCACAATTAAAGTTTAAATCTCACTCATAGGAAGTTCCTCATGGATCAGCAGGGACTCTCCTCAACCAGCCTCAGGGCTGTAGGCTCCCTCCATCATCAGACACTGTTACCTTAGCACATGCTTTGAAGTCACCAGCACAGAAGAAGAGAGAAATGGAGAAGGCATGCTGGCTCTTAACTGCTGCAGCGTGAAAGTAGCATGTTTGAGGGGGGTTGCAGAATGTCCACAAATCCTCTCCACCAAGCCCTGGTGCATACCCCTTTGCAAAGTGACTCTGCTTTTCCTCCTATCAACAGGTATTATCTATGTCTCCATCTCTTGAATGTGGATTTGGCCATGTCTTAAGACACATACTGCAGTCAGAGGCTTTAAAAGCACTTGTGCATTGGAGCCTATGCTTTCCTGCTGCTCTTTGGAACCATGAAGATCACTGTGAAAAAGCCTTGGTTAGTTAGTCTTTTTTGGAGACATGCTGCTCAGTTATCCCCTCACATCAGCCAACAACCAACATGTATAGACCGAAAGGATGGATCCTCAGGCCGGTGAGTAAGGCCATTCTGTAGCAACCAGCCCCCTGCCAACCCTCTTAACTGGCTGAGGCTGCATGAGTGAACCCAGGCAAGACTAGCAGAACGACCCAGCTTAGCCCAGAATTACTTCATGACCCAAAGAATTTTGAGCTTATAAATGGCCATTCTTTTAAGCTAGCAAGTTTGGGGAGTATTTGTTATACAGCAAAAGCTAACTACTACTACAAAAAAAAATGGGTACCAGGAGTGGAATGTTGCTGTAACAAAAACCTAAAACGTGTAGCATTGATTGTGGAACTGGAGGCTAGAAAATTAATTATCAAAGTGGGGAAAAACACCACTGTCAGTAGATCCATAGACCTGGAGCTATGAATTACTTTATATAATTTAAAAGCCCAAAGGCACATGATTGTTTTAAAAACCTCTTTCCTGGCCAAAGAAGAGAGCTATGGCCAGAAAATGGAGAGGGAGGTGTGATAATTGTACTAGACATTCATCAGTCCTGGAAATTCCTAAGAGGACATTTGTAAAGCCTAGGAATTATAAAAAGAAGATGTTAAGAATCAGGAAGAAAAAAAAACTTGAATCTAGTCATAGATTTATCTCTTAGCAACTATAGAACCAATTCAAGAACCTTATCTCAGAGGCATGTAAGATGATACTTCATTTTTTTGTCAAGATCAAACAAGATGATATATGGGGAAAACTGTTAAATTGCTAACTATCCATGAAAAATACCTGAATTATCACCATAGCCTGAGGCTGGGTAGCACCTAATGCCACAAGGGGGCGCTATGAGGTTGGAATGCCAGGAGATCCATTGGCGCCTGGAATCAAGCCCAGCAAAGTCCATTGGGAAGACTTTCTTGAGAAAGTGATGTTAATATGAAACATAAGGAATGACTCATATTTAGCTACATGGCACATATTCTGAGCAGAAGGAACAGCATGTATAAAAAATCGAGAGGTGAGTGAGCACCTGATTCATTCATGTGACTGTTCTCTCTAAAATGTGTGGCTTTCTCCATGAGTCCTTCAAGTTTAGGAGGTTGAATAAGAACCCCATCATGTAAAGATGTGGCTCCTCTTAAAGGCAGGCAGACATGGGAAAGGACATGGATCTTTCTTGAAATGCAATTTTCTGCTTGTTTACAAATGATTAACTACCACAATCAATTGTGTCAAAGTTCAGGTCACTGCATCCTTTGGGACAGCAATGAGATGGTGCCTTGAGCTTGGGATAATGACAAGTGGAATGCACACTGGATGGTCTGAGAGCAGAGCTTCTGTTCTGTGTTCTGGGCACAATTAATGTGAAGGGCCTTTGCCCTCTGTGGCTTTCCATCCATCCCCTTGCCACTCTTCCTTATTTGCACTCCCAAACCCCAGCCTAGCTGTTTCAGCAGACAGGGCAGGACAGGGAGCAGGCTGGTGCTTCCAACCTGTGTCAGGAAATAAGTCAAGGGTTTAATGTTTTATATAGTTAAGCCTCAAAACAACCTTACGAGCTAAGTATTAAGGAATTATCATCCCCATTTTCCAGATGGAAAAAAATAGTCTCAGAGAAATTGGGTAGCTTGTTCAAGGAAGTCAAATCCAGTCTGTGTTCTTTCTACCAGACCACCCTCAAGTTGCCTGCTGCCTATACCCTCTTGGGACCCTCACCTACACCCGCTTGATCAACAGAGAGGATGGTTGTCAGCCACGTTCCTTCAGCTCTCTATGGTCTGAAGATTGGTTTCGTAAATGCCTAGTCAGTGAAGTTTGGACTTTAACTTGTTGATTCTGAGAGGTCAGTGGTAGGGGTACATTTGCGAGCTGGGGCCATTTGTATATGACCTTTGGGTTTGCACTATGCCTCTTTCACACCATACTTCTGTGCTCCTTGCCACAGGCAGGCTGGGTACCACCTCCAGGTTGGGAGTCAGGGCTAACACTTTGGCTGCAATGGACCTGAAAAGGTAAAGACACACACCTCAATCTGGCCACAGGCAGTCGTTTCTAGGAGTCATTTCTACAGGTATCAAGGTGAACATTTGCTTGGATTATGCCATTTCAGGAGACCCTTAGAGCACATTCCTAGTGGTCCAGTGGATAAGACTCCGTTCTTCCAATGCAAGGGGCACGGGTTTGGTCCCTGATTGGGGAACTAAGATCCTACATGCCTCGTGGAATGGCCAAAAATGAAAACAGGAGACCCTGAGAATCACATTTTGTTTTCATCCTGTTTAATGGTGAAGCGACATAGAAATGACAAGGCACAGAATGCCATTCAGAATAATGAAAAGACAAAGGGGAAGTACTTTTCCAGGCTCAAAGAAAACAAGTCTGAATTACCCTACATGAGTGGCATCTGCTTTTGCTGTGCTGAACCATCAAGTCCTCTTACCTTTAACATGGGAGAGGTGATAGGTGAAGGGTGCAGGTGAGAAGTAAAAGGTGTTTATTGAACTTTTTCATGTGCTGCTATCACTGTGGCTCTCAGGGTTATCAGTAAATGCTGGAGACAAATGTTTAATCTGTTACTAATACTCTACTATCCATCACTTTGCAACAAGGTGAGGGCAACCATCTCTTTATCCCTAAATATAATGAAGTCCTACATTATTTATGTAATAACAATGTGTATTTGGTTAATTAGTCTATTACAGCTATTTTTATAATTCCTGTTTGTGAGACATTTTCACATTCAGTGTCTCATCTGCCCCTCCCAACTCTTAGGGATGGGTAGGCAGAGCCCTCCCAATTTTACATGTGAGGAAACAGAAGCAGAAACTGAAAAAATGTATCAGCTCACTCATAGATTACACAGTGTGTGCCAGGCACTGTTCAAAGTGCTTTAAATATTTAGATCTATCTAATTTTCATGACAGTCTTGGGAGGTGGGCACTCTTATGATCCCTGTTTTGTAGAGGAAGAAATTTGGGCCCAGAGAGGTTAATCATTTGCCCAGGGTCTCACAGCTGGTAAAAGATACAGCAAGAATTTGAACCTAGACAAGCTCTAAAGCTCTGTAGCCTCTTAGAATCATTTAGCTAGAAAGGGGCAAACCAGAATTCAAAGCCTGACTCCAGACCCTGTATTCTACTTCATAATAAAAACTCACATGTCTGAGTGCTCAATATGGGCCTGTTCTAAGCTCTTGACTTGTATGTACTTATTTGATCCTCCCCACTTTCCAAGTGAGGAAACCAAAATGAAGTGACTTGCCCAAGGTCCCAAAGCTGGTAAGTTACAGAGAAAGGATTTGAACCCAGGCAGTCTGGACTGAGAGCACAGAGTCCTTATTGCCCCACTGACTGCCTGTCCTCTCAGCAGTTTACCCCAGAATCTGTTACACATGAATAAAATCTAAGCTGTGGCAGAGCTTCCCACCATTCTCATTGGTGTCTGGAGTCCCAGATAAGTCTTCTGTCTGTGCAAAGTCTAGGTGTTTCTGGTCACTGGTGGCTTTCTGTTTACTTTGCCCAGCTGTTTACTCTCCGGAAACAGAAGCTGACGGCAGAATTCCCTGAGTAGACTCTTCATGGAACTGGGAGCTGCAGTCAGACTTCCTGTCGTAGAGGGAAAATGAAGACCTCCAGGACGTGGGCTTGGAGGGCACCGGCAGAGCTGTTTCTTCTCTGTGCCGCCCTGGGATCCCTCGGTATGCCCAGCTCCAGGTAGGCGATCGTTCCAAATGACTTCCTAATCAGTAATATCATGGGGAATATAAAGCCGCATCATGCTGACCCTCTCCTTCTCACATGCCTACTGAATCAGGAACATCTCCTGAAGCAATTTACATGCATCTGATAACACCATATCAACAACTCTTCAGATTATTGTGGAACCCAGCCACCGACTTCAACAAAAGTTCTCGTAGGAAACTGACGTGTTTAAAGGTATTTTATCATGCTAAGAAGAATAGGATCCTTGCTTTGTATTCTGAACAAAGCTTCAGCATACATCTTTAAGCAAAAGGTCTGTTATGTATGGAGGGAAAAAAGCCAACTTACAGCAATTATTTTAATATGAGAGTGACCTACTCTACCTGTTCATCAAGCTAAATTTTTTGCTCTCAAACCATGCCCCCCCCCCACACACACACATACATACTCCAGATATTCACAGCAATTATGTGCTAACTGATTTATTTCATCTTTTAGGGTTATTTTTAATTGGGTGCAAAACAGGCTAAAGAAACTATCTGAGTTGAAAGCTCAAACTTAATCTGAGAGAAAGTTCAAGGTGGGATCCAGTGAAAGAAGCCCCAGTGATGTATCAACGGGGGATCCTCCTGGTGCAGGAGAAGCTGCCCTTACAGTGAGAGGCTGAAGCTGTCTTGTGTCCCAGGCTCCTTGTGAGTCATCCCATGGGAGGAAAGGACGGTTACTGTCGTTCCTGTCACTCATCCCACAAATGCTGTGCCCGCCCAGCCTCTCGTGGGAGGAGCACCTGGTACCCATTGGATGGCCCCTGGGGTCAGCTCTGCTGAGCACTCAGCCCCTACTGGGCGCCACCCGAGACCAGGGCGATGAGTTTTCTCTGCCCATTGGGCACTCACTGACTATTAGCTATTATGATACCAAGAACCTCAACCTGGTCCTAAGAAGAATGAAGCAGCCAAGGCCTTCCTTGTGTATACTATGTGTCTATCAGGATCCAAGGAAATGTACCTGGAATGGGGGGTTTCAAGGGGTCATGGCAACCCTACCCACATGTGGGCCCCTATGTGGGACCTCTCAGGGCTCTGAGGATACTGAGATGAATAGGACACAAAGGGGTCATGTTCTCGTGGAGAAAACCAACATGGGAGCACATACTGTGTGTACTGTTGCGAGAGATAGCACAGGAGCAAGTGGAAAACAAGAGAAGAAGGGATTGGCTTTACCGAAGATAGTGTGGAGAGGCTTCTAGAAGAGAGAACGGTTGAGCTGAATATTTCTATAGGAGTAGGTGTTTGCCAAATGGGAGAGGGTGAAGAGCGTTCCAGGAAGAAGCAGCAGCCTGGACAAGGGCATGGAGATGAGAGAGCCTGGCTTGTTCCTGAAGCTGCATGTCCAGGCTAAGGTGTAGTAGTAGTGTTGGTCGCTCAGTCGTGTCTGACTGTGACTTCATGGACTCTAGCCCACCAGGCTCCTCTGTCTATGGGATTCTCCAGGCCAGAATACTGGAGTGGGTTGCCATGCCCTTCTCCAGGGAATCTTCCCAACCCAACCCAGGGATTGAACTCAGGTCTCCCGTATTGCAGGCAGACTACCATTTGAGCTACCAGGGAGCAGGCTAAGGTGAGGAGTTGCCAAAGATAGGACCAAGTCGGGAGTCGGCAGGAGTCCTAGAAAGAGCTCAGAGAGGGCACCAGGACTCCAGCTAAGGACCTTGAACTTCATCCTCAGTAGTGGGGAGCCATGGAAGGATTGACGCAGTCAGACTTCCATATTAGGAAGTTCACTCAGATGCAGGACGTGAAGGGGTAAGATGAGTGTAGCTGACAGGCTGGGGAACCTTGCTGAACCCTCCAGTGATGTCATGAGATGGCTGTTGTCCCTACTCACACTATGTAGAGGAGCAAGTGGGTCCTCAGAAAGGAGAAGAGATTCATTCACATCTCATGAGTCTCAAACCCTTAACTGAATCCAGATTTGGTGCATTGGCCTCAACCTGTGATTCCCATGGAGCAGTCTGGAACACGGCATGTGTTTAAATCCCTAAGATGAAATGGAAGAATAGCCTTCAGTTCTGCAACAGAAAATGCTGAGACCTTCATATTAGCTAAGAAAGGCTACCAATTTTAGTTACTCTTATAATCAAGTCAGATGAAATACTCATTCCATCTTCATAAGACAGACCTATGTTTATTTATTGCTGCTCTGTGTAAGGCATTTAGATGTATTAGGTCTAATCCTCACAGCTCTTTGAGGTAAATGCTATCATTTACAGTTTACAGAGAAGGAAACTGAGGTTTGGAGAAAGAACGTAACTATTTCAGGATTCCTCACTTAATATGTAACAAAATATGGATTCAAATCCATTTTTTTTTGTCTGGTTCCAGAGCCCCTGTATTTTTCTGCCTCTTGCTAATACATTATCCCTTCTCCACCTGCATTGTGGATCTGACTTGCTGGACTCCAAGGCCATTTCTCTATCTCTGGACCACACATGTGTTGCCTTGAGATGTGGCTTTAAATTCCATGTCTACAACAGCAAATGACACAGAGAAGAGAAATTGAAAATCTGCCACCCAGAAGCTGCCCCTTCCAGCCAAGAGGAAGGATTTTATTTGCAAAGGAGATGCAGCTGCCTAACAAATTGTGTGTGACAAGAAAGTTGTTGTGTCAGGGCATTTCTACAGAAAGCCAAAATATATTGACATACCCCATCTATATAAGCTGATGGCTTGCAATTTACTGCTGACCTAATCCTGCCGTGCATGATGGATCCATCTCTATTTTGATCAGAGACTCCTGTTAGAAAGAGTAGGAAACAAGAACTGAGTGAAATATGTCCTCAGCATTCCACACACCTCGAGGAAAGGCAGGTTCATTCTTTTCAGACTTTACATGGGGATACATTCAAACACCTTGTAGAAGGGTGTTTGCTGTTGCATTGTTTGCAATTGCAAAACGATGAAAAACTATAAATGTCCTTCAAGAAGAGAACGCTAAATGCCTGTCTTATGATGGAACATTCAGATAAAAGGAACAAACACAATATCTTGATGAATCAACATATATGGGCCAGAAATGCAGTGCTTTTATAATATTTATTTTTAAAATTTCTTTGTTTGGCTGCACTGGGTCTTAGTTGTGACACGTGGGATCTTCAGTCTTCACTGTGGCATGCAGCATCTTTTTGTCATGGGATAGTATACAGGGATCTAGTTCCCTAATTGGGGATTGAACCTGGGCCCCCTGCATTGGGATCACAGAGCCTTAGCCACCAGGCCACCAGGGCAGTCCCCAGAAACACAGTGCTGATTGACAAAAGCAAGTTATAGAATACTATGCCTAGTATGAGTGCAGCTCACAAAAGCAGGGCTGTCTCTTGTGTCTATGTGTGTATATGTAAACATGTGAAAGACTGGGAGGATATACACCCAATTGATGACTGTAGTATCCTCTGAAGAATATGAGAGGAAAATGGATCTGGAGCTGGTGTCAACCACAGATGTCAAATTTATAAGGTTATTTTTTATTAAAAAAAAAAAAAAAGACTTGAAGGAAGTATACCAAAATGTTAACAATTGCCAATCCTGGGTTGTGAGTACCTGAGTATTTATTATTTGTTTTCTGTAGTTCTCTGGGCATGTTTGATTTTTCAACATTAGAAGCATACAGGGAATTTTGAATGACAGAGTCAAGTCAGTGGTCAGAACATCCATCTGATTAACCTCTGTAAATTCATAGTGTGAAGGCACGTGTTACAATAGCCATACACAGAGGTCCTGACTGCCCCTGTCTTCTGTTGGGTACATGCTAGTCCCAGGAATTAAAGATGCAATGGAATGCTAGCCTTGCTTGCAGAGGGCTTCCAAGTGGTGCCAGTGGTAAAGAACCCAGCTACCAATGCAGGAGACTTCAGAGATGTGGGTTTGATCCCTGGGTCGGGAAGATCCCCTGGAGGAGGGCATGGCAATCCACTCCAGTATTCTTGCCTGGAGAATCCCATGGGCAGAGGAGCCTGGCGGGCTACCGTCCATAGGGTAGCAAAGAGTGGGACACAACTGAAGCGACTTAGCATGCACACACTTGCTTTCAGATTTGCATTTTGTAGTACTAATAAACCACACACATCTTATCCAGTGTAATTTACAAACAGACTATTTATTCAGCTGATTACCTCATTATATTGCCACCTCTGTAATGAAAATTGGGTGCAAAAATGAGAGATCTGGTGGTTATAACTACCTTTTACCAAGTTCCTTCTGTAAGTGATCATCTTGCCCATTAACAGGCTTTCAAATCTCAGAGAGGAAAGTAATTGTGACTCTTAATAGCTTGTGTGCACATTACTTATCTACTCAGTCTCCACCTTGGCCTGAATTGGGTGGATAGTGGCTGAAAACAGTGTTGTGGTTTCTTAGTGGAAACAGGAAGAGGATACCCTGCAGCGCAGTCAAATACATACTTAAGGCGAAGCCAAATCACAGACAATATTGTTTTGTCAAACCTGGGCAAATTAGTAGATACGAGCACATTCTGAAGCCCCACCCCCACCCCCGCCACTACTGTGCAGCATCCCGCCTCAAGTAACCATTTTAAAGAACCCACCTGTGGTTTCCAGTAGTCTTTGACCTTTCATTAAAGATTCAACTTTACGAGGCAATTGATTTTTGCTGGCCTCTGGGGTGGTCATGGAGATGGATTTCACTGTAGTTAATATTATCCTCTTTTTAGGACTTTTGCCAAGTGAGAATGTATTGTTAATGACCTTGTCTGCAGTGATGTGCTAGTGGAGATTATGTGGTGCTCTGCCTAAGGACTGAGTCTTGGACAAGGAGAGGAGAGAGGCCTTGCCTGGAGACGGGGGGAACTGGTAGAGGGAATGCTGACCTGGTTCTTTCTGGGTAGCAGAGGGAAATGAACGCAGCACAGAGACTAGAGGCGAGCAGAGCTCAGCCTGGACCCCAGCGTGACCACCGTGTGGCTCTTGACCATTTCCCCCATCTGTCTAGGAGGTTGCTGCCTTCTAGCATTGCTGTCAGGATTAGATGAGATGGCAAGGGTGAAACATCTCATGCAGGACCTGACAAGTCCTGGATGCTCAACAAATCTTAATTCTTTTTCTTTTCTCTGTTTTTGCCTTGAAAAGAAACAGAAATTACAAAGAATTTTACACTGCTATACATTTTTTCAGATGGAAGAAAAATAGATATTATAATATACCCATTGTATTACACGTGGGGAAATTGGGGGCACAAACAGATGAAAGAACATGCCCTTTCTTTGCCTCTTTTACTCAATGTCCCATGAGTGCCAGGGACTCAACAAAAAGTGTTACCTTATTTTCTAGACAGATTTCAGGTTTCCTGTTGTTTGACTGTTCTGCAGTGTAGCACCTCCTTCCTCTCCCATCCCCCACTCACCTCTATGTACCATCTTCACTCTAGCCTGCCAGACACTAGTCTCTCCGGGGCTTATTCTTGGCTGGTGTCTCTCGGGAATATTTCTATCCTCTCCCATGGCTTTTCCTGATCAGATCTGTATCTCTAGTACAAATCTCTCTCCTGAGTTCCAGATCTACATAGGAACTATTTATTGAGTGACTCCACAGGCACCTGGAACTCAGCATGCCCTAACTCCATCTTCCTCAACAAATTCCTTTGCTCCTGATTTCCCCACCCACATAACCACACATCCAAACTAGAAAGCAGCATCCTCCTAAGCCCCTTTCTCTCTCTAATCCACACCGCATCCTGTTACCCATCACTCTGTCCATTCCCCCTGAAAAACACCTCATGTGTCTGTCTCCCCCACTCTCTATCCCCTGGATGCTAGAGTGGTTCAGGCTCACGTCACTCACTGGTACCATTGCTTGAGCCTCCTACCTGCTTTTCCTGCCTCTGGGCTTTCCCCACCTCCATCTAACCTCCACCCTGCAGCCACAGTGATGTCCTAAAGCTCAACTCAGACCATCCATCCTGCGTGCTTAAAAACCCTGCCTCCTTGGTGAAGTCCGAAAGAGCTAAGGCAGGAGACATGTTTGTCTTCTCTTATCCTGAGACAAACTGTGAGTTCCAGAGCAGAAGCTGTGTGTTGTATTTCTGTGTCCTCTTGCACACAGTATCCTGAATATTATTTGTTCTCCGAAAAAGTTTCATAGACTCACAACATGAAAGGGTGACTTAAAGACCACCTAGTCCAAACGTCTCATTTTCCAGGGGATAAAACAGAGGCTCCGAGATGGGGAGGGTACTGCTTGAGGTCATCCATCTAGCTGCCGTTGTAAGCCCTGCATATCTCAAGCACTTTAGACCTTATAACGTGCTTTCACATATACTTTCTCATTTAATCCTTCAAATAGCCTTATGAGGTATGTTCTCACATTATATAGGTGAGAAAAGTGAAGTGCTCAGGGGCCGAAAAACCAGACCAAGATCACCCAGCTGTTGATGGACGATCTTCTGATCAGAGTTCAGTATTCTTTTGACTGTAGCTAGCTGTAATCTGAGGCAATAACCGAGGGTTCCGTAAATATTGCTGAATGAGTTAACTGATACTTGACTGATAAACTAATGTTCTGTGCTTAGTCGCTCAGTCGTGTATGACTGTTTGCGACCCCGTGGACTGTATGTAGCCCGCCAGGCTCCTCTGTCCATGGAGTTCTCCAGGCAAGAATATTGGAATGGGTTGCCATGCCCTCCTCCAGGGGATCTTCCCAACCCAGGGATTGAACCCAGGTCTCCCGCATTGCAGGCAGATTCTTTACCATCTGAGCCACCAGGGAAGCCAGCCTCGCATAAATAAATAAATGAGCAAATATATATTTATTGAATGGATGGATAGGCAGTGTAATGTAGACTTAATTACCTTCTGATACTTGACTCTCTTCTCTGTGATGACCTTTAGAGGTGAAAGGCCACCCTCTCTTGGGTCAAACGCAATCAATGAGAGCCTTGCCAAGACTAGACAGACACGGAGTGTGGATGTCACGCCATTGCCTATTGATTGTGAGCTGTCCAGCTGGTCCTCCTGGACCACGTGTGATCCCTGTCAGAAGAAAAAGGTAGGTACCCAGATCTTGGGAGACCTCTAAGCTTCCAGGAGCCCTACCCCTCAGCAAGATCAGTTAATGCACTACTGACAGTAGCTGGATCATAGTAGGAGTTTGATAAATGTTGGCTGATTTAATGAATGAATTTTATTCCTCTGAGCTTCCAAGGAGCAGTCAGATCCTGCCTTTGATCCTTCAGGCTTGTTTTGAAGCATATCTGTCCTTTCTCCCATTAGCAGCTTCCTAATTAGACTTCCTGTCTCCAGCCTTATTCTTTCAATCCATCTTTCATGGGGCACCCAGGGGAGCCATTGAAAATGAAAGTCTGGCTAGTCTTTCCCCAGCTTGAACATCCAAAGTCTATGTATGGCCTTTAGGATCAAGTCCAGACTCAGGGTCTTCAAGGCCCCCCACACCTTAGATAGACCTGGGCCACATCTTCACAGAACATCCCCCACGCCAGCACATAGAACATGTATTTTTCTGACCATTTCACACTCTGTTCTCAGGCTGAAATGTCCTTCCCACTTCCTTCACTGACTAACATCTACTCATGATTTGAAACTTTGCTTCGGGGCCGCCTCTTTTGAGAAGCCTTCCTTGAGTTCTCAGCACCCCTTGCCCTTAGCCAGACACTCCTTTATGAACTGCAACAGCTCCTTATTCCTGCTGTGTCCTAGCACTCATCATTTACTTTTCTTTTATTACTTGCCTTTCCATTAAACTGCAAGCGCTTAAAAACTTATTCAATTCTGTGTCTTTGGTGTATAGGCCAATGTTTAACATGTTTGAGGTGCTCCATAAATATGTGTTTGATCTCGTTACATTTTCTGAAATCTCTATAAGGGAGAATAATTGTTACCCTTTCTGTTAGGCAGATAGATCAACAGAGACCCAGAGCAGGTAAGTGAATTCTTGGGTTCACTTAGTAGTAAAGACAGATCTTGAACTTGGGCCATTGGCTTCTTGTCTAGCCAGTTCAACCAGTCAAAACACACAGTCTCTGCAGTATTTGTTCTTTGAGCTTTCTTGTCACAGGAAGGATGATGCAGGATCCAGGTCTAAGAACAGCACATTTGTCAGAGAATAGAGAACGGTTCTCACTTTTCCCAGCTCCTTGGGAAACCAAAGCAGCCACGAGCTAAGACCCTAAAGAGGCTGTGGAATAGGCCCAGGACAATTACACACTTAATTGGATCAATGTTGAAAGCCAAGCAGATACATTCAGTTCCCAAAGTAGGCTTTATTGCTGACGTGATTAACATTGATCCAATTATTTGGATAATTGCTTCGTCTGCACCATAAACCAGGAAGACCCAGTGTGAGCCATCTATCCATCCACTCATCCAGTCAGAGCTCTACACTCAGACTTTGCTGTGCATGTTCCCTCAGTTGGACATCATGTCTGCAGGGTCAGTGGCTGGGAGTTCATCATCATTTCTTTCAACAGGGATTGAGAGATGTCTTTCCTTTATCATCTCCACAGCCCTCAAACCCATTTTGTCTCTGGTGCCTGGTGCTAGTCTTCTAGTATCTTCTTTGCAGACCTTATCCCTGTCCTGCCAGCCTCTGCCTTCTAGGAAGAAAGACGCTCTAGAAATGCAAAGGAGCAGAGGTGGATGGTTGTCTATATTTCTTTTCTAGATTTCCAGATACCATGCACATAATAACTGTGGCTGGTTAACGCGTCAGTGTTCAGAGGGACTGCTGTCAGGTCTGCCCCCTCTGGTAGCGCCAAAATCTTGACTGCAGCTAGCATTGGGCAGTCACCCAAATCTGATCATTTCCTTCCCCTGCAGTGGTTTCTCATTTTACCGTGAAGAAGTACTAAATCCAACCTTGTTAGGGCCCAGGAGGGTCTGCCTTAGCTGCTCCTGGCTCCGTGTCCCTCCATCTCTTATCACTCTCCCTCTTTAACTCTTCTCTCCAGCCATGATGGATTTCTTGTCTCCTGGAATAAGGCACATACTCTCTAGCCTCTCAGGTTTGGCATAGCAATTCCCTCCATCCGGATTGCCCTTCTCTCCCCTCCTCATGCCAGCATTCCATGTTTGCCTGACGTGTCTGCTCAGCCTTTGGGGCCCAGCTTAGATGTCGCTTCACCATCTCCTGAGTCTGCACTGAGGACTCCCCTCTGTGTTTACGGAGCACTCTGTTCTGTCCCTGTCATGGCACCCCTCTCAATGTGTTGTCATGCCTTGTGTTTATCATCATGACCACCACACCAGCTGTGACCTCCGTGAGGACAGGCCAGAGGCCATAACTATGATCAAATACAAACAAGCACATAAAGCACCTACGTTTTTTCAGCATTGTGTAGCTGAATCAATATTTTGGAAATCCAGTCAATATTTCTGGAATAAGCAAACGGGAAAGTAGAGACAGAGAAATATTTACTGCTAAAATTATTAATAATTCAAGAGAAAAGTAAGCAGAAGAAATTGAATGCCTATTCTGTACCAGACAACATAATGAAATTTCATATATAATTGAAACTACATAGCTGCACATAATTATCCCTGTTTTACAGATTAGTAAGTTGAGATCACAGTGCTTAAGTAACTTACCCAGTATCACATAACTAGAAAGTAACAGAGTCAGTGGCTCCAAAGTGGATACTTCTGCATTTTAAGCTACTTAGTAAATGATAATACTTGAATCAACCCATTGGATTAATCAAGCTGAAAGACTGAACTGGCTCCATCAATTCACTTACTGCCTTTGACTCGAAAGTCCATGCTTTCCCCACATTCAACAAACCTGTATTGATCATGTGGTACAGAGATTGAAGATAAGGTCCCTGCCCTCAGAGAGTTCCCAGGCTATTTGAAATAGGCAAACAGCCAGTGGCAGTATAGATCCTCAAGTGTACACTCCGCTCCCCATGTCCCCAAGGCTCTGGCTTTGTCTCACCTTGCTCCTCTCTACTATAGTACAGATATGCCTACTTGATCCGGCCCTCTCAGTTCTATGGGGAACCATGCAACTTCTCCGACAAGGAAGTTGAAGACTGTGTTTCCAACAGACCATGCAGAAGTCAAGTGCGATGTGAAGGCTTTGTGTGTGCGCAGACAGGTATAAAGGGACACAGGAGTGGGAGGGGATGGGTATCAAGTGAGGTGATGGCATGTGATGATGGGAGCACTGGCTATTGTCTAGTGCTCAATATCAAAGTCGTGTGTCAGGCCAGGAGGCCTCTTTGTCCTCCTTGACCTCTTTTTACACATATTATTTCATAAAAAAAAAAAAAACCTACCATGTAGGTGTTAATATTACCCCCATTTTACTAATTAAGAAATTGAGACTTGGAGAAGTTACTCACCCACAATCACTTAGGAGGTAAGTGGAGGAGATACAATTAGGAATTTGGAAACTCAAATTACATTCCCTGGTGGCTCAGATGGTAAAGCGTCTGCCTACAACACGGGAGACCCAGGTTCGATCCCTGGGTCGGGAAGATCCCCTGGAGAAGGAAACGGTAACCCACTCCAGTACTCTTGCCTGGAAAATCCCATAGATGGAGGAGCCTGGTAGGCTACAGTCCATGGGGTCGCAAAGAGTTGCACACGACTGAGTGACTTCACTTTTTTTTTTCCAATTAATTCCTTTAACTAATTCAGGGAAACCTGACTCTTTTTCTCGAAGACTCCAGCAAAAATGAGAGTATTTTGACCCAGATTACCTAGGTGCAAGTTGCAACTCTCTACATTTGCCACAACTTTGTGAACTGTGCTTTAGTATCTTTTCAGAAAGAACTAGGGATTCTTAGAGCAATTTCTAGGCATTATTGCAAATGCAGAGCTCCATACAGTAAATCTGAAAGATGTTTACGTGTGTCCATGGACTCATTATGACTGGTATTCCATGATTCTGACCAAAGCCAATAACGGTTATTCAGGCCAGCTTTAGTTTAAATGCCTTGTAACAAACACTTGAAGACCAGATTGTTACTCTTCTGCCTTTAATACCCAAAGAACATTGGTTTAAAATGAACAGACATGCTTAAGTGAAAATGGCCACCTGTTTTATGGGCTTTACTCCCAAAAGATATGCAAATAAGAAAGGAAGTCAAGTCAATGGGGAAAAGAGTTTCAAGGAAGTGGAGGTGCCTCAAATAACTTTAAATATACAGTCTAAATATTTTTAATATCTACTAGTCTGAGTGGCTCTGATGTTGAAGGCAGTGCTGTTTAATGGGGCGAGTTTGTGATAAGAACGCTATAGGTTCCAATCTTCCTGCCAGTATTTACCAGCAGTGTACATTTGGACCATCAAAGCACTAATAATAGTAATAACAACACATATCCAGCTCTTACCCTGAGTCAGCACTGTTTCATTTATTTGTTTGAATCCCCAGCGACCTTTGGGGGTAGATATGATGGCGTCTCTACTTTACAGATGAGGATATTGAGACAGGGAGTCGGGTAACACATGGAAGGTGTCACAACTGGTACTATTGCAGGACTGTCCGAACCCACCTCCTCTCTCCAGTCCCAAGCAGAGGAGTCCAGCCTTCCTTCCTGTCTGCCTAGCAAATCTGCCCTCAAGAACATTCATAAACACAACACTGGCTTCTGGCAGGGAATAAACGGTGAATTCCATTGACCACTCACCCCCGATACATGAGCACCAGTGCAAACAGAGCAGCCAAGAATCTGGGTCATGGTGGGTCTCAAGCCATGTGAACCCCACTTCCTGGCCTCGACCTGTGGGTAACCCCATTTCTCCTTTCCAGGGAGGTGCATAAACCGAAGACTTCTTTGCAACGGGGACAATGACTGTGGAGACCAGTCAGATGAGGCGAACTGTAGAAAGATTTATAAAAAATGTCAGCAGGAAATGGAGCAATACTGGGCCATTGGCAACCTGGCCAGTGGGTAAGTTACCTTCTCTCTGTTGTGGAGCAGGAAGAAGATACAAGTAATTGTGATCTGGAGAAGAGAGAGGGAGGGAACGGTAGACAGAGCGGCTCCTCTGTGCCTTTCTGAAAAAGGCTGGTGTGTTAGTGGATGCTTGCAGCTGCTTCCTGACACAGACCCGGGCGCTCTGGGAGCACGTGCCACGGCCAGATGGACCAGATGTGACTGCAGGGAGGGAGCACTGAGGAGAGAGCCGTGTAGGGGGCCGTGGAGGCTCCACACGAGGGCTGGGGGAAGGGTTATTTGATGCCTGCTCTGTGACCGTGTCAGGCACTTTCTAAGCATTACCTTTGAAAGCTGTTGACAACTGCCAGGGAGGTTTATCTGCTTCTCTATCCCGAGGCCTCAGCAGAGAGGCTGGCCCAGAGCAGAGGCCACTACGTGACTGCCCAGGGCAGGGGTGCATTTCCAGCATGGCTCTGCAGGCAGTGTGTGTGTGGCTAGTCTGGTTAAATCCTCTGGGGAGGTAAGGGGTCACAAGGGGCTGACTGGCCCGGCACTCAGCCTCCTTTCCTGCCGCGCCGTGCAGCCTCTCAGCCTCCAGGGGAAAAGTCAGGGCCTCCCCTCACAAATCAGCGTATGCGATGCAGTGTGGGAAGCAGAGAGGCCCTGGACGGCATTCTCCTTCTTCCTAAGCAAACATCAGGTCTCCATCCTGAAAGGGTGCTGTGAGAGACACAGACTCCTCGTGTGAGGAGGACCTCCTCCCAGGACCACCTGAGACACTAGTGATGATAAGCCCCATCTCCTTGATGTGGAAGCTGAGGTCTGGGAAGTCAGAGCTCCTGGGGGGTCACAGGTCAAAGGGGGTGACAGAGTGGACATACAGAGCCAGCAGCAGAAGCCAACTGGACCCTGCAAGAGGGGCAGAAGGATGGTTCTGGGGCTTTAGTTTTGTCATTTGTAGACAGAAGTCAGTCATGCCCTTCTTTTCAGGTCTGTGAGGGATAAATAAGCTAATGCCATGGTAATAAGCTAACACATGAGAGGCACAATATGTGGTGGGAAGAAAGCAGACTCTGCTCTTGACTAGACTGGGATGCTCAGACTTTGAGTCCTGGCCCCACCAGCTGCTGGGCAGGTCAGTTACCCTCTCTATGTCTTACTTTCTTCATCTGTTAAATGGGCATAGTAATAATACCTATGGATTCATTGAACCAACATGTGTAATTGATTATTATGGTATTAAAGAAAATAAATGAATATGCATTATTATGCTACATGAAACCCTATCAGAGGAAAGACAGCCTGAAATGATTCTGGTAGGAGCAGAGCAGACCAATAGGCAGAAACTGAAAGGAGACAGATCTCCTTTTAACAAAAGAAACGGAGCTGTCAGTCATAGTCAAAGCAGGTCAGGAAATGGAGGCTTGCCTTAGGAGGTGGTGAGAAATAACAACGTTGAGGTAGAGATGAGATTTTCATCCTTTCTAAATGGACATAATGACATCTACTACCCAGGGCTTTGGGCACACTACATAAGGTGATGTCCTGAGCCATCCGTGACTGTGCCTGTTTCCCAGTCAGAAACTCAGTAAATTGGAATTAATTTAGTGTCTTGTGATGGGAGGCATACAGAAATTAAAAGGAAAACCACCATCTCTAAGGAGCACAGAATCTTGGGGAGCTGACAGACACGTAAATAATAATAAGCCTTTATCGCAGACCAAGCCATGTTCTAAGCACTTAGTAAATATGGATACATGTAATCCTCACAGGCACTCCAAGAGATGGGATTTTCTTTGTTCTCATTTTATAAATAGGGAGACCTAGGTACAGAGGCTAACTGGTATGCCTGAGGTTACATAACTTGTGAATGCCAGCGCATTGGCTCTAGAGTCTGTGTTCTCACCTCCCATGTAGACCATTCTTGTAAGGTAACTACAGAAGGTGCAGAACAATAAATGCACGAATGGGGTGAGCATGGGATCTAATAAGGGCCTCTAATGCAGCTTAGTACAAGTGTCAGCAAAGGCTTCCCACCACAGGCAACAAAAGAACTTAGTCTAGAAAGAGAAGTAAGAGATAAAGCAAGTAGTATGGTTTCCCTGGTGGCTCAGCGGTAAAGAATCCTCCTCCCAATGCAGGGAGACCCAGGTTCGATCCCTGGGTCAGGAAGATCTCCTGGAGGAGGGCATGGCAACCCACTCCAGTATTCTTGCCCAATAAATCCCATGGTCAGAGGAGGCTGGTGGTCTACAGTTCATGGGGTCACAAAGAGTCAGACACAACTGAGCAACTTAAGCAAGTGATGAGTGGCTGGAAGGGTATTTAGGCAGAGGGAACAGCCCCTCGCCAAGAAGAGAAGGAGCAAGACGGACTGGAGGGAGAACCCCTCCAGGTCGTGGGGGACTGGCTTTGTGGTTGTGACTGGGAGTGGCAGGGGATAAAGCCTCAACAGGTATTGAGGGCCACGTGTGCTGTGCCCAGGAATTTTGGTGTCCTTGAGTAGGTTCACCAGTTGGGATTATATCCTCACCTCACCCCCTTTTCCACCTCTTCCCTGCAGGATTAATTTGTTCACAAACAATTTGGAGGGCCCGGTTCTAGATCACAGGTATTACGCCGGTGTGTGCTCCCCCCATTACATACTCAACACAAGGTTTCGGAAGCCATACAACGTGGAAAACTTCACTCCAAAGGTATGTGCCAGTCAGGAAGCCACCTCAGGGCCATGGCAGGGACCCTGGCAGAGGAGCCAGAAGCATGGGTCCGGACTGGTCAGCAGCCCCCTGCTGGGCCAGCTCAAATGCATTGCATTTTCTCTCTGAGCTTCAGTTCTTCGTATGTAAAATGGGTGGTTGCTTCCTCCAGACACAGTGGTGAGGCTCATCTGCTATGTATAGGAGAGGCAGTGCAGATATGTAGTAGCATAATTATACCAATGACAATAACAAAAACTGCCATAAAGAGACAAGCACAGCTTAGGATTTAGAGTCTCATAGATGTCTTTGCAACTTACCATCTATATCATCTTATATACTCTGAGCCTCCATTTTCCTATCTTTAAATTGGGATTTTAAAGGTTCTACCTGCACAGAGGGGTTAAGTGAGTGTAAATGCTTGGCACACATACAATACCTGGTTTAATTGTGAGTCTCAGGAAGTGTTAACTCTTTTTTTTTTTTTAATGAAAAAAAAACTATTTTTGCTTTCTTATTTATAACTTGTAGCTTCAGTTTCACATTTGGATCAAAAGCAAATACAGACACTGTAGGTCCTTTATTTTGCCTTTGAAAGGTTTCATAGATTTTCATATATAAACTTTGGTATCACAGTGGGGACTTGCTAACTAGACTTCCAGAGTTCATGCAGACGTGTGTGTGTGTGTGCATGCGTGTGTGTGTGTTAGTCGCTCGGTTGTGCCCTGCCAGGCTCCTCTGTCCATGGAATCCTCCAGGCAAGAATACTGGAGTGGGTTGCCATGCCCTTCTTCAGGGGAACTTCTGACCCAGGGATCGAACCTGGGTCTCCTGCATTGCAGGTGGATCCGTTACCGTCTGAACCACCAGGGAAGCCCTGAACAATTCTATCAGTGGGGTAGGAAGTGACCCAAGCAGCTTAAGCTTGTGACTGGAATCACTGGTCAGTCAGTGATTTGAATGAATGCAGTCAGTTGAGTGGCAAAGATATAGATATCCCAGATGCCTGGTGATGCTAGAGACATCACGACAGACACGCAAGAATTCTAGCATCCAGAGACAGCCAGACAACAGGAATCAACTTCTGTTATTATCAAGTCCTTGCCTATTAGAACCAGACATTGTTCTAAGCATTTCTGTAAGTTATAAAATAGTCTACCTGTTGTGATCTCTCCATTTTCATTTCTAATTTTGTTGATTTGGTTCTTCTCCCTTTATTTCTTGATGAGTCTGGCTAACGGTTTGTCAATTTTATTTACCTTTTCAAAAAACCAGCTTTTATCTTTGTTGATTTTTGCGATGGTCTCTTTTGTTTCTTTTGCATTTATTTCTGCCCTAATTTTTAAGTTTTTTTTCCTTCTACTAGCCCTGGGGTTCTTCATTTCTCCCTTCTTTAGTTGCTTTAAGTGTAGAGTTAGGTTATTTATTTGACTTTTTTCTTGATGGCAAAAACCACTACAATATTGTAAAGTAATTAGCCTCCAACTAATAAAAGTAAATGAAAAAGAAAAAAAAAAGAACCACCCCCCCAAAATGTTCTACCAAGATAAGCCTGTGTTATTAACACAGAGACTTAAAAGCAATCTCACAGGGAGTGGTGTTCAGAGTAGACTATGTCACTGCATAATGCACACATAAGACAGATGGGGAAGATCTGGGTGCCAGGCCTGGCTATACCCCGGACCCCATTGTACTTTAGGCTAAATTCTTGCTCTGTTCTGGACCTGTTTCCTCATCTGTAAAATGAGAGGACTGGACTGGACGACCAGGATGGTAGTTTTCATGTCTAAAATTGTGCAGTCCTAGGATTTCCCTAGTGGTCCAATGCCTAAGACTCTGCATTTCCAAGGTAGGAGGCCTGGGTTCAATCCCTGGTCAGGGAACTAGACCCCATAAGCTGCAACTAAGACCTGGTACAGCCAAATAAATACATAAATAAATAAATAAAAATTTAAAAACAAGATAAAATAAAATGGTATAGTCCTGAATGTTAAGCTGCTACCTCTCCTTTCTCTTCCTTCCTGGTCCCCTCCACACCCCCACACAGTTATTGGCTAAAAATTACAAAATGAGTCTTGGGACAAATACACCCTCGCCCGTGTTGACCAGCACCATCCCTTTGGCCTCCACTTTCTTTTTTTTTTTTTGTATCTCTATTTTTTAATATAAATTTATTTATTTTAATCGGAGGCTAATTACTTTACAATATTGTAGTGGTTTTGCCATACATGGCCTCACTTTCAAAGGAGAATCTCAGAGCAGACGTTTCTCCTCCTCCTGGTGACCCAGGCAGGATATGTATCTCGGAGTCTCCTCTCTCTGCAGCTGTTTTTGGAGCACTGTGGAGGGCATTGTACCGTGTTTTACCCACATAAACTCAACCCTCAGAACAAGCCCCACTGGCAGGAACTGTTACTGTCTCCATTTTATGCAGGAAGAAACTGAGGCACAGAGGGGTTAAGCCCGATGTCCAGGGTTACACAGTGAGAAAACGGTGCACCCCACCTCAGGCCTCTCACTCCAGGCCATGTTCGGAATCACATCTGCTTTTCTTCCTCAGAAACTGAAGTGTTATGGGGGACTGCGAGCATCCAGAAGCCAGTGGGATGGGGTGAAGACAATTTGGGGCTGGTTACTTGGGGGCCACCGAGGCAGTGCCCTAGATATTTCCCTCTGCTCAGCACCATGAGCACCAACTTTCGAGCAAACAGCTCCTCTAAGTTCTCAAAGGCTTTCTGCTGTTCTGTCCCTGCGTCTTCCCACCCCCATACCCCATCCCAAGACCTTTCACCAGCCCCTCGTGAGCTGTCACTGAGCTCCTCCTCTGCACCGGTTTGTCTCTCTGACCCCAGATCCATCCCTTCCAACCCAACCGCTCTTCTGTCCTGTCATGGATTTCCTGGTGCTCAGCCAATTTCCTCTGTTGGCTTTCTTCCTCTCATCTTTGGACTAAGTCCACATTTCAGCAAGTCATCCCAAAGCCCCAATATCTGGATGCCAGCCCCCTCTCTCACAGACCCTCTGTCTTCTCCTCACTCTTGATCTTCTGATACAGCCACACTTGCATTTTCAACCCCTGCAGTTTCTGGCCCCACCCTGCCCTCTCACGTTTCTGCCTGAACCCAAGTCCACAGCCTAGAGTGTTCTCCTACATTTCTGCCCATTGAAACCCAAATCAAGCACCCACCTCTGAGTGTCAGCTCACCATGCTGGGCACATCTGTTTCTCCTGCTGGATCAAGAGCTCTGGGGGTGGAGATATGGGTGCCTCTGAGATTTTTGCATCCAGTGTACTTAGTCTAGTACCTGCGACATAGTGAGAGTACAGTGTGTGTCTGTTGATTTGAATTGAACTGATGTGAGTCAAATGACATATGGAACATTTGTTTTCTTCTTCCTTCAGACCCAAGGCAAATATGAATTTACGCTGACAGAATATGAATCGTACTCAGATTTCGAACGTAACGTCACAGGGACGGCAATTAGCATGTCTAGTTTCAGCTTGGGTTTGAAACTTAGTGGAATATTTGAACTTGGCTATAGCAGCACAAGTAATATTGGCCAACATTTTATTAGCAGGATCAAACGATTCTCTCACACGGTAGGTACCCTTTGCTTGCTTTTCCATTCCTATGTATTCTTTTGAATTTTCGTATCCATGGATGTCTGTATACTGTATTGCTATTAGTCCTGACAACCAATTATATTTGTTACATTGAAAAGCTTTTCACAAAAAATACCTTGGTCTTACATTAACTTCACTTTTCAGAAAGACCAGCCAGTGGTGGCCTTCTATAATTATTTACTCTACTTTTTTAGTATGGCGTTGTTTTTGTCTATTTTTAAATTGTTTTAATTTTATTGGAGTATAGTTGATTTACAGTATTGTGTTATTTTTTCAGTTTTAATATTTTTATTGAAGTATAGTTGATTCACAATGTGCTAATTTCTGTTGCAGCAAAGTGATTCAGTTATACATATATATATATACACACACACATAGATATACCTTCTTTTTCATTGCGGTTTATCATAGGATATCGAATATAGTTCTCTCTGTACTCTCATTTTCTTATTTCTTTTTGTACTCTTATTTACTAATAAGCTTTTCACTTGGTTTTTATTAAACTAAGGAGCATAGTTTTGCCAAAACTAAATTATTTCTGAAGACTTTTCAACTCCCAGCAAGTTGACTTCTGTTCTAAACCTTCAGCTGAAATTCCCCTCCGTAATTTTATCCAAGACCTCATCTCCAACTTCTTGGAGCTGTTGATGGAGTCACATTCCTGTTTCTCTTGGTTGCTTTCTGCTCCTTATCAGTTAGTTTTCTTCCTGGTTTCTAACAGCCCCACTTGTTCTCTATTTAATTTTTGGTCATCCTTTCTTCTTCCTCTATAGCCACCCACCCCAAGTGTCCTTTTCTACTCACCCTGCTCCTCTATCAGGGCAAGCATGAGCCTCCGCCACCACTTCTGCCCTTTCTGGGAAGCTCAGAGCTGCTCCACCCACTCTTCTGGGTATCATTATCCAGATGCCTTGTGGACACTTCCTCCTCCCAAGCTCTCTGTGTTAAATAGCATTCTTTTCCTTCTGCCTTTCCAGGCTAAGAATATCTGAGTCGTATTTGGTTTTCTTTTCTCTTTATTCCCACATATGGCTTGTGGCTTATGCTAAGTCACTTCGGTGGTATCTGACTCTTTGCAACCCTATGGACCGTAGCCCGCCAGGCTTCTCTGTCTGTGGGATTCTCCAGGCAAGAATACTGGAGTGAGTTGCCATGACCTCCTCCAGGAGATCTTTCCGATCCAGGGATTGAACACATGTCTCTATGTCTCCTGCATTGACCGGCAGGTTCTTTACCACTAGCGCCACCTGGGAAGCCCATCTGTGTTGGCCACCAGATCTTTCACTCATCAATATTTCTTTTTTTTTTTTTAATTGAAGTCTAGTTGATTTACAATGTTGTATTAATTTCTGCTCTATAAAAAAGTGGTTCAGGTATATATATATACACACATGTATATACATACATATATACACATGTGTATATATATATACACACATATATATATTCAATTTCACATATAAGTGGTATTATATGGTTATTTGCCTTTCTCTGTTCGACTTACTTCACTTAGTATGATAGTCTCTAGGTTCATCCATGTTGTTGCAAATGGCATTATTTTGTTCTCTTTATGGCTGAGTAGCATTCCATTGTATGTATGTACCCCATCTTCTCTGTCCATTTATCTGTTGATGGACATTAAGTTGTTTCCATGTCTCGGTGGTGATGGTTCAGTCGCTAAGTCGTGTCAGACACTCTTGTAACCCCATGGACTGTAGCCCACCAGGCTCCTCTGTCCATGGGATTTTCCAGGCAAGAATACTGGGGTGCGTTGCCATTTCCTTCTCCAGGGGATCATTCTGACCCAGGAATCGAACCCAGGTCTTCTGCCTTGCAGGTGGATTCTTTACTGACTGAGTTATGGCTATCCAATATTTCTTAATCAAACTCTGATTACATCTAGGCCCTTTCACCTCTGGTTTCAGCCCTCCTAATAAGACTCCTGTCTTTCAGTTTGCTCCTTCAAATGTATGTGCTGCCAGAAAAATGCTTTTCTGATACTAACCTGATTGTATCACCTGTTCTCTATTGCCCATATGGTGAAGGTAAAAGCCCGTGACTTAGTGGAAGGGGAGCAGTTGGTGGGATGTAAGGTGACAGGAGGGCTTGGAAAACCTTGGATTCCAGAAAGGACCAGGTATATTTATTCCCTGGTCACTGAGAGTTTGCTGCATGGGCATGATGTGGTAGAAAACTAATCTGAGAGGAACATGGAGGAAATTAAAAGTCTACAGTGATTTATGTGAGAAAAAAGGAATGGTGAGGGGCTTAGGTTCTGCTGCCAAATTACCAACCAGTAGAAAATGAGCCATAAACATGAATTAGACTGCAATCGTCTCTGCTTGCTTTTCTTCATCTTCTCAGCTGTGAGCTCCTCAGGCACAGAGGCTGTTTCTTTCATCTTTATGTTCAGGATGGCACTTGGTAAGTGCTCAAGACTAAAATATAGTGGTGAAGGACAGGACTGATTAAAAAGGAACTTGTCTTGTTAGGAGGGAAAGAGAGGGGTACCATCCTTGTCTCCTTTTCTTTTTCCGTCTCTCTCCCCTTCCCTCCCAGCTCCCTGATTTAAACAGCCAGTTACATAATGTTACCTCATGCTAGGTACTGAACTAGATACCTGGAACCTAGAGACAAGTCTAACACAATTCTTGCCTTCAAGTTCACAGTCTAGTAGGAGCAGCAAACATGTATGCAGATAACAGTCCTGATTTTGACATCAGGTGTAATACAGCATGCATGTGTGTGTGCTAAGTCACTTCAGTTGTGTCTGACTCTTTGCCCACCAGGCTCCTCTGTCCATGATATTCTCCAGGCAAGAGTACTGGAGTGGGTTGCCATGCCCTCCTTCAGGGGATCTTCCCAACCCAGGGTTTGAAACCATGTCTCCTGTGGCTCCCGTGTTGCAGGTGGATTCTTTACTGTTGAGCCACTGGGAAAGCCCAGTACAGCATGGTTTATTCTATAAAGAAAATATAAGCAACATGCAGTGCAGTCCTGGGAGGTGGAGTGTCAGGGAAATTCAAGAGTGCCATCACATAGAAAGCACAGCTAAACAGAAATTTTAACTATGAGAAGGTGTGTGCCAGGCAGAAAAGGGAGGGAAGAGCATGTATGGCAGAAGGAACATGTGCAAAATTATATTATGAGAGAATGACAGATGTGGGGAAGAGTAAGACGTTAGATGGATATTGAGGTATGATGTAAGTGGTAGAGAAAAGTACAGTATGGTGGAGGGTGGATGTCATGGTTGTAAAAGTTGAAGCCAGGAGGCTATTGGGGGACAGAGCATGACATTCTTACATTCAGAGTAATGGAGTTGATTTTATTCTTGGGCAATGTAGAGGCCAATGCTGGGTTTTGTTTTAAACCCAGAGTAGCATTTAATGGTATTAACAGTTTTTAGGACATCAACTCTGATTGGAGCACTGAGGGCAGCTAAAGGGAGAAGGAGATCAGTGGGAAAGCTTTTGTCATAACCCAAGCAGAAGAGGAAACCTAAAATATTTAGAAAGACCATGAACAGAGCATCTAGCGACTGCAAAGTTGGAAAGATGAGGAAGACTAGGATGGGGGAGCAGGGCAGGGAGCAGAGGTGGCATGACTTATAGAGCTGACAGGTCAAGCTGGCTGAGAGTTTTAAGATGCAGGAGGAATGTTCATTTCCTAATTATTCACCTTTTCCCCAGCCTTCACCGCAGTGTAGGAACGCCTCACCTCGGGTTACATTAACATCCCTGGATGTTTGCCCTTCCTCTAGCATCTCCATCTTTCAGTCTCTTCCACACACCAGGGGTCACCAAACGTGTTCTGTAAAGGGCCAAAGAGTAAATATTTCAGGCTTTGCAAGGCTGCAGGGTCTCTGTAGCAACCACAGAGCTCTGCCATCATAGGGTGATGACAGCAGTGATGAACAATGAAGAGATATGTGGGCATGACTGCATTGCAATGAAACTGGATTGCAAATCCAAATACCAGATCCTGTGTGCAGGCTGTGGTCTGCTGACCCTTGGCATGCACTGCAGCATCCAGCCTTCCTAGAGCATCGCTTTTACTCTTTCTTGAGTACCTTTTCTTCAGAGTTTAAAAAGCATCAACTGCCCCCTCTCACCTTCTGAGATGGTCCATCCTTTGTCTGTGGAGTGTGTTTTTCCCATGGCTTCTCTTGCCTTCCAAGATGGCCCACACTCGGCTGTGCAGTGTATAGCTCCCTGAATAAACATTTTTTCTCTTTAAAAGAGGCTTACCTGGTGGCTCAGATGGTAAAGAATCTGCCTGCAATGCAGGAGACTTGGGTTCAATCCCTGGGTCACGAAGATTCCCTTCTCCCCTGGAAAACGGAATAGCTACTGACTCCAGTATTGTGCCTGGAGAATTCCATGGACAGAGGAGCCTGGCGGGCTATATACAGTCCATGGGGTTTCAATGAGTTGGACACCACTGAGCAACTAACACTTCTTCTTTTCTTTTAAAAAAGAAGCATCAACCAAGAAGTTGCCTTTGCCGGTCAGCACACCCCGTCTCCCCTTAGAATGGTACACAGACACCTGCTACTGCCTGCCCTGTCTGCTGCTGCTTCCCTTCCTTCTCCTTTCTTATTTGCCACTGTAAGGAAATGAGCAAAGAGCAAGCTCTTCCAAGCCACAAAGGACATCAGAATATTTCTGGAAAATGAAGGCTTGTCAAAGGGGCCATCTTCCCTCAGGTCTCCTAAAGGAATCATGAGTGATGACCCCTGGCCAGAACATTGGATGATATTTGCAAAGTTCATCTTCTCATTCCAGATTCCTAACTTTAAAGGTCTGCTTTTCCCTTGTTGGTCTTTCATTTAGAAAAGCAAATTCCTGCATGCGCGCTCTGACCTTGAAGTAGCGCATTACAAGCTGAAACCCAGAAACCTCATGCTGCATCACGAATTCCTTCAGCGAGTCAAGCAACTGCCCTTGGAATACAGCTACGGGGAGTATAGAGATCTCTACCGTGATTTTGGAACCCACTACATCACAGAGGCCGTGCTTGGGGGCATTTATGAATACACACTCATCATGAACAAAGAGGCGATGGAGAGAGGAGGTACGCCGCCTGAGGACCATGTCTTTACTGATGGGGCACATGAAACTATGAATTAATAGGGAGAGAGGCTTCTATTCCTTGTTGGGGGAGGGGTTATAAGTTATGCTCCCATTTTCCTTCTCCCTCCCTGGTTTTCCTTTCACAGTTTCATTTGCAGATTCCTCGTCCTTTGTTGATGTGTTGATGGTGGTCCTCCTCTGCCAGCCCTCTCTCTGGACAGTCCTGTTTTCTACATAACTCCCTCTAGACAATAACATCTAATCTCCTGGCTCTAAATGCTTTATACATGCAGATGTATATGTCTGTCCTGGATCTCTTCTGTGTACCGAAGAGCTCATGTAGAAATGCCTCTTTGAGATCTCCATTTGAATGTCTACTGACTATCAGAAACTTAACATGCCCCCAAGGAGAACTTTCACATGTTTCTTCTGTAGTCATTCGCATCTCAGAATGACTCCACCATTCAATCAGCTTTGAGGTGATACCAGTGCTGCTGGTTCCTAAACCACTCTTTCAGCAGCAATGTCTTAGATTATCTGAGCTTCCAAACTAATATTCAACTCCCATTTTCCTTCCACAATCCATTCTCCATACAGATATTACTGGTCTTTCTAGTTGTAATCAATGTCAAATCTAAAGTATGATTTCTTCCTCCCAATCCTGTACTCTTTCCTGCAGTATGGCATTTGTCAGGTTAAGTGACCTGCCCCAGGCCGCCCAGGTTACAATGGCAGAGCCAGGTTTCGGTTATAGGTCCAGTGAACTTGCGAGAGGACAGAAGGCATATAAGGTAAATTAAGGTCGGTGTGGCCTCCCTCAGTCTTGCCAAGATTAAGGGTACTGTCCTCTGTACCAGAGGTTTCAAAAGTACTTGTCATAATTCCTCTGATTGCTTTCTACAGAAAGGTTCTATGATCAAGTTGTGGAAACGTAATAGATCCCACTTTGAGAGTTTCACAGGCATACTGAAATCAAGTGACCTCTCCAACACTTTTGATACCACATTTATCACACTGACTTGACTGCAGAAGCCTGGTTTCTTGTCATTATTGCTCTTAAAAGATATATAAGAGATATCATCATGGGATTCATGTTTCAAGGAACATGCTTTGGGGAAAACTGATCCACATCCACGTTTCTAGTAATCCCAGGTGTTAAAGCTGTTCTCCTCTCCCTTCCCTGACCTCAAATGCTCTAGAAAGGTGTTCATATGTCATATGGAAGACTTCGGCAAGCCCAGGTTGGGAAGATGCCTTGGGGAGAACTGGAGAGGAATGGATGGAAAATAGTCCAGAAATGAAGATGAAATAAGGGAAATTGGTTCTTCTCTTTGCCAGGGACTATACCAGACATTTCAGAAACATTATCTCAACTGATCAAGTAACTGTTTGTACTACATCAAAGATTAGAGAAGGAAGGACAGCTCACAGCAGCCTCTATTCACTGCATCAGTGCCTAGAGACTTGATAAGAAGCCATATTCTTAGAAAGTGACTCCGAGCTCGTCCTGTCTTTGGAGAGCAGCAAAAAACCCTCTGAGTATTTGTAGAGGCTGAAAGGGGAAGTTGATGCTGATCTCGAATGGGGTCTCTGCCCTGGTGCCAGGAGCTGCCTGCTGCGTTTCTTGTCCCTAGTCTGGCCACCCGTTGATTTACACCTTAGTCCCTGTGAGCCTCCAGGAAGGGTTTGGGAATCGACTGCAGGAAAAGGCCCAGGACAAATTGCTGTTTTAGGTCATGAGCCTCTTTTCTTGCTTCCTTCAGATTACTCTCTTAAGGACGTCCAGACCTGTGCTAAACATGATTTTAAAATTGGCGCCGCCATAAAAGCAGTCTATTTGAACCTGGGTGTGTCGGAGGCCAAGTGCAGTGACATTCTCAATGAGATAAAAGGTGAGTGGCAAGGGCATGTGACTTCTCTGCTTATCATTCTTCCTTCTCCAGCAGCCCAGACCTGTCACTCTTTAAGCTAAAGATTGAATATTCCAAGGCATTTCAATTAAAATACTAATTTGTTCAATAAAAATCTACCTAGCTCCTACTATGTATTGGTATGCAGAAATGAATTAGATGGTCTTCCTATCTTCATGATATTCACATGAGTGGGCAAAGAATTAAAAAATCAAGGACAGGGCAGTGATAAGCACCAAACTCAGTCTGGCTTCCTGGAACAGGGATCATTTGAATGGCAACTTGAGGAATAAGGTATCAAGGTTGCCTTTAGGCAAGAAAAAAAAAATAATCTAACAATGAAAATTTGGTCTGAGGGCCAGAAGTGGGCCTGGCTAGAGGTAGGATGCTCTAGACTGGAGAGGTAGGAGCCAGGTGGAGGCAGTGGGGGATACAGTTGAGGCAGCCAGTCCTTACCTGAAGCAATGGGCAAGATGGAAACTGGAAAAGCAGGCAGAGCCACGAGTCATGGAGCAGAGTCCACATGGCAGGTGAGACTAGGAGTGAGTGCTAGAGCCAGTCTGGGAGCAGAGATCTTGGCGGCCACATAGGGGAGCTGGGCATCAACACTGAAAGCAGAGTAGGAGAGGGAGGCTGATCAGCAGGGCTCTAGTCCCGAACTCTTCTGCACCCTGAGTTACTCTCCTTCATCTGCTCTACAGACTAAGCTTGTCCCTATTTCTATGATCATATGTGAATGAAGAGGTCCACAGCCAAAGCAAAATAAAATAAAACAACAACAAAATGAACTGCTGGTCTAGAAGAGTTTCTTGGGACTGATGTGCAGTGGATACTGTTTGTTTATTTTGGTGGGGCTGGGTTGGAACATGCATCCTACATAGGGAAACATACATGCTTTTCAAAGAAAACTTGTAAAGTAACCCCCCATCCAAGTTACTGAATAGAGCATTACCCAGTACCCCAGGACTCTTGTCAGTCACAGCTCCTCCCTCCCTTTGGAGATAACACCATCCTGAAGTCTCTGTTCAACATGTCCTTCCTTTCATGACAGTTTTACCACCTACATGTATTGCTAACATCTATAACTTAGAGTTGGGCTTCCCTGGTAACTCAGTGGTAAAGAATTCACTTGCCAATGCAGGAGATGTGAGTTCAATCCCTAGGTTGGGAAGATCCCCTGGAGAAGGAAATGGCAACCCACTCCTGAGTTCTTTCCTAGGAAATCCTGGGCAGAGGAGCCTGGTAGGCTACAATCCATGGGGTTGCAAGAGTTGGACAGGACTTAGCAACTAAATAAAAACAATGACTTAGAGTTGCTTGTTTTTGAACTTTATATGGATGAAATGTAATCTTCCAGTTCTGGGTTTTTTAAATTTTTTCTTTGATATCATGTTTTTGTGTAAAACTACAGTTGCATAGTATTTTATTGTATGAATATATCACTTTGTTCATTCTGTTGTTAAATTTGGATTATTTCTTGTGTCAAGCCATCATATTCAGAGCCGCTGTGAACATTCTTACACACTCTTCTGACACACATGTGCAAGGGATTCTATGGGGAATGTACCCAGGAGTGAAATTGTTGGGTTGTAGAGTATGTGCTTATTCTACATTATGTAATACTGAGATTTTTCTGAAATGGCTGTATCAATTTACAGTCTGACCAGTAGTATACAAGACTCCTTTTGTATGATGCTCAAGTGCTGCAAGCTCAGAGTGGAACAGTCACTTTATACCAGTTTCTTTGGCATCAGGCACAAGAAAGATTAGAATAGGAATGACTTACTGATATAATTGAGGGCTTTCTGGGAAACTGCTTGAGAAGTCAAAATAATGAGTAGACATTGAAAAAAAAAAACAGTAGACATTATTTGGTGTGTATCTATTACATTCATGCTTACACCTTATAGATTTTCCCAGTTTTGTCATATGAGACAAAGAAGTGGTATAGCTCAAAAGTTGGACATGGTACTGTGAGTAAATTCTTTCCCTCTAGTGCCTAAGATTTCGTATCTGCAAAGGAAGGATTATATACTTCCTATTTCACACTGAAGATTAGGTGAGTTAATACATGTACAACATTAGATTAGTGAATGATACATAAGTGATGAATAATCTTTGTCTATTTACCTTTATAGCATCTGTCCCTATGTATGTATGTATGTATCTAGCAGCTATTTTCCATAGACTCACTTAGCGACTATCACTTACAGATGCTAAAAATAAATATCCCTTTCTTGTCCTGTCTCCAGCTTGTGTCATATACGATCGAGTGCACTGCCCGTTTGTGCTTACGCTGTGACTCCCTTGCTGGCAGGGATGCGTATTGTCCCACTTACATCTCCAGGGCAACCTCCCTGAACATTCTAGTTACCAGGTTGTCAGGTGGGTTGCAGCAAATTTCAAGGTGTGAAAATGGATCCCCTGACATGCCAGGGCTCCGTATCCATTCCAGACAGAAACAAGAAGGACAGCATGGTGGAAGACTTGGTGGTCCTTGTACGAGGAGGAGCGAGTGAGTATGTCACAGCCCTGGCATATAGAGAGCTGCCGACAGCGGACCTGATGCAGGAATGGGGAGATGCAGTGCAATACAATCCCGACATCATCAAAGTGAAGGTACGCGCACCCACCCTACCATCCTTTCCTCTATTCAGAAAACAGCTTCTGAAGGGGTTCCCTGAGCCAGGGTATAGAATGCAGAGCTCAATAAGACACAAACCCTCACCTTGAGATAGATACCTTATAGTAGAAAATGTATCCAGAGTGAACTGATTGTGATACACTGCTCAACACCAGCTAGAGACCCCTCATTCTCTCCCACTTGGGCTCCCAAGTTGCTCAAGTAAGTTAACCATTGGCTTCTACTTCCAGGCTTCTTAAATCAATATTGTTTGCAGTTTATTGGGGAATCCCTCATTTAGGTCTTTGTTCATTTAAACATTCATTCCTGCAACCAGCAAGTCGTTGCTAAGTTCCTGCGATGTGATGGGAACTAAGGCACTGGAGGAAAACAGAGGAGGGTGCAAGGATGAAAAACGCAGTCTGTGCTGAAGAGTAAGATACATGTGTGCGTCATTGTCTTTCAGGATAGCATAATACATAATGGTGATCACTAACACGTTTTGGGCACCTACCATGTTCATGATACTCTGCCAAGGACTTTGGGAATGTTATTTCATCTAATTCTCATGAGCCTGCAAATTTAGTACGCTTATCTCCATTTTATGGCTGATAAAAAATCAAGGTCACAGAGGTTTCATCCATCTGTGACTGCTCAAGAGTCCAGACCTGAAAAGTTGACCTCTTCACTCCCCTCCAGATTTTCCTGCGGGTTTTGTAAATAGAAAATAATGATCCCAACCACCTGTCACCCACACAATGGCAGTTTTACAACCTTAAACTAAAAAGACGTTTGCTAGAGCAGCGCTGTCAGACACGTCAGCGGGGTTGGTCCTTGCCTGTGGGTACTTCAGCACAGTGTCCGTGTCACATCTTACACTGCCCTCTTCTTGCCATTGTCTGTACAATTATTGATGGTCTGGCGTCCACCCTCCGGAGATTTTTACTCTTGCAGCCAAGGAGAGGAGTTAAGGGGCTGGAGCTCTGATGAGAGGCTGTGCAGTTCCCCAACTTGGCAATTTTCCAGTGTCTTTATTTATATGTCAATTGCATGGTTGCTGCAGAACAAGAAGGCTGCCATTCAAATCCTTTCCTCTGCCACTTATTCAGTAGTGACACTTAGGGCTTAGTTGCTGGCAAGCATCGAGAAAGGAAAGTGAGCCACGGCTTGCTGGAGACTCTAGAGAAATCTGGGATGGGCTGATGACATGGTGACATTGGTTGGTATCACAAACAAGCATGGGAGAGAAGAAAGTTCATGGAAGAATAGACCCCTGGTCTTTACTTTTTTTTTTTGGTCTTTACTTTTTACTGATATCTTACCTGAGTTTTGTTTTAAACTTAGAATTAATGGATTGCTCTGGTTACCTATCCATTTAGGTTGGAAGTACCATCATGGGCATTGGGAATGTCAAGTATCCAGCAGCATGGGATATGATAATGGGATGTGTGTGGTGTGTGTTTGTGAGAAAGAGAGAGAGCACGTGTTAGCATTCTAAGCATCTCAGACCTGCCACCATCCTGAGAGATGTGGCACTTTACCGACGGCACAGAGGCTTCCCAGCACATATGTGATGCCCTGGAAAGTATCATATCTACCATCAGTGTAGTGCTGTGAAGGGTTGTGGAGACTGAAAGGGGAGAGATTAGAAAATCAGAGATGTTTCCAGTAGTGGCAGAGGTGAAATTGTTGACGTCTTTTATGATTTCTCCTATATATCCCTAACTTGAGTTGGAAACATCTGTTGTAGTCATAGATTCTTTCTGGCAAGAAAAAACTGTGTATGACTTCATATTATCTCAAAATAATTCTCTGCAGAAGCGGCTTACCAGATAGTTGGAGCAGCAGTTGCTTTCCAAGAGAGCAGAGGCCACTCAATAAGGAATTCCTAGACACAAGAGTATTGGCCAAGGCTCATGTACATAGACCAGTCTTAAAGATCAATATCTGAAAACACAGTTCCTATAGGAGCCTGGCAGGCAGGAAAGAAGACCAGAGAAGAGCCCGTTCCCATTGTTTACTGGTGAACGTTAGATATAGAGAGATGGTGCTTTGTTCAAAGAAGAGGTAGAGAAATCATTGGACATATATAAGGACAATTTTGAACACAAAAGATTGAAATTATATCCAAGATAAAATAGACAAGCATACATCTAAGCATAGAAGTAAATTTTACAATATATTTGCTTTGTGATTATAAGAAAATAAAGAATTTATGAACTAAAAAATAGAAGCCGAGATGTTTAGACACTAATCAGATGAAAAGGGAAATGGCTGAACATAGGAAGCCAAAAGCACAATAGTAGACTCAAAACCTACATTGGAAACTATAAAGAACAGAATTGACACTGCAGAAAATTGAGTCAGTGATGTGGAAGGTGCTGTAAAAATGTTCCTATAATGCAGAAGCAAAAGACAAAGAGATTAAAACAATGATATAAAAGAAATATGATGGACACAGAGTACAGAAGTGGAAATCTAAAACCCAGAGCATTCTTCCTGAGAAAGATACAGGATTAAATGTGAAGATGCATTAATCAAGCACATAATAAGGGAAACTTCCCTGAGCTGATAATGCAAAATGAACAGCTCATTGAAAAGCAGGCAAAAGTACTGAAGATAAAACAACACAGCATGGTGAAATTTTTTACTTTGAGGAACAAATAGATCCTACAAAAACAGAAGTCATACTGATCTTAGAATTCTTCATAGTGCTAAATGCCTAAAGATTGTGTAGTGATAGCCATGAAGGAGAAAGCTTGTGTCCCAACGAATGGTCTTTAAGGGATGAAAAAATTCCCCAGGACGTTCCGAGGAGCCTGGCATTAGAGGATGTCCAATTAATTCTGAACTTCAGACCAATAAGGAATATTTTTCTTAGGATAAGCATCTTTCAAATATTTCATGGGACATATTTGGTGGCTCAAATGGTAAAGAATCTACCTGCAATGCGGGAGACCTGGGTTCGATCCCTGAGTTGGGACGATCCCCTGGAGAAGGAAATGGCAACCCACTCCAGTATTCTTGCTTGGGAAATCCCATGGACAGAGGATCTTGGCGGGCTACAGTCCATGACAAAGAGTCAGACATGACTAAGTGACTACCACTTTTTCACTTCATACTAAAATTTCATTTGTTACTTATCTGAAATTCAGTTTTAACTCAGAATTCTATATTTGATTGGCAACCTTAGTCACAAAGTCTGTCATCCATGTACATATCCACTGTGGTTGGTGTGGCTAGGTTGTGGTCTGGGGTTCAGGCTATGGAGAGTCCGTGGTACAGAATGTGGCATGACCAAGTGTAGAAGGGAAAATACAGTGGTGAGTGGTTCAATGAGGCATCAGGAGAGCCTTGGTTATGCCACCGTGAAACAGCCTCAACTTTCAACAACTTAATCCAGCAAAAGTTTATTGCTCAGTCACATGTCATGTCCAAAGTGTACTGGTAAAGGGGCTTTTCTGAATATCACTCTGGGATCTGGGCAGCGGAGGTTTTATCTTGTCATGTGCTCCCAATATCATCACAGCAATGGTAAAGGAATGGGAAAATTCAGCACACTCTGCTGCCAAAGCTTCAACCTGGAAGGGATGCTCCCTCTGCTTACCTCTCACAGCTCAGAAAAAGTCATGTTGCAACCTTCCTTTAAGGATGGTTCAGGAAAAAGCAATCCTGCCAAGTGCCCAGAAGGAAAAGAAGCTGATACGTTTGGTAAACAGTGATTATGACCATTACACTTTACTGAAGCAACTTATTCAAAGATTCTCTAAAAGCAAGTTACCCTGATCAACAGAAGGTTTAAAATGTAGATGCCATGGTAGCATGAATCAGTAAGATATTTTGGACTTAGACTGTCAGATCTCACTTGAAATAATAAATTCTGAATTTCAAATAAGGAAACCCACAAATATTATTAAGTGGAAGATAACACAACAACAAAATAATTTGCCACACGTGAAATCTTTCATGTGTAAGGAATGACACTATTTATAAGAAAAATATCTCAAAGAAATAGAAAACTCTCAGAAGAACTCAAATGATAAATAAGCAAAATTTTAACTTCTCAGAAATAAAAATGAAAAAGTAACAATACAAAGTATCTTTTGCCTTTCAGATTAATGATGATTAAAAATCTTTAATACTCAACCTTATTGGGAGCAATGAGATGGAAACTTTCATATTATGAAATAGGACTATAAAATGGTACAACCCTTTAGGAAAAGAATTTAACTGTATATATCCAAGACATTAAAAATGTTTACAGTGTTTGATCCAATAACCCTAAATGCAAAAATCGACTATAGAAATCATTTTAAAAGTTAATAAAGATGTATCTATAAAGACCCACCTCATTTTATGCTGCTATAATCTCACTTTATCTGAAGTTTTGCTTTCTGAGGTTCAGTTACTCATCATCAACTGTGATCTGAAAATATTAAATGGAAAACTCCAGAAAGAAACAATTTTAAAGTTTTTAATTGCAAGCCATTCTGGCTAGTATGATGAAATCTTGCACTGTCCCACTGCATCCCCACCTGGGATCCCCAGCCATCAACACCATCTGCTCCTGACATCCAGCCCCTGACATGATCATGGTTCTGTAATCCAGGACCACCCGAAGCAGATGAACTTTCTGATGACACATCAACAGTAGCCTGATGCTATGTCATAATGCCTCCTCCGTCATGTACTCATTTCATCTGATCATGTTAGGGCTTTATGATCTCAAGTCATCACAATTAGAAGAAGGGTAAGTACAGTATAATCAGATATTTTGAAAGACAGAGCATATTCACATAACTTTTATTACGGTGTATTGTTATAATTGTTCTATTTTATTATTAGTTCCCATTGCTAATCTCTTATCATGCTTAATTCATAAATTAAATTAATCATAGTATATGGGTATAGGAAACAACAGTATGTGTTGAGTTTGGTACTCTTCATGGTTTTGGGCAATCATCAAAGGTCTTGGAATGTATCCTGACTAATAAGGGAGGACAACCATATTTGTAATAGCAAAAGGGAAAAAGAAAAGTGGAAACAACCTGAAGATTCAATAACAGGGTGTAGTTGAATACATCGTAGTTCACCAGTACAATAGGATACCTTGTAGTCATGAAAATCATTTTATCAAGGATTGTTGAATAGCATAGGAACATGTTCATAATATGATATTAAGTGAAAAAAGTGGAATGTAAACATGTGCTTTTCTTATGCCATCAATTTGGTATAAGTATCTGTCCATCTACCCTTCCAAAAATATATTCTGAAAGGGCACAAACCACAATGGTAGCAATTCATATCTTCTTCTGCTTACTGAGTGTTACTCTGGTAAATTTAAGTTTTCTGTGCCTCCACTTTGCCATCTATAAAATGGGGATACAGAAGTCTATGTAAACTGGGGATACAGAAGTCTTCCTGACTCCTAAGATTGTTGTGAAGGTTAGGATGGATAAGGTATATTTTTAGTTCGGCAGCTAATGAATGCTAGCTATGACAATAATCAAGAATGCCAATCACCAGGGTCCATTATGGGGAACTGCATGGAGTTTTATAGACCGCGCCTGCCTGTCATGCTGCACTTCAGGGGGTTGCAAAGAGTCGGACACAACTTAGCGACTGAACAACCACCAACATAATCAACAGTTTTCACAAGTGCAGGTGTGCTGAGGACCCAGCGATCAATGTGAGCAGTTAGGATTGGGTGTCTGGGGGAGAAATGTAGAAGAAAGAGGGAGGAAGGGAGGAAAGAAGGAGAGGACAAAAGAGAAAAAGACAGGAAAAAGGAACCAGCAAACCAAAAAAAAGACAAGTGAGCCACATGAAGTTAAAAAGGAAACTGTGGAGGGAATCTTGAGGAATTGCTGCCAAGTTCCAAGGTAAACTGTCCTGGAGAACCCTGGAAGAGAGGTTGGAAAGGAGAATAATCACCATTTTTATCACCAATTTTCATGAACTAGTAGGAGAAGCACAGATTTGGGATTAGAATCCTGGCAGCATTATTCAATGCGTTCTTCAACTTAACCTCACGTGAAATGCGCTGGTAATTGCTCCCGAGCCAAGGTGAAGGAGGATCATAGCACAGCCCCTGGCACACAGTATATGTGGAAGCGCCACTGACTTTATCTCCTGAAGCAGATCTCAGGACTAGTAGGAAAATGCCTGGTAGGTCAAAAGCAGGTTAAAAGCAGCCTTTTGAGGTGCTCTGGCAGGGAGAGCAGGCTGTTGGAGGAGCTCATTGTGGGTGTACGGCAACCCCCTATGTACCCCCGCCTACCCACCATGTGTGGCCAGAAGCTAGACCATTCTGCAAACAGCCTCTGGATCAATTCATTGACCACAAAACGGTGAGACAATGGGACCACCAAGGGGCCTTGCTTTGCCCACTGGAGTGAAGGTCAGCATCAGATGCATTAAGAAATGGAAGCAATTTTCTTCCCACTGGAGGCTTCTATTAGGCATGATTGCCTGTGTTTAGACAGTCCCTAAACTCTCCAGGACCAGATTAGGGCAGGATCACAAGCAAAATCTGGCGAGGAACCTGACCCTGGAGCTGAAACTCTGAGCCAAGAGGCTCTGAACATGTTTAGCTACCTCTTTGGACTTTGCCTCTGTCTTTGCCAAGGCCGCAAACACCCCCACATCCATCTGTGGTCTCCTGCTCTCAGACACTGCCATGCCCACTGAGAGCATCTTTCTCTCTGCTTGCCACACCCTGGCCTCCATGCCAGCTGCTGTTACCCTAACGAGGCCTCCCCTTCCCTTTTCATCCTTCTACCCATTCTTATTAGCTGCTCTCACTAAGCTTGAGGCTGGACCTTGGAGACACAGCTGAGCAGTATATAGGTCTGATCTTCAGGAGCTTACAATCTAATTAGAGACGAAGGAAAAGGGACTTCAGCCCCAAACATTGACCACGAGGGAGAAAGGAGGTAGAATTTGCATTGGATGAGTAGTGTAGACAGTATGCTGAGCGTTTCATAGTAGGAAGGTGTTCTGGAAGCTTCAGAGCTCGGGGGAAGTTTCCCTAATGGTGACTTTTGCATGACATGAAGGATTTTCACAGGTTTGTGGTGGGGGGTATTGCTGAAACAGGGCTCCTATAATACTTCCAAAGAGCGGCTTGCAAATTGCCTCCCCTCTCCCACCAAAGAGAGACTAACCAGCTGCTCCTCTCTACCCTGGTTGCTGTCCTGCAATTGGAGAAGGAAATGGCAACCCACTCCAGTATCCTTGCCTGGAAAACCCCATGGACTGAGGAGCCTGGCAGGCTACAGTCCATGGGGTTGCAAAGAGCCGGACATGAGTGAGTAACTTCATTTTCCTCTCTACCCATTACGAGTTACCACTTCTGCCTGTAACCGCTGTTCTGTAAGTATCCATTAGTACGACTGTCTGTATCTCTAGATTCTGAGTTCTGGGGGAGTGTAGTGGGGATTTTATCTTATTCCTTACTATGCTTCATGCCTGGCACTTGGAAGGTACTCAGCAAGTGTTTGTTGACCTGAACTTGAACGGGCTTGTTTGTGGCTATTGGGTGGGATGGGAAAGAGAAAGGATGGGGTGTCCATCTACGTGCTGTACCGTCCATCCAGTTCCATATGAATCCACTGTGATCTGCATGCACCAAACCTGCCCATTCCTATGGAGCCTTACTTTGGGCTTTTGTCACTATATGACCAATGGATTCTGTTGAAATCAACGCCTTTGCTCCTTTCCCAGGTAATGCCTCTGTACGAACTGGTGACAGCCTCGGACTTCGCCTATTCCAGCACAGTGAAGCAGAACATGAAGAAGGCCCTGGAGGAGTTCCAGAAGGAAGTCAGCTCCTGCCAGTGTGCCCCCTGCCAGGGGAACGGAGTCCCTGTCCTGAAAGGTACCGTTTCCAGTGTCGTTTGTGGAAGCTACCATCTGGATGGGCTGGTTCTGGGGCCAGATCACATCAGATCCACACGCCCTCCAGAGGTGTGTTTCTAGGTCAAGGTTTGATGTGGATCTCCAGGGGAATTTCTAGGTTATTTCCCAGTCCTCTGCCTCAAGCCCCAGGGACTGTCATAAAGCTCCCTTCTTTGTCTCAGAGGAAAAAAAATATGAGCCCCTGGCCATTTGGAGCCTTTTAAAAGCTGAGCCTTTCCACCCTGGTTGGGCATTAGAACCACTGGGGATCTTTAGAACTACTGATGCTAGGACCCCAAATGTGATCTTCACATGAAACTCTAGGGAAGAGACCCTCATCAGGATGGTTAAACCCTCTCCTCTTCTGGTAGTTCTAATTTGTGGCTGGGATGTGACCCACCATTGCTAAAGTCCCCACCTTCTTGGAGCACAGTGAGGTGGGGTTGGACTAAGGAGGCGCCTGTACTCAGGTGGGACTGATGGCAAGGTGCACGATGCTCCTGTCAAGGTGCACGTGAGAATCACCCAGGGAGCTTTTCGCAAACACAAAGCCCTGGGCCTCAGCCCAAAACAGTTAAAGCAAATCACTGGGATTGGCCTTTTAAAAATCCTACCAGATAATTCAGTGTACAGTGAGAGTTGGGCAGCAGTTCCACAGCTGAATTCACTGGCAGACAGAATCCATGATTTTGCTGAGCTTTTAGACTAGCAGGAGAGCTAGACTTGACCCATAGGTTGTGTTGAAATGTACCAGTGTTAGGACCAGGGAAGTCAGAATGCAGGCAGCTAGAAAAAGCTGCTTGGGCTGTCAGGATACCTAGGTTCTAGCCACAAGGGAAAGCATTAAACTGAAGGCAGGGATGGGCTGAGATGCTATGGCCTGTAACAGGGAGTGGGGAGGGACTCTGGGACTCTGTCCTGGTCAGACAAAAGGCCCTCCCTGGGCCGAGCAGGGGAAACCCCTCCTGCATATCCTGGCCAACACATGGTGAGACAATTGGAGGATGGGGAGGTGGCAGCGTGGATGGGCCACGAGAACTTCATTGCTAACTTGAGGGTCACGTCCAGGGTCACTGCAGTGGGCAGAGCAAACGTGGGCAGAGCTGGGACCTGGGGTCTTCTGCTCTTGTTTTGATGGGCTGAGGAGGGGTCCGGTCCAGCATAATGCTGAAACAGGGTGCCAAGAGCACCTGGGTACAGCAGATTCCAGCCCGGGGAGCTAGCCGGCAGAACTCATGTGGATAGAGTGAGCTCAACAGAGGGGACACGAGAGGAGATCTGTCCTCGGGGAGAAAGAGCCCACCTGCTCAGCTGAGACAGATAATGTGTATCTGGCTTCTCAGAGGGGATGGAGACGAGCAAAGTAAGCATACGTGACAGCCCGAGGATGGGGAGTTCTCCTTCAGGAACAGGACCTGTAAGTGAGGATCAGCTCAGCAGGACATAGGATCCATTCACCTGCTCCAGATTTTGATCTAGGGTTGCTGAAATCCCCCTTGCCTTGTGTGTAATGTGGACCTAGAGACTGGGATTCCATGGAGGCTCTACTTTGGAGGTAAGGGAGAAAAGGAAGCCAGAGGCTGGAAGGGCCTGGCCTGTAAAGGACAGTCCTGTAAAGAGAGTTCATGTGGTTGATGTGAGAGAAGCTCCAGGGTGACATGTGACAGATTAACATAAAGACTAATTTCTAAAGTGTCAGAACCAGCCAAAAGTAGCATGAAAGTGAAAAGTGAAAGAAAGTGAAAGTCGCTCAGTCATGTCCAACTCTTTGTGAACCCATGGACTATACAGTCCATGGAATTCTCTAGGCCAGAATACTGGAGTGGGTAGCCTTTCCCTTCTCCAGGGGATCTTCCCAACCCAGGGGTTGAACCCAGGTCTCCCGCATTGCAGGCAGATTCTTTACCAGCTGAGCCACAAGGGAAGCCCAAGGTAGCATGAGACGTCCAAGAGTAGTGAGTTCCCCATCACTAGAGGTGTTCAAGCAAAGACTAGGCAATTACTTGATGTGAAATTGAGCACCAATGACCACTGGCCCCAATCACCTCAGTAATGTATCTTCTGACCCCCAAAATCCATAAGTCTAGGTCAAAGGTCAGCTAATGGGTAATTTTTCTCAGTAGCTCTACATCATTTTCTGTGGTGGAATAAAAACCCTTTCATGAACAAAGGACCTTCAAGAAAGGAGTGGGTACTTGGCACTGAACCTTCTTATTTCAAACCATTCAGTTAAACGTTTGTCCTATGTTAACCTCATGGAAAAGCTGTGAAGTGGAGGAGGGGTTAGGAGCTCTTTGTTTCACATGGTGATTTCACGTTTTCTCTGCATTGTCTTCTCAGGAACACACTGTGAGTGCATCTGTCCTGCTGGATTCCAAGGCTCGGCCTGTGAGGTCACGCATCGGAAAAGTAAGGAATCTGTGAGAATGGGTTGGGAAAGGGAAGTCTAGGGAAGTCCAGAGAATAATTCCAAAGAGTAAGAGCAAAGTCAGGGCATGGGCTAGGGAACTGGACACTTTGAAACTCGAAATCCATCTTTGTATTTTTAAAACTTTATTTGTTTGTTGTTTTGGCTGTGCTAGGTCTTCACTGATGTGAGTGCAAGCTTTCTCTAATTGCAAGGAGCTGGGCTTGTTCCTCATGGCAGTGTGCGGGCTTCTCGTTGTGATGGCTTCTTTTATTGTGGAGCATGGGCTCTAGCAAATAGTGGGCTTCAGTAGTTGCAACATCCAGGCTACGTAGTTGGGCACTTGGGCTCTAGAATTCAGGCTGAGCAGTTGTGGCGCCTGGGCTGCATGTGGGATCTTATTGGACCAACCAAGGCTTGAACCCATGTTCCCTGCACTGGCAGGTGGATTCTTAATCACTGACCCCCAGGGAAGCCCTTGAGATCCATCTTGACTCCTGATTTTATATTTTCACAACTGAGAGTACTCCATGTTACAGGACTGCTAATGCGTGGCAGCTGCAAGTCATCTCTTTAACTCATTCTTGAATGTTTATCTTTTTTTTTTTTCTTATTTAGTGAACTCCTATTCAGCCCTCAAAATCCAACACAGATGCCCTTTCTTCTGTAAAAAGTATCTGAACCCAAGTAGAATTAGTTAATTTCTACTGTGGGATCCCATAGGACTTCAAACATGTGTTTATTATAGCTCTTAGCACATTCTATTTTGGGTTGTGTGTGTCTCCCTCCCCTGTCTGTGAGTAGGGATCATGTCTCATTTATATCTCTGAGTCCTCAGGTTCCCACACAGTTACTGCTGTTGAATTAACAACTGAAAGACTAGATTACCATAATGATCTCCTCGAGTTAGATTCTTTAACCAGTTTATTATCTAAGAATTCTTAACACTGCCTATCTCCCACCCCCGCCCCTTTCTTTTCCTTTCTGTGAATTTTTGGTGATACCATTAAAAAAGGAAATGGCATATCCAATAAAAACACCAAACATGTATTAAATACTCAACTAGGAAGATCTCCTGGAAGAGGAAATGGCAATGCACTCCAGTATTCTTGCCTAGTCCACAGGGTCACTAAGAGTCAGATATGACAGAGCAACTGAGCACACACACACACACACACACCATTTGGTAGCAGATAACTTGGTGAGGGCTTTGACTCAGTATGGATTCAAATTCCATCTCATCATTTAATAGCAAATTACTTGAACTCTTTGTGCCTTAATTTCCTCATTTTTAAAATGGAGATGATGATATTAGCACATCATTGACCAGAGATGTATTGGGTTGACCACAAAGTTCTTTCACATTTTTCTATAAGGTCTTATGGAACAATCTGAACCATAATTCGACCATAATTTGGTCAACACAATATTAATGCTTCCCTGATGGCTCAGTGGTAAAGAATCTGCCTGCAGTGCAGGAGACATAAGAGACATGGGTTTGATCCCTGGGTCAGGAAGCTCCCCTGAAGGAGGAAATGGCAACCTACTCCAGTATTCTTGCCTAGATAATCCCTTGGACAGAGGAGCCTGGTCGGCTACAGTCCATCGGGTCGGACATGACTGAACGACTGAGCATGCATGCATGTACACATATGCAATATTAATGCCACATGTGTTAGTTTCTGCAAAAATCCCAGGTCAATAATGTGTTAACTACCTCAAAGAGTTGTCTTGAGTCTCTCTTGAGACATAAAAAGCACTGGGAAGGATGCCTAACCCATCGAAAGAGCAAAATAAATATTTGTTTTAGAGCAAAATATATAGTTAATCTTTATCTCATGTATATGAAATCCTTTCATCCTCTCAATAACCTCATGAAGTAGATACTGCCGATACCCCCGTTTTACAGATGAAAAATCTGAGGTTCAGTAGGTGCCTAACTAACTTGCCCCTGGTCACGTAGTAGATATAGGGACCCAGTATCAGGTCGAGTCTGTCTCTGTTGCCTTTGCTTGTGGTGCCTGCTCTGCCCTGCTCCCCAGTAAAGGGTTCAGGGGTTTCTTCAGCCCCTCTCCTGCTATATCTCAACCAGACCACTGACAGTGATCTGTCTAGTAAGAGTGTAATGACAAAGATCACAGGGTTTCCACTGGTTGGAGGACACCTTAGAAACCTCCTTCTCCTGGTATCTCATGTTACCAATGGTGAGGCCCAGAGGTGTTAAATAATATACCCAGAACGACACTGCAAGTTAGAGGCTCAGCCATGTGCATATCCATCATGGTGAATGTAACTGACTATTTTCCAGGCTCATCAACAACCAGAAATCCTAAAGGGAAAGGCAAGTGTCAGGGAGGGGTGAGCAGTGTTATCACTTCATTTAAAGCACACAATGACCACTGTGGATAACAGAGCTCCCATTTGATACGTTGAGAAGAAGTTAACTACCTAGCATTGTATACGTTGGAATTGTCTAAGCTAGAAACCATTTATTCCACTGATATGGACTCAGGGATTCCTATGTGTCAGTTTAGGTGCTGGAGTTCATTCAGTGGTGGGAAAATCAGATGTAATTCCTCTCACCATGTAGATTGCACTTTAGAAAGAAAGACCAACATCATTTGAATTGTTTGTTTCAACTGTAAGTGCTACAAAATGCTTGGAGAGCTTAACATATGAAATATTGATGGGGAATTAGGAATCAGGAAAGGTTTCCCTGCAGAAATAACACTTAAACTGAGATCTGAAGGATGAATAGGATTGACCAGAGGAACAGAGGAGAGAAGGGTATTTGGGACCAGGAGAACAGCATGTGCAAAGGCCCTGTGGTTAAAGGGAGCATAGTGAGTCAGTGGCCTGAAAGGACAGTGGACTGGAGTGGGGAGATCAGAGATTCAGATTCCCAGTGCCCTAGGGTTTATACACCTCACCCCTCCTGTAGGGCGCTGCTGCTGCTACTGCTGCTGCTAAGTCGCTTCAGTCGTGTCTGACTTCAGTCGTGTCCGACTCTGTGCAACCCCATAGACGGCAACCCACCAGGCTCCCCCATCCCTGGGATTCTCCAGGCAAAAACACTGGAGTGGGTTGCCATGGGCATTAGGGTATAATAAAGGCTAATTAACATTCATTGACCTTCTTTCTTATAGATGTCCCCATTGATGGGAAGTGGAATTGCTGGTCAAACTGGTCTCCATGTTCTGGAGGACATAAAACAAGACAAAGGCAGTGCACCAATCCGCCTCCTGGAAATGGGGGCAACCCCTGCTTGGGCCCTGCTTCAGAAACACTTAACTGTTAAGGAAGGGAAAGAATTTAGCAGGTGATGCTCCTGTGGTCTGCACACAGCATAAGTGCTGAGCCCTTAGAAATCAAGCCAGCTCAGCCCCACACCTGCTCCCATCTGGAGCTGGCCCAAGGGTGGAGGGCTGTGCCATTCAGAATGTTTAAAATAAATATATTATTTGTCAAGTGCACATTGGTTTGAACAAATAGTAAGTTAAACAGTAATTAGGGTCTCCTGAAGGGCTTAACCATCCTGGTAATCTTCACTTTGCTCATCTCAGCAGTTTTATTTTACTCACACTTACTACCAGCTGGGGATTGTGTTGGAAGTTGTCCATGTGAAAGTCCCACTATCCACCAGTGACCTGCAAAGAGTAGGTTCCCAATATGGATCCTTGAATAGATATTAAACTGTTCCTATCCTGAGGACATACTGTCTCATTCATCACGTCAGTTGGCAGTTTAGGTTTATTGAATGATTAGTATGTGTCAGCCATGGTGCTCAATGCATTCATTCATTCATTCCATCCTCAAGATCACCTTATAAGGTGGATATTCTATTAGCCCTATTAAACAGCAGAAATACCAGCTTAGAAGAGTTCAGTTACTTACCTGTCCCGGCTTATGCAGTTAGGAAGTGGGGGAGCTGGACTGCAAACCTGGGCCCTCAGGCTCCGGAGCTTTAAACTCTTAACAGTGATGTTCCCCTCCTTTCCATATTGGATATTGGATTAACAAAGAATTTTTATGAAATACAATGTAGAAGAAGGTGCTGTGTGTGTGTGTGTGTGTGTGTGTGTGTTTGTGTGTGTGTGTGTGTGTGTGGGTGTGAGTGATTGACAAATCCCCACCCGCTGCATCCCAAAGAGCGTGGATCCAGGTTCCTCAGCTCCTTTTGATGCCGAGCACGGGAAGTTTGTTCTGGGGCAGAGCTAAGTTGTTGTGACATGAGTGAGTACCCAAAGAAGATGCTGAAAAAGAGACAAGAACAGGGGAAATTCATCACTGAATCAGAGTTTAAAAAGAAAGAAAAAAAGAGAGGCTGTGGTGGTTGGAAGAGGAAACACATCAGGAGATGTTCAAGCTGGTGGAGTGATGGGCAATGTAAACCTTCTGTGCCTCTGTATGCTGTCCTCTGCTCACTCATGCTTTTGTGAAAATCTCATTTGGGGAGGGAAGTCCTTACAGATGAGAATAAGCGTACAGTTGATCTTTAGGTTACTAAGCACCAAAATATTTTTATTTTTTAGACAGAGTCAAGTGATCATTTAAGCTTCGTTGTTCTCTTTCATTCTGTCTCATTAGAACATCCGTTAATATTTTCTTTGCTCTCAGGAACTTCCTGTTGGATTGCATAACATCGTGTGAATTTGTTGAAATCAAATGGGTGGGGGAAGGAAAAACAGTTGATTGAAGGTGAATTGGTTCATCCTGTGTATTTTCAATCGATTTGTCTTCAGCCACATGATCTGCTGTAAGTTTGCTGCTAGGCTAGGTACTTGAACCCAAGACCATAACACATCCATGACACCATAGCACAGGTTCGCAACTTGACCCACCCATCGTGCTGCCTGGCTCTCTGGAATTGAGTCAGTATAGAACAATGTAGAAGGAACTGATCCTTCAGTGCTTAGGGCTTGCTGCAGCAAGCATGTCCATCCTGTCTGCCTTCTGCATCCTCATGGCCCCTGCAATTGAACTCACGGGTCCAGGCCCTTGTTTGGCTTAATATTATTGCTTTGCCGTCTGCTGTTATTTCAACAGGCTAATCCAATAATGTTTTATCTCTTTCATTACACCAAGGCTGTATAATTTTCTTGTGTTATAATCTATCTTCTTTTAAGATTCCCCAGAGACGGGGAAGAGAGGTTCTGTCTTGGGTTGATGGCAGGCTCCCATGAAGCTGATACAGGCACGTGGAAGGCAGCACTGCCAAATTAAATTCTGAATCTCAATCACAGCCACCGCTTCTAATGGGAAATTTGAGTTGATTATGGAGATGACAGCGCAGGTTCACATTTATTGCATTTAGCAGAAATTGTTTATCCTATTAAATACAGTCTTGAAGGAGAGACAATTGAATTGTCGAGCACCGGTGAATACCCGGGTGACGCCCAGGCACAGCTAAACTGTGTAATAATTATATTCTTATTTGTGGGCTGAACTTCCCCTCGTGGCTCTTTTTGCAAACAAATGCATTTAGGAGGAGGGTGAAACAGAATGTAAGAATTAAACAAAATAAATGCAGACTGTGCTTTTGGAAAATCTTGGCAACTGTAGCTCACACCGGCATCCCCGTGAAGGAGCTGCAGCATCTGTGGGGCCCGAGGCCAGGCAGTGTGTAGCCTGGCAGTGGTCCTGGATGCTTGATCACAGCCCAGGATACCTGGGGGTGGGAGGGTTTTGCATCTCAGAGTGTGAATCTCTGAAATGCTGGGGGCTTGGCCATGTGCTTGATGTTAAGACAGGGAGTTCTGTGTCTACACTTCCTCTGTGACCTTGGGGTAATAATATAACTTCTGTGGGAATAATAAGTGTTATAATTATTTTCACAATAGTAATAATAATAGCTGCCAATTACAGAGCACGTCTCTGTTTATGAAATCTTTTAACCTGCATCATCTCATTTAATCTTATTTGAATTTGGTGGGGTAGATATTAATGCAGTCAGCAGGTGACATGTAGGGGAAGCTTCAAAGGGAAACATGATCCTTGCCATGGATGGGCTGACTATGAAAATCAACATAGATGCTGAGGCCGGGAGAAGAGCCTCTGCTGGCAGAGAATCCAGGGGAAAATGGCATCTTTGTTTTAAAGGAGAGAGCTCTGGTCTGCTCCCGAGCACTTATACAAAAATCCCACTGGAAAGAGCGGGGCTGGAGCGGAAAGCCCTCAGGACACTTGGCCAGGTTTCCCTGGGGACCTTTGTAATTAGCATCTTGTTGGACATATTTTGTGTTACAGGTTGACGATGTCCTTAATGACAGATGTCTGTTTGCCAGTGTTTCCAGGCTCTGCAGAGACTGTATTATAGTTTGTTTGCTGTCTCCTATTCTTTCTGAAATATCATGTCCCTGGAGCAGAGATAGTGTCTATCTACTGCACTCACGTGTCCCAAGTACCCAGTACAGGGCCTGGCACAACAGGCAACAATAAGTCATTGAGGCATGAATTAATGAAAAGGAAGGTGAGTGGGGCCAAGGGCAGAACCATCCCAGGCCAGATAGACTCTTTAGTGGTACATGATGGGGGCATCATAAAATTTGGGGTACAGCAACCTCGAGATAGTGGCAACGATACAGCGCTGACAGCATTCAGTCAGCTGGGTGGACAGCACTACAGAGGGAGAGGAAAACAAAAGAGGCCAAAACATTGTTGATGTCAGGAGGGCTGAAAGTGCAATCCTTGTTCGGGGACTTCAGGACACATACTGGGGACCACCAGAAACCTCCAGGGAAACTTGACAGAAGAAGAGAGCTGAAAACTGTCATCAGTGGTGAGGTAAATCTGAGAAGCACGTGGATATGTTGAGGAAGAAACCAAAACTCACGAGGGTCAAAAAGCCTGTCCAGGGTACAGCAGAGGTAGGAGATGAATAAAGAAAAACTTAGGGAAAAAATCTTCCAACATCCTGTCTTCACCTCGTTTTCTCCTTTGTGGGTTAGTATTAAACCTGGTATGACCACCGAAACCCTAACGGCAGCACGCCGGAATGGTACACTTTACACCTATGAGTACCTGTTTACTGGGTGCTGTCATGAAATCAGATGTTTCTCTTTGGTGTCTTCCTCTTTGAGTTGTCTTTCTGGAATGTTAATTCCAATACGGAGGGATGAGGGATTCAGAAACTCAAGGATGAGTGTGCTCTGAGTCCTTGGCAGGGGGTGGGGGGAGCACCGCAACCAAGGGGCAGAGCTGGAAACAGGCGAACAGAGACGGAGTGAGGCTGTGCTGAGATGTGAGCGCCCTGGTGCCACGCCGTGGCTTTTGTATCCTTGCCTGGCTCTGTGATTTCCTAGCTCTGTGGCCTTACACAAGTTCCGGGCCCCTCTGTGCCTCGTTTGCTCGTCTAGACAATGGAGATAGTCACAGCAATGTCCTCCTGGGGTTCAGGAGGATGTGAATTAACCATACTCAGGAGAGTACCTGGGACCGTCAGCGCTCCACAGTATCCTTGACATCACTGCTTCTGGGGATTTTCAAAAATATCAGCAAGAACTATGGTTTGTGTGTTTGGTTTTTTTTTAAAAAGTCATTTCAGACTGCTTTAAACTGGTTTAGTATATTTCGGTACTAAACCCACTGTAACACACAAGAACAAGAAAGACATAAAATAGCTTAGCTCCTAGGAAATATCTTAATAAAGGACATGGAAGGCTTTTATATCCCAAGCTCTGGGTTATTAAGGGAAAATGTAACAGCATAATAACTAATATTTGCAGAGGGCATTACCAGTTACAAAGAACTTTCACATACCTAATCCAGCTTAATCCTCTCAATGCCTGCAAGAGGAAGGATTTATTATCTGCCTTTGACAGGTGATGAGACAGAGCCTCGGAGAGTCTGAGTGATTTGCCCAAGACCACACAGCTTGAAAGTGGTGGAACTGCCTCAGTCCACGGGTGGCTGCCGCAGGGCTCCCCAGCTTGCTGCTGCAACAGGAGCGGGTCCAGTTTCATTGTAGGGTGGGTGCCTACCCGCCTGCCCGCTTTCAAAGAAGAGATAGAGAGGCCCCTCGTCTGGTATTCCCCCACTAGAGAAGCAGAGTCACTTATTAATAGAAGACTCTGGGGCCACAGCGATGCTCAACTGCCTTCCCCTGCTGGGTTGTGAAACCAACCCTGCCTGACATCTGCCCATTTGCACTCTGCCTAGCGGCTCTCCCTGGTTGAGCATGGAGATTGCATTTTACAGAAAGGAAGAGGAGAGGAAATGGGACTTGCCTTTACAGCAGGGAATTCTTGGAGGACTGTCAAAGGAAAGCAAGTGGCTGGTCTGACATTCACCTCTGTGCAGGAGGCTGCATTGGAGCCTGGACACTCCCATTATTGGAGGCTGCGGCCCGCAGTTATCTCGTGTCTACACCTGTAACCCCAGGAGCTCCTTCATCCATCACTGGCCATTGTCTGGTACCCATTCTTCCTTCCTCCACCACCTCCCGCCAAAGGGGCCTCCTTGTTAATAAGCCAGTTTGCTCAGATCCTGAAAACTATCTGATTCTGGTCCCTTTTATCCCAAACACCATCCATCCATCAACTGCCTGCTCCACATGCTTGGTTAGGAAAATGGGAATGGTGGGGGGAGAGAGACAAATAATAGATAAAACTTCTTAGCTGCTATCTCTAAAGAAATAGAATGGATAAATAGATCCGTCAGACATGTATCATGCCATTGGACAGCAAAGTCCATTTGTGAAAAACAGGATGGGAGGATTTATCTCACATTTTAAGCTGTTAATATAGGAGGGAAACATATTTTCCTTTATCTCTCCCAGAGGAGGGGGGAGTCCCTAAGCTACAAATGCACAATTTTTAATTCAGTTTGATGGTTTGAAGGTGGAAAAGGTGGGGATCTCTCTTAAATGTATGGTGTGGGCTCCCCTCTGATGTGCCAGGAAGGTCGTAGGACCTGAGAGTCCTATGAAAACGTCTTCCACGGGGCTGTCTCTCACCAGTTCCTACGTGCTATGTGCAGAGGCTGTTACAGAGCCTCTGCCTCTAGCACAGAGGGACCAGAGGAAGAACAGCATCCCAGTTTTTACTGGGAAGCTCCTAGGTGTTCAAGAACTACGCTAGGTACTGGGGCTTCAAAAGTAAATCTCAGTCCCCATCTGCCCTGCAAGGTATCACTGGGTAACTCGACTACAGTGATAGGGTATGGAAAGTTCTGAAATCCAGAGCTATGTGAGGGAGTAGGGTCTGATGAAGTGTAGGGGAGCAGAAGAGGTCAGGGTTGGCTTTCTGGGTAAACAGACAGCTAATTCTTACCCTGCAGAGTGCTGGTTAAAAGCTGGGAGAAGGTGGGGGCCAGTAAGCAGCAGTGCTTCTCAGGCAGTATGTACAAAAACCTGGAGGGGACACAAAGCCTATATAGGGGATTAAATTGGAAATATTAGGTTGGCCAAAAAGTTTGTTCAGCATTTTCCATCAGCTCTTACGGAGAAACCTGAACAAACTTTTTGGCCATTTCAGTAGTTCATTCAGACAACAAATATTTATTTAGTCCCCTCCTAAGGAGTCGTCTCCTAACGAGAAATACTATTCTAGATACTGGGGATCCAGCCATGAAAAAGCTTTCATATTAATGGGAGGAGGAACACGAAGAAAAATATCTATAATCTCAGGTAGTGATGAGTACCATACAAGAAAAAAGAGGGGAAGGTGTTTGGAGGGGAATTGTTTGAGCAGAGAGGTGAGTGAAACAAGAGAGTGAGTCTTGGATGCACTCCTTCAGGGAATGAGCATTTCAGGTGCAGGAGAAAGCAGGTGCAAAGGTCCTGAGGTCTGAGAGAGCTGGACACATATGAAGAACAGCAAAAAGGCTCCCATGACTGGAACAGCAGGACTGTGGAGTGAGTGGAAAGAAATGACATCAGAGAGTGGTGCGGGCTCAGCATTCAGGGCTCTGCTGTCCTCTTAGGGATGACAGATCTTTGGTCTATTGGCTCACAAAGTCTGCAAAGGGAGAGAAGATGGAGTGGTCTGTGGTCAGACCAGAGAAAACCTTGTGAATCCAGCTTTAGATTCTTACGCTTTAATATGATGTCTGTGGAGTGTTGAAGCTCCAGGACCTCTCAAGGAGGGCAGGGTCGTGACTGGAAAGTGGCCCTCTGTGGAAATCTCCCCAGGACCACACGCTGCTGCCCTCAGGAAAGGCCCCGTGACCAAACCAAAATGTCAAACTCTGCGCTCCCCAGCCTGAGGAGGACCAGTGACCACCCCCAGGAGCTGAGCAGTAACTATTTTCCACCCCCCTGTGAAGTTGGCCACCTCTCAGCTCTGCACACACTATTTCTTCTGCGATGTCCAACCCCTTCTTCATCTTTCTTTGCTTTTCTAGTGTTAGTCGCTCAATCGTGTCCAACTCTCTGCGACCCCATGGACTGTAGCTCACCAAGCTTCTCTGTCCATGGAATTCTCCAGGCAAGAATACTGGAGTGGGTAGCCATTCCCATCTCCAGGGCATCTTCCTGCCTCAGGGATCAAACCTGGGTCTCCTTCATTGCAAGCAGATTCTTTACCATCTGAGTCAACTCCCACACATTTCTTAGCCTTTGCTGGCCATCGTCTTCTGTCCTATTCAAGCTGTCTTACCGCTCCCCAGGTTGGGCTTCCTGATGATTTGGGGCCTGAGGCCCGGTTCACAGGCCTCCTCCGTCAGACCAGATGTTCTTCCAGTGCTGGACTGTGTCTGATTCACTTCTGTTCCCCAGCATCCAGCCTAGGGCCTGGTACAGGGGTCCCCAGAGTGCTCGCCCATATCCCAAGCAAGGGGGTAGCTGCCCTGATTTTCTTCACAGAGGATAAGCCTCTTTCTGCCAAGCTGTATCACTTGCCCTTCCTCAAATGGCGCCCGGCGGCTTCCTCTGCTGTCTCTCATTTCTGCACCGTGGTTTTTGAAGCCTCCCCTTTCTCTCTGTCCATTTTCTTCACCCTAAAGGCATCTAGTTCAGAAGAGATTCATTGAGTGCTGCACTCTTTAGATCTTCCTCTATCTCAAAGCAGAAAAAAAGAAAAAAGCCTCTCCTTATTGCTTTTCATTCTGTCATTAATTTACTTTTCAAAAGACACCTTGGCAAGCTGAAGATTACATCTTTAAACCGTGTTTTTACATCCACTACCTATAAAACTGTAGATTATAGATCTTCTGAAAAGACCTGAGGGAGAATACATTTGACGGGTTTTATGCTTTTTGCGTGATGAGAGCCAGACATTCTTGGAGAGGGAGAGATGCTGAGCTGGTAAAGGGTGGCTGCTGCCGCCGCTGTATTTTCATTTCTGAAGCTGCTGGGGATTCAGCATCCTCAGAGGAGCAGGGCGGACCCTGGCCTTGCTCCCGTGGTTCAGACGACAGGAAGATGGCATTGTCAGCTGGTCGTTTTGGCTTACAGGTGAGCAGGCAATTGTTTAATCCCAATGTTCTCGTCTTGTGTCTAAAGGACTATACTTCCTAATGAGCTCCCTGGCATCTGTTTCTCCCCTGCCCCTGCACCCCACACACCACATCCCTCCACTGGCAGAGAGCCCAGAGCAAAGGTGGGGGAGCGCATGCCTGATGGACTGCATGCACACCCTTACCAGCCTGGCGGCTCTGTGACCTGCCAGGTGCAGCCTCACTGAGACTCAGTTTCGTTATCTGTAAAATGGGACTCGTAAAACACACCTAAGAGGTCTTCATTAAGACTAGATAAAGTACACAGGTAAACCTTTTGTCACACGTTTCACAAACATGTAGTGACTCCTCCACTCTCAGGAATGCTCAGCCTTGACTGTGTTGGAATTGCCTGGGAAGCTTTCATTGATTTATTTATTTTTAATTGAAGTATAGTTGATTTACAACATTGTGTTACTTTAAAGTGTATAGCAAAGTGATTCAGATATATATATATATATATACATATACATACATGCATATTTTATATATATATTTGTTGTCGTTGTTTAGCCGCAGAGTTGTGTCTGACTCTCTTGCGACCCCATGCACTATAGCCCGCCAGGTTCCTCTGTCTGTGGGATTTCCCAGGCTAGAATACTGGTTGCCATTTCCTTCTCTGGGGGATCTACTTGTCACAGGGATCAAAGCCATGTCTCATATGTCTCCTGCTTTGGCAGGCAGGTTCTTTACCACTAGCGCCACCTGGGAAGCCCCCAATAAATAATAAATAGAAATTACTTATTATGATAAATTAAATTTAAAAAGTAGGAAGTAAGTTAATGACAGGATGAGAAACAATATGAGGGTCTTTTTTTTCCCTTTCAGATCAATCTAGAATACAGAAATAAACTTCTAAACTATAACCTTTAGTTCATAATGGTAACAGTAAGAGTGATGCTAATAATTTCACATATGACTGGCATTGTGCCAAGTATTTTATATAACTTATTTCACACTACCCATTCCAATACATACGCACCCACACATACCCCTAATATACTCTCTCGGGTTCAAACTTTCTCACATGCTATATTTCTGTTTTAAAGTTCTTCTCCCTCTCTACCTAGTTCAAAAATCCCTCAAGGTCTAGGTCAAGCCCCATCCCATATATTTAATATACACAAGGAAAGGTAAATCTCTCTTTTACCTGGTCTCCTTTGGCACTTATTTTTTGTGCCCTATATTTTGGCATTAATTCAGCAGTTAACTTCCTGTGACCCTAACTTCTGATTTTTTTTTTGTATATATTTGAATGGTTGAGAGGGCTCCCCAACTGGTAACAGAACCTGCCTGCCAGTCTACAGTCCATAGGGTCACAAAACATTGGACATGACTGAAGTGACAGCATGCATGATTGAGGATTCTGGAAGGATAGGGAGATTATATATATATGTATATATCAGTCAATACACGGTTTTTGTACCAACTGAGAGGGCAGGTTTTACCTTGAAGGAGCTCACAATCTTTGGGTCAACAGAAAAGTCAGTGTAACACCCGTGTTCTCTCTTTGAGGACTGACTGGAATACTGTGGGGACAGTGAGGCAGGCTGATATGACTGGCTCTTCCACAGGTGGGCAAGGCCACAGCACAGTGAAAGTCACTCAGTCACGTCTGACTCTGCGACCCCATGGACTATATGGTCCATGGAATTCTCCAGGCCAGAATACTGGAGTGGGTAGGCGTTCCCTTCTCTGGGGGATCTTCCCAACCCAGGGATCGAACCCAGGTCTCCTGCATTGCAGGTGGATTCTTTACCAGCTGAATCCGAAGGGAAGCCCGAGGTGCCTGGCAGATGCATGGATTTCACACTCCACTCTGGGAGTGGAGGAGAGGCCACATTTTTGAACTGACTTTAGTTCAGTCCCTCACTTCACCCACAGATGCTTGTTAATTCCCTCCAATTCAAGGTGCAGCCCTGACCTCTGGGTACACAGTGCTGAATGAGACAAAGCTGATCCCTGCGTTCAAGATTACCATCCATGGGGAGAGAGGTCATAGTCACAGGAAATGTGGGATCCAATTTATAGTTACTAATTGTGAAAAAAGGCAATGAAGGAAAAGACTAGCGTGCTGTGAGAAAATAAGTGGGAGAAGGGTGATATTTGTGGTAAGAACTCAAGCAAACACGAGAGATTAATTGAAGGAATACTAGAATATGTTGAGTCCCAGTGAAGGAAAATTGAAGGAACTTGGGTCAGTCTTTAATTTTTCTCTTTGTTTCAGTATGTCTTCTTATCTTGCAAACTAATAATGGTTCTACAAATGAACAAACGTTATCAAAGAACTGAGATCATTCTCATGGTACTTTGTTTTATTGGTAATTGATGGTTTCAAAAGTATCTGCCTGCCTTGTCCCTCCACCATCCTAAAAGTTCCTCTAAGACATGGATGGAGATAGTTCCTTTTCTTCTCTTTTTGGATGATCCAAAGTGCCATGAGCAGCTAACCCTCTAATTAACTCTCAACACCCAGTTTTGACTGAGTTATGTGGGTGATAGAACAGTTGGTTGTTGACGGCACAGTCTGGTCCAGGACAAAGAAAAAGTCCATGCTGATGGGTATCTTCTGTCAGCTGAGTGAGGTCTGTATCCATTGGTCAGCGCAAGCAGTTTCATCCCCTGTCCCCACTCCAGCTTGTGCCCAGAGGCACTCAGCACGCCTGGGTCTGCACCCTGTGGCCTGGACACGAGGCACCTCCGTTCTGGGGTGCAGGATTGTTACACTCTCTCCTCCTTTCCTGGGTGCCCGATCTGCAAGCCGACCAGGAGCTCCAGCAGCTCCAACGACCATCCGTCTTGGCTCCTGCATGGATGATTTCCCGGGGAACAAGGTTAGCATACCAGCAGCAGCTCGGATGGTGAAGAGTGAAGCCCGTCCCACGGCCCTAGAGTGGTCTATAAGCTCTCCTTTGGGGAAATGCCTGGGTATAGCCAACCAAGACCTCTGTGCTTGCTGCCTCGCACTTAATTTGAAACTCTGGGTGGAGTGAGAAGAGGCCACTGGGAGCCCATCTCATGAAATTGGAACCTGTGGTTCCATGGAAGATGGATAGCAGAGAGAGGCATGGAGGCGTGTGCCTCTGGAAGAATGACTCCAAGCCAGTGAAGTGTGTGCAGAGAGGGAGCTCGTCCCAGCTGGGGCTTCACAGACAAAGGCCAGCCAGACATCCCTAGGGAAGGGATTACTGGGCTTTTAAATGAGGGTTCAAAAACCAACCCCCTCGGTCTCTGACAATGGAACCCCAGTGGTTGATAGATTCTCTGCACAGAGCATCAGAACCCGTGCACTGAACATGCGCTGTCTCTGGAAACCCAGCTTGCACAATCCTCCAGCCTGGGGCTGCTGCCTTCCACTGCCTGTATGCCTCTGGACCAGCCCATCTCCTCTCTTAGCCTAAGTTTTCACCTCTGTAAAGGAAAAGGATGGCTTCATCCAGTGGGGTTTTTCCATCATAACTTTTTTCATTACTATGTTTTTTTTTTTCTTAAATGATATCTTGGATGGGACCTGACATGGAAGTCAGATGAAAGTGAAGCTGTCCTATTTGAAGCTGGGATGTCTATTAGGTTTGCCCTGCTCCCCTGGGGCAGCCCCTAGGAGACCCCAGGCTTCGTCAGATCCCAATGTGAATATCATTGGGTTAGATTATCTTCAAGTCCCTTCCAGCTCTGTAATTATACTCCCTGGTGGGGTAGCCACAGCAGGGTTCTCTATTCCTCCCACCCCTGCAGCTTGGTCCCTATAGGCAAAGATTTGCTGGGAAAATCCCTCAGGCCCTCCATCAGTGGGTCTCCATGGTGGCTGATTCCCCAGCCTTAGATTTCCTTGCCAGATTGATCTCTCTCTGGCTGAAAGTTCAGTCTGATAGCCTCACGGCCACCCGAGGTCCATACCCTGCTTAGAATAAGGTTAATGGAACCCCCATGAGCTGAATGCAACTGACTGGATGTAATCTTGCAGGAAAAACAGGGCTGTGAGGAGGACTCAGCGCTCTGTGCCCTGCCACCCCCTAGGTCATTGTTATCATGTCCCCCTTCTCCAGTGCCCACCATGGTTCATGTGACTCAGCGTGGTCACCACCAAGCCCAACACTGGATCATTGGCGAGGCATCTCTGGGTAGTCCACACCCCCTGTTCCCTTTGCATTATGCTGTGTGGACAGGAATCCAAACAAGTCCCGGCTCTAGGGGCCCTTGACATGCTCTGACTCTAATTATCCAGATAGAGCCGACATCTGTTCTGTTAGACCCGGTCACCTTATAACCAGCGCTTGGACCACGTCCTCCCTGTCCACTCCCCAAGGTGATAGTCAGTGCACTCATCTCAGACTCTCTGCCCTCATTCCCCACATGTCCTGATTCTTAGGACAGTAGTGCCCGGCCTTTTGGGCACCAGGGACCAGTTTCACAGAAGATAGTTTTTTCATAGACCGGGGGGCAGGCAAGATGGTTTCAGGATGATTTCAGCACATTGCGCTTATTGTGCACTTTTATTTCTAACCTAATGCCATCTACAGGTGCACAGCCCGAAGGTTGGGGACCCTTGTCTTAGAATGTCAATTAATAGAATGTAACAATTAAGAGCTTGGATCCTAACATCAGATCACGTGGGTCCAAACGCTGGCTCTGACTCTCCCCAAATAGATGACCAGCAAGTTATTTCGTCTTCCTTCTGTCTCTGTGTCCTCATCTGTGAACTGGGGTGATAAAGCAAAACTGACTCAATGGATACGAATTTGAGCAAACTCCAGGAGATAGTGATGGACAGGGAAGCCTGGCGTGCTGCAGTCCCTGGAGCTGCAAAGATTCAGACAGAATTTAGGGACTGAAGAACGACAACATACCCTTCTTGGAGGGATAAAGGAGTTCATGCACATGAAGTGTTGCAATAGTGCCTGGTGCAGAATTTGTTATTCTTTCTGTTCACTGACCTTTGGTTCCTCTGGAAAGTTGCCTGGCCAATGAGGCAAATGGGGGCTGAAACACAGTCCAAACTCTGCTTCAAAAGTTAAGAAATCCCTGGGCCTTGGAGCTGGGCAGTATCAACCCTGCACGATTTTCTGTGTATCTCCCAACTTACACACCTAACAGGAGGTTTCTTTTTTTTCAGTTCCCGTGAGGAAACTGTACCAGGCTTGGCCCATGTAATTGTTCTGCTTGGGTTTTGTTCTCTGCATCTTCCATAAGGACTTCCATAATTCCATAAGTCCTCATAAGGACTCTGGAATTGACTCACATCTTGGCTTACCCTTCTTGGAATTCTTCCTACAGGATATCAGGCAGCTTGTTGGGACCCCATTAATATTCCCTTTAGCCCACAAAGGAGGGATTTAGATACAACTCCAACTCAGGACAGATCTTCTACCAGTAGAGTTCTCTCTTCTTTTTTCTTACTAGAACTGAGCTTGCTACACAGATTAGCTAGTTTAATCCTCAGCACAACCTGTGATGCAGGTACCAACATCATCCCCACATTACAGGGGATGCCTACCCAGCATGAAAATTAGCACCACTGGGATGTGAAGGCCTATTTGACACCACAGCTATGTTATCTTGCCTCCCATTTAGAACAACTCTCCCAGTGATAAAATTGTTATCCACCATCATCTCACTCTAAAACCAGGCTCCTTATCCCATCTACCCTGTGCTTCAATAGTTTGTTTTATAGATAAACTTAGACCCTCCCAGAATTATTTTTCTTTATGTTTTCATCATTGCAGTTGTCAAATGAGACTGATTTATACATTGATCTGGTAGCCCGTATTTTTGCCATCATTCTGTGTACCAAGTATACATGGAAAAATTGGAAGCTTAGGGATTAAAACATGCATAGAGCTTCTTGGAGCTCAAATGGAAACATAGATGAGAAAGATGGGTCCCAGAAAGAAGAAATTATTATCAGCATATCACTAAGTTAGTGAAATAGCTGAGATTCACACTCAGGTCTCTAGACTTCATCTTTAAGGGACTTGGACCCTCATTTGAAAAACTTCTTTTCTGATGCAGTCGCTTTGTATTGCAGCTTAATATGTTTAACTTTGAAACCTTAAGCATTATATTACTTGCCCCACACTTGTTTTTAGTCATGAGAACCTATTTATCCCTTGTAGTGGATTGAATAATGTCCCTCAAAAGATAAGTTGATGTTCAACCTGCAAATGTTACCGTATTTGGATATAGGATCTTTGAAGATAAAATCAAGTTAATATGATGTCATGTTGGATTAGGGTAGGTCCTAGTCCAATGACTAGTGTTTCTATAAGAAAACAGAGATGTAAAATGGAGGACACTTTGTGAAGACAGAGGCAGACTGGAATGGTGTAGCTACAAGCCAAGAATGCTTAGTGTTGCTGACAAGCGTCTGAGGCTAGGAGAAAGAAAACATTCCCCCAAGGAGCCTCCAGAAGAAAGCAGCCTGGCCAGTATACCCAGAATGGGATTTCTAATTTCTAAAAGTCGGAGACAATAAATTTCCATTGCTATAAGCCACTCAGTTTTTGATACTCTGTTATGGCAGCCTTCGGAAATGAATACATCCCTCCAGAAATGAGTCCTGTTGTCCATATATGCCTCGGTCTAAAACTGTTCTCATCTGAGAGAGGGTCCTGATGGCAGGGAGAGAGCATAAGAACTGGTAAATGCAGGGGGTCAGTCACAGAGCTCAGAATGTGGGTTCCTAGAGCAGTGGGCAAGAGGGCACAGGGCAGAGAGGCTGGGAGCCCCAAGAACCCTCTGAGCTGGAGTAAGCTAGAAGCTAAGTGAGGATATGTGGCCTTACCCTCTGACTGCACTTGCTCACAGGCAAGGCCCTGGCGACCCACAGGGCACTGACACTTGCAGCTGGTCCCCTCGAGGATGGGCTCCCCGTTGTTGAAGCAGGGCCCACAGCGGCAGGCGTTGAACTCCATCAGGTACTGGTCCAGGGCCCGCCGCAGGTTCTGGCGCTTCGTCTCCAGGGACCCCAGGTTCGTGTGCCGCAGGATCTCGTGGATCGGCCTCATCTGTGGGCACAGAAAGACCAGAGGGCTGCGCCCTGGGCTCTGTACAGCTTCCCAGAGCCCAAGAACTGGTCATCAAGCCTCGGGAAGGCCTGCTGCATGCCAGGCACAGAGCCAGATTATCCTGCTGCATTAGATCCAAGCAGCTGCTCTGTAAAGCGGGTATTAGGTTTCCCAGGCCACGGATGAAGAAGCAGAGTCTGAGAGCGTTTGAGTGACCAGCTCAGGACCACACACCATGGACCATGCTGAACACGGAGCTACATAACTTTGAAACCTGTGGTCTCCAGATCCCAGAGGAAGACAAGAACCCAAAAGCTATCTGTGCCAACTCATCCGCCCCCTCCAGCATTCTTAGGAGTCAGGAAGAGTATAAAAGACTTACATGTCTGTGTGTGTGTTTTATTGTCAGCCTTCAATGCAGGGATTAATAAGTTCTTGATAGGCAGTTGTGTTGCCACTGCTGAGCACAACCCCTAATGGTGTGAGTGTGAGGTTTGCCTGTGTGTATGCTGGGGTTGTTTTATATTTGCAGCAGCCCATTCTAGACAGGAATGTAGTCCAGGGTTTCTCAGCCTCAGCACTGTTGCATTTCCAGCTGAATAATTCTTTATTGGCAGGGACAGCCCGGCCTGTGCATTGTATGATCTTTAGCAGCATTGCTGGCTTCTACCCACCAGATGTCAATAGCATCTTCTAGCCATGAAAAGCAAAACTGTTTTCTGACATTGCCGCTGCTTCTAAGTCACGTCAGTCATGTCCAGCTCTGTGCTACCCCATAGACGGCAGCCCACCAGGCTCCCCTGTCCCTGGGATTCTCCAGGCAAGAATACTGGAGTGGGTTGCCATTTCCTTCTCCAGTGCATGAAAGTGAAAAGTGAAAGTAAAGTCCCTCAGTCATGTCCGACTCTTAGCGACCCCATGGACTGCAGCCTACCAGGCTCCCCCGTCCATGGGATTCTCCAGGCAAGAGTACTGGAGTGGGTTGCCATTGCCTTCTCCGTCTGACATTGCTAGATATCCCCTAGTGGGGAAAGGGTGGTCAACCCCTGCTTGGAAAGTAGTAGATAGAGCAGAAAGCATTGAATCTGGGGCTAGAAAATCTGGCTTCAAATCTCAGCTCTGCCACTTCTAGCTGTGTGATCTCTGTCCCGTTACACATGGAGCCTTCCTTCCTCATCTGAAAATGAGAACAGTAGTCCTACACTCCTGGTTTATTAAGAGGATTAAAGTTGAAAGACAGGGAAGAACTGTCACAGAGTCACAGCTAAATGAATGCTGCTCACTTCTCAGCCGTGTGGCCCGGAACTGCCCCTCCTAAGCCTGAGCCCCATTATCTATAAAATGGGAATAATAACCTCCTTAAAATTCACATGAGGATCTAAGGAAATAATGAATCTGAGATACCATTGCAAAGAAGGAGAACAGTATAAAATAAAGCCCCATTTTTATTAGTTAGATGTGATGATAGTAAAAAAAATTTTTTTTTTAAATTGCATGTATATATGGTTATCTTCAATATGCTTATAACACTATTTTTTAAACACATAAGCATAAAATGAAAACTCTTTCCCAGGTCTCTCATTTTACAGGAGAGGAACCTGAGGAGCTGAGAGAGGAAGGATTTGCCAAGGTCACAGAGCCATTCTGAGATGGGACTGAACCCCAGTGGAGCAAACTTACTTCTCAAGAATCAGAGGTCAGTAAGGGCACTAGCCATGTTTTGAGTGGGTTCCTGGAAATGTGTACAGAAAGACCTGTGGCAAACAAACCTTGTCCTGTGACCAGGGGCTGTGGCTGAGGTCACCAGGCTGATCATGTTGGTACTGGCTGGGCCCCCAGCCAAGGGCAGAAGACCATTACTGGAAGTGCAGGGAATTGGCCCCACTGTTAGGAAATTGGTGCAGAATGGACTGCCCTGGATAAATATGACTCTTAGTTCCAGAGAAACCCAGGACCATTGGGCAGCTTCCCTTGACCTTCCGGGGGAGCCCAGGACTCAGACCCCCATCTCTCCTTTCTATTCACTGAATCCTCAAGAAGAGGGTATGGAAGGGCTGGTGGGACTTAAAGAGGGAAGAAGGATGGGGAAATGATTCTTAAAATGTTAGAGCTTGAAAGCTATTGGCAACAGTCTCGTTCCCAATTTACAAATGAAAAAAAAAATTCAGAGAAGGAAAGTAGTATGATATCAACACACTATAAAATAACATTTAGCATATAATAATGCATACCGTAACATCATCATCACATGGCATGATTCCTGTGTTCACTCAATCTAAGCACCTGCCCTAAATAGACACTGCTAAGCTCTGGGAATATGCAATTGAGTAAGACTGTTTCCACTCTGAGCATCAAGTTCCAAATAACTCTCTAACTGGCCTCCCCTCCATGTCTGTAGTCGGATTGTCTATCTGTCTGTCTGTCTCTGAGCATTTTCATTTTCAAGTACAGCTTTAGTTGCATCAATCCCCTGCTCTATGACCTGCCAACAGCCTCATGCATTGAATCCAATCTTCTAGGGGTCATCATGGGTTGTGAAGAGATCCTGAGCATTAGAATCAGTCAGTCTTGGCTCCAGTTGGGCTATGCTATTTTCTAGTTCTGAGATTTGGCCAGCTTCCTTAACCTCCACAAACCTGCCTCCTCATCTGACTTCACTAAATACTGATGTCTCTCTCCCTAACCTTGAGATGTAACATTTTACTATCCCCATGTTACAGAGCAGAACCCTGAGCCTCCGAAAATGAAGTAACTCATCCAAGGTCACACACACACATCAAAAAGGTGGCTGATCTGTGAGCCAAACTACATCTTTTTCACTCCAAACCCAAGCTCTCTCTCCCAAAAGACAGTATTGAGTCTTCTCCAAATCATGCACGTCAGTCTTCCCCTTGGAAGTTTTGCTCAAAGCAAACAAAGAGATTACCTCTTGCCCATGAAAGTTGATATGTTACTCCTGATATCAATTTTACAGTTTTGCCGAAATCACTAATGGCTTGATGATAGCAATTTTCAGGCCCTAGGTGAATTACAGGTGCGTGAAAATGGTCCCTTACTCATTGGAGAAGAAATCAAGGTTAATCCATCTGACCTCTTTCTTCATAGAAAAGAGGTTGTTATAATAGATTTTTAGGTTTAACTGTTTGTATATATTTTAAAGAGAAGGAATGTGTCCACACTTGGAATTTTTAACTATATATAGAAAATGAGCAAAGGTAAGGAAAAATGGGCAAGAAAGCAATAATATTTTACTTAAAAACCCAAAATGCAACTCTCATTTTCTAATGGCCTACATCTTCTTCACCCTAAACTCAAGTTCTCTCTCCCAAAAGACAGTATTGGGTTTTCTCGCATATGAATTGAATAGTGTGATGATACTGGTAGAACAATTCACTTGCTTTACAGTTTGAATACAACTTTACTTCCTTTGTGGGGTTAGAGATTTAAGGCAAGCTTTCTCAATTTTGGCACCATTAGCACCAGCAGCCAGCTGTGTCCTTGCTGTGGGGGCTGCCCTGTGCATTGGGAGGGAGTTTAGCAGCCTCCCTGGCTTCTGGCCCCTAGATGCCAATAGCATCTTCTCAGTTGTTACAATCAAAAATGTCTTCAGATATTGCCCAATGTCTCCTGGGGGAGAAAAATTGACCCTAGTGGCTGAGAACCATGGCTTTATGGAAGGTGCTAGAATAGAGGGAAGAGAGAACTGGACATAAAATCCAAAGGTCTTGGATCCAGGTACTTCCACGTATGGGCTCTGTGACCCTAAATGATTCCCTTGATGACTTGGAACCTCAGTTTCCTAATCTTTTCAATGGGGGGAATCCTATCTGTGCCAGAGGTCATTGTGATTAGATCATTTAGAGCAGGGGCAGCAGTCTATAGCTTGAAATCACGCTAAGCTCACAGCTTGTTTTTGTATGGCCTTTGAGCTAAGAATGACTTTAACATTTTTACAAGATTGGAGAAAAATAAGAACTTGTATGAAAGAGACTGTATATAGCCTGGAAACCTAAAGTATTTACTATCTGCTCTTTACAGAAAAAAGTTTGCCAACCTCCGACTTAGCAGATGTGATTTTTAAAGTCTTTTATGTATAAATGTGAATAGTGCTTTTTTTTTTATAAGGTGGCCTACTCCTGAAGAAATTCTAGGACTACTAGTATAACACTAGACCGTAACCAGATAGTAAGCTTGTGACCCCAGCTCTCCTGTGGCTTGCACATAGAGTCACGCATCCCTGTAGTCAGGCTTGGGTAAGGCTACCAGTTCAGCGTGCCGTTACATTTAATCTTGTTTTTTGATGGACTCATAATAAGAAATATAAAATGATCTGGTCTGCTTCACTTTCATTCCTTGTGGACCCAGAGTTTCTTCAACTGCGAAAAGACTTACCTCAAAATCAATAACAGCAGGATTATACTTTAATGACCTTCCCCAGGAATGGTACGTAATGATGCTGCTCTCTTGCATCAAGCCACCTCCCCAGCCAGAGCTGCCACCGCGCACCAGAGAAATGAGTTCTTCCACCCCCATGGCCGTCTTGTTGTCAGCTACCATCAAGAGAATAGTCACGTTAGCCCATTTCCTTAGATGCCAAAGGACCAGTTGGCAAGCTCCACTAAATGAGATTTGGAACAGAGTTTAAGTGCTCTGCTTAGAGCTGTCTCCCAGTCTTCTACCGTGCTCAGTTAACTAGCAGGACAAGGCAGAAAAGAAGCACCAACACTTGGAAATTGACTCATCCTTTGGATTAGAGCAGGCCCTGGGAAGATAGCTCAACCTAACATGGAGGAGGGAGAAGATGGAAAAATGGATAATGACCGATTCATTCATGTATTCGTTTACATGTCAAATGTTGGCTTGGTGCTTGCTATATGCCAAATAGCTTCAACCAAATATTATAGGTGCTATAACTGATTTCTCAGAAGGGGTTCAGAGAAAGATGTGGTCAGATCTACAGTAGGAGTGGGGAGGTGGTCAGGTAAAAAGTCAGTTACCTAGAAGAATGGATAAATCTTCAGGTAAATGGAGGGAGGAGGGAAAGGCAACTGAGAGAAACATTTAACTTAAGACCCTGAGACTTGAGTAGCCCAGTGCAGTGGAAGTAACTTGAACCTCATCTACTCATCCATCTATTATAAACTATTTCAGCATCCTTGCATCTTGTGTATCTTCCACCTGGAAAAAATGACTCAATACATGTTGAATGAATGAATGAATACATGAGCATGTATAGTGACCTGTGCAGATGTTATAAAATATTCTTGCACAATTTTTCTCTAATACTTATTCTTTGAACTTGGACTTGGTGACCACATTTTTCCTCTCTCAGCAAACTTGTGTCCTTCCTCTGAGCTGTACCTGATGAGACTTGATCTCAACCGTTAACTTTCCAGATCCTGTCTGCACATGCCTTTCCTCCCAGCTCTTACTCAGATCTTTGTCTGGTGCTTGAAATCTAGGAGGTTGTATAAATAGGAAGTCAGGCATTTCTAAGATGATCTCAGCCCATGTTGGGATTCAAAATAGGGTCACTACAGGTCATTGGTTTGGGATATTCAGCAGATACACAGTGTGACCATTGACTGAGATGGAATCAATTGGGAAGGAGAACATATATACCCCGAATATGTGTCCAAGGGTGACTCTGGCTTCTTTTGGGGGAAGCCCATTATTAATACTTGCTTAGTTTGCCATCTCCAGATTTTTCACAGGGTGCTACTGATAAACGTCCTCCAATTTGTGCCTGCTTTGTATGCTCATACTCAATGCCCAAAGAGACTCCAAAGCATCTCTCGATTTCACTGCGGGTAACACCTGCAACAGGAAGCAGAGAAACACAGAATGCTGAGACACGAAAGACAGTGAATATGTACAACCAGCTCATAATAGCAGTTCATAGCTCACCAGCTCACAGCAGTAAAAACTAGCTTCTATTTTAGAGTCTAAGAGATCCGGGTTGAAATCCCTGTCCTTTAACTCAGTTTCAGGGTTTTCTTCTCTATGGTCCCAATGCAGATATTCTTGAAATAAGAAGGAATATGGATTGCACATGCTAGTTGGTCAAAAGCACTTTTCTTTTTCCTTTGCACATGCTCCACGGGGCCTCCTGGAGATGGCGATTCTGTCTGGTCCATCTCCTTTACCCCTGCGCCTGGTGCAGTGCCTGGCCCATGATTGGCACCAATCTTGCACATGTTGCCCCTTCCTCTCTCCTTTTTCACTGTCATTCTGAAGTCCACACAAGCTCCAATTCAACTACTATTTCTTCTGTGAAGCACTTTTGATTCAGAACACTTCCCCCTTTCTTCAGAGATAGCCATGTGCCTTGTTTGGGCCTGAATGATCATTTGTGTCCCAATTCTTTTTGCCCAGGTCCTATTTGCACCTCAGAGAGGCTAGGTGTTGTCAGAAGTTTGATAGATCTCCATGGGGAGGCTGCCTGACTTCTGACCCCATGAGAACCATGAGGCCCACATTAGCTGTCTCTGTCTATATCTGAGGAGCTGCTGAGGAATCTGCATTTTGCAAATGAATAACATAATTCTCAAAGGAATGATGTCATTTTGCCCCAAGTCCCACAGCCTGTAGGTGAACAGATGGGGGTTTCCAACCCTTGGTCAACTGGCAAGATAAGGCCAGAAGAGCAGACTGGAGCAAAATATTGGCCATTGCTACAGAGTTCAACTTCCTCTATAGCTAAAGTCTTCTGAAGGCTGTGAACTGGAGTTTGTATTTTCAGCACATCATTGCTTTTCACTGAAACTATAAATAATTACAACCAGTCAGTGTATTATCCTGACAACCACAAAGGAAAAATCATTTAGGTTGTAATTCAGTTAAGCTAAAATTAGATTCAATATTTTCAAGGGAGTTTTGAGCAGCAAGTTTAGTTGCTGGCATTCCCATGAAACTAAACTCTATGAGGTCAAGCACTGACATCTTATTTACCACTCTGTCGGTCTGCTATGGAGGAGGATCTCAGTAAATACTCTTAGGATAAATGATTGATGAATGAAAATGAATGCCAAGAGTTGTTTGGTAACAGCTTCTGATGGAAAGAATCTTAGAAGTCAGGAATCATGAATTGAAATCCCAGTCACTTAGATGAATGGACAAAGAAATTACTATATATAGAATAATTATATACATATTATATAATTAATAATGATCAAATAGTTATATATAATAATTACAACATATATATAATTACAATTCTATAAATTATAAGTTATATACTTACATATAAATAATGTATGATACATAATTATATATATTAGTGTATATAATTATAATATATATTATATGTAATTATTATATATTAAAAATTATATACATATGTATACACTCTATATAGCCCATATATATGTGTGTGTATATATATATATATACACACACATACACACACCCTATAGATATATCCCATATAAAGAGATCCTACCTTAAAACGCAAAGAAATCCTGCCATTTGGGACAATGTGGATGAAACTGGAGGACATTATACTAAATGAAATAAATCATACACAAAAAGGAAAAAAACTTTACGATCGTGCTTATACATGGACTCTGCAAAAGTCACATATATAGAAGCAGAGAGTAGAATGGTGGTTTCCCAGGCCAAGGAGGTGGTTGGGAAAAGGGGAGATGCGCGCAAGGTTGCAGTTGTGTTGGAGAAATAAACCTAGAGAGCTAATATACAGCCTGGCGACTCTAGTTGATAATACTGTATTGAAAACTGGAAATTTGCAAAGGGAGTAGATTGCAAGTACTCTTATCACACACACACCTGACTAGCGAGGAGAATATATGTTAATTAGCTTGACTGTAATAATCATTTCATTATATATATATATATATATATATAAAATCATCATACTGTATACTTTAAATATATACAAATTTTATTTTTTTTAAAAAGTGAAACAAAACACATCCCAGTCCCTGACACCCTGTATGAACTTAGAAAAGGTCCCCAGTCTCCCGGGGTCTCAGTTTCCCATTTATGGAGAGAAGGAGTTAGACTTGCTCATCCCCAGGCCCCTCTTGGCTGGGGCCCTCTGATCCTCTGCACAGTGGTTTCTGAATAACTCTGAGCTGAGAGTTTCTGGGAGAAGTGATCCTTTAAGCACTAGCACTCAGCACCAAGCAAACGGCTTCTTCTGCCATTTCCGTTCAAGTACTTTTAATTTTTAATGCACTACTAATTGAGGAAGATTTAGCATATTTAATTGTTTTGATTAAAAATTGCTTCAACAGTGATAAACAAAAGTGGATGAAAGGAATTCATGGGCAGAAGCCAGAGCGATTACTTAGGTGAGTGGTGGAGTGCTGCCGAATTAAAGTGACAGGACGGGCTGATTAGTGGGGGCTGGAGGATGCCTGTGGAGTGATTATGCTCATGAAGGCCCTGCCGAAAGCTTGCCAGGCGCTGTTGGGAGAAGTGATTTCTACAGTGAGGCTTGATTGCAAAGAATTGCCTCCTGAGGACCCTGAAGGAGGGTACCAGCCAGCAAGGGGAGGTCTGTGACTTAAGAACCACGCAGCATGAGGACTAAAAGTATCCTTAGTCACCTACCTGACACATCTCACGTTTAGCTGTGACATGCTTGGTTCATAAAAATTAATTGTCTTTCCTAAGAGCACATAGTTAAAAAGAACAGTGGAGCTGAGATTCAAACACATCTGTCGTGCTTAGAAGAATTAGTGGTCCTTTCACTAATTCCAGTTATTTCATCAGAATAAATTCTTCTGAAAATTTTAGTAAGCATCTACTATTACCATCCCAGGCATACTGTATGTTGGACAAGGTAGACACTGTGAGGATAAAACTGATATAAATATGATGCCAATCTGAACAAGTAAGGTCCTGGCCTTGAGAAGCTAGCAGGTGTGGGCCATATAGTCAGTGAAGACTCACTTGGATCTGAGAGTTGCTCATTTCGATACACCAGGACCAGAAGAGGAGTCTCTTGCCAGAAGTCATGGGGACTGCCAAGTCAGAGCTGTCTACAGAGCACCCGTGGAAAACCAAGACCAGTAAGCTGGGGTAGGGGCTGGGGGAGGTCAAATGTGATGCCAAAATCCAGGACTTGAAGTTGGTATAGAAGCTAAGACACAAAGCCAGAGTGACAGATGCAAAGAGCAGAGGAGGGGGGTGAGGGGAAGAGCAGAAATATGTCCAGCGCGATCGAGTAATGCTCGCCCAGATGGGTGCATGGCATGTGTGGACAGACTATAGAACCAGGCAGTGCTCTGCCAGGGCTCCTCCCCATCTCAGCAGCCTGACTCCTCAGATGTCAGCTCTGGACCAGATCAAACTGGCATTTGCTTTGGGCTTTTGAACTCAGTGAATTGGCGTTGATGTTTGCTGAACCTGGCTACATAGTGTGATCTTCTGGAGTGCTTATTAAAAACAGGTTCCAGGTCCCCACTTCTCTTGATTCGGATTCTGTATTTCAGAGTAATCAGCAAATGATATTTTAAACAAGTATCTCGGATGAAACCTATGCAGTGCATCTGGGATCGGATATTAAGTACCCTTGTCCTACAGAGAACCTCCGGTGATCTGTCACAGCGAGCTGGCATCCACCTTGTCCTAGTTAATGCCTTAAATAAGGACCTAGCAGCCAGGCTCATTTTATCTACCCAGGCGGAAGAAACTAGAGAATGAACCAGGATCCAAAAAGCCCTCAAAAGGCTGATGAGCAGACAGACCAAGCACGAGAAATGAGATTCAGATTGGAAAGTTACATGATCCTGTCCTGGAGATAAAATACCAAGTGCATGAGCACAGTAGGGGATAGAGTCAGCTTAGCAGGAGAACCAGGGAAAAGGCCCAAGTGTTTTAGGTAACTTCCAGCTCAGCAGGGCAGTGACGCCAAGTGAAAATTGTAATCAATACAGGAAAGGCAGGGATATCCTCACTCCTGCACAGGTTAGAGAAACCCAGAACCTGGAGCCAAGTTCTGGGAGCCATACTTATCAAAAGAAATAAGAAAATGAGACATTCACTGGACACCACGCAGCCTTTGAAAAACAGGAAATCCTGCTGTATGCAACAACATGGCTGAACCCTGAGGTTGTTATTGCTAAGAAGCTGGTCACAGAAAGACCAGGACTGCATGATTCTACTTAATGTGAAGTATGTAAAGTGGTCAAACTCACAGAAGCAGAGCACAGAATTGTGTTTGCGGGAGACAGGGGGAAGGGGTAATGAGGCAGAAACTCTCAGTTATCCTAGATGAATAAGTTCTGGAGTTCCTGTTGTACCACCCTGTCCTTGGAGTGAAGAATTCTGTATTGTATGCTAAAGCATTTGTTACAAGAGTAAATCTCATGTTAAGTGTTCTTACCACAATAAGATAAAAAATTAAAAAAAAAAAAGAAGAAGATGGGGAATGATTGGGTAAGAAGAAATTCAAAGCCAGGTCCTTTCGGGAATGGTTAAGGTGATGTGGGATGTTTATCGGAATGAAGAAGGAGCGATTTCTCAGAGAACTCGACTCAACTTCCCAGAGGGTTGTCTTAAGGAAAAGGAATTAATGGCTTGTTGGTGGGGCTAAAGGGCAAGAACTAGGACCAAAAGGGCAGATGCTACAGAGAGAGAGGTTGAGACTCAACATATATCGCTGCAGTGCTCAGAGGCCAAGGAGATCGTTGCTTCGTGAGGCAGTGAGCTCCCCGCATCTGGAGGGTCCGAGGCAGAAGCTGGCTGTGTGCTTGTGAGTAGAAGGGTTTGAAGTATAGACGAGTGGTCTTTTAAGAACTCCTCTAAAGCCAAGATTCTGAAACTTTAAGAACATACCAGAACACTTGAGGAACACTTGGGATAACGTTGATATGTCCTTAATAATTTCTTATTGTGCCAGGCATCTGGGAAATAAAGAAGGTTAAGGGGAGTGTTTGCTCGCAGGACGCTTATAGCCAGGTGTAGAGACATAGACAGGTAAGCTGACAGTTCTTGTACTGTGTGGTGAGGACTTTGAAAGAAGGCAACAAATGCATAGGTATAAAAGGAAGGGTACCAGAGGCAAGTGTGAAAGGATGAGTAGGGATTAACCAAATGGTGAGGAGGATGTCGAGAGCATAGGGTGGGCACGAGGAGGCCTGGGGACTCCAGCAGCAAGATTTGGCTCAGAGAGGCCAAGATGGTCTAAACTCAAGAGTGGAAGAAAGGGAGATGCAGATCAGTCCAGGAAGTCCTGGGAGACCAATGGGGTCCTCCACACTCCCATCTGGTCTGCAGAGGAGCTGTTGTGCCCCCCAGGGAGGCCAGGAGCCCGGGAGACACATCTCCAGCCCCCATGCCTGCTCCTTGTTTTCCACCTGGTCTGGGCCGTGTGCAGGTGTGAGAGCTCTCCTCACACGTCCGTGGAGATGCTGCATCCACACGGCCCCGAGGCAGAACCAGGCAGCCTGACTTCTGAGATGCCAGAAGCAGCAAGTCTCTGTCATTCCTAAGATGAAAAGCATCGGGTGGAAAACAGCAGGTGTGATGCATTATTTATCTCTATGCAACAAACAAATGCCACTCAGGTGGCTGTGATTTATGTGCTGTGTTGCTTTGCTACATTGGTTGCACCCAAAGACAGCCTCAGAAAGGAAAGGAAGAATCGTATAGTCTATTTCATGCTGTAACATTGGAAAAGATGATTGTTTAGTGTGTGGCTGGGTGAGCCAGGAAGTGTTGGCTAACTTGCTTGCCCCTTCTGCGCTTCTGTGTATCCATTAAAATGCATGCTTCTTCCCAACTACCTGAGAATAAGAGTACCAGTAACTATGCCCTGGCACGTGCTGTTCCCTGTAAAAGTCCCCTTACTTCCTTCACTGAGTTCCTCCCACTCAGCTCGAGGAAGCTTTCCCTTACTCCCAAAGGCCCTGTGTCTATGTCCTCACAGCATCCCTATGTATCCGTCATGGTATCCCCATGCCTCCGTATAGCATAGTATTTAGCACACTATGGTAATTGTCAATTCCTTGATCTGTTTTTCCAATTATTCTGCAAACTTACAATGTCATCTCTTGGGTTTTCAAGACTTAGCATGTGACAGGCCCCAGAAGTGCCCAGGCCTGCGCTAATTCCAACCTATCTAGACAATACCTCTAAAATGTTTCTTTGAGAGTCACTGATCTTCTTTTGGTTGATGATACAAATTGCATCTTTTGTAATATCTCCTGTTTGATTGAGTTGGTATTTTATAAAGCTCTTTCATCAGCATTATCTTATCAGAGCCTCAAAACAATCTTATGGGACCAGGAGGCTTTGCTCTCTTTACAGGCAAACTAGGGTTGGAAAAGGCAGTAACTGTGGGGTTAAGCGTGTGAACTCAGGAGGCAGAGTTCTACCCATCACTGGGAGTGTGGCTTTGGGTGAATGACTGAACCTCTCTGTGCCTCATGTTGTCCATTTGAAAATGGAGATGAAAATGGATTCTTTACGTGAGTCTCTAAAAGCAGTGTCTGGTACAATTAAGTGTTCAACAAATTTTGTTATTTTTTGCTGTGGTTGTTAGGTAACTTGCCTTGGAAAAGATGATTGTTTAGTGTGTGGCTGGGTGAGCTGGGAAGTGTTGGCTAACTTACTTGCCCCTTCTGCGCTTCTATGTATCCATTAAAATATGGATACAAGTTTATGACTTGTATCCCAACTAACAAGCCCAAGAATCAGGGTTTGATGCAAGGTGTGCTATACCCAAACTCGGGGCCCACTCCATCTCATCAAGGCCATCTTACTCTGCAGGAAACATTCATCATGGGGCATGAGTAGCAGTGGCCTCACCAAGACTTTCATTCCGTGACCCCCTCATTCCTCAAAGCAGCTCAGAAAAGGAATCCGTGCTTCCAATGGCTAATCTGGGGGCTGCGATCTCTTATACTCCCCTGCCTGATAAGAGGCTACCCTGAGAAACTCTGACCCACTAGATGACTGTGGTTATGACAAGAGGCTGGAGGATAGCGGAGGACCAGGCACTGAAATGGAGACTGATCGAGCTGGAAATGTCCATGCACACTGACTATCTGAACCTCTCCATGTCATAGTTATCTATAGCATGGAGATTAGAACACTGTCTGTCTCACAGCGTTGCTCTAAGGGTTAAATGAGTTAATCCATGCCATGTACAATGCTTCAGATAGTTCCTGGCTTGAAAGTAGCCAAAATGGTCAAGAATTACTGCTATTGCTGCTGCCAGAAATGCCATACCATACACAGGCTGTGCTGTTGGTTCCTGATTCTGAACTGGAAAAATCAGAGACTAAGGGAGGCTGAAGAGTTTATGAACACCAGTTTTCTTAATCAACTTCTCTGTGGTGTTAGCTGTACTATAAACTGAGATGGAATGAATGAAGAAGATGGAACATCCACATTATGTGCTGGGCAAAAATTTTCCAGGCGTTATCTCATCTAATATGCCCAGATCATTCCACAGCAGGTACAGTTTTTCCCATTTTAGAGATGAGCAATTCAAGGCTTAGATGGTTTCAGCCACTTGCCCAAAATGATACAATAAATAAATAGTAGATCAGGGATTGAACCAAGGTCTGTGTCCAAAGCCCATTTTCTCCTTGCCACATCACTTGGGGGAGAGAGAGCTGAGGGTGGCCCTGGGTGTAATTTTGGCATCATCATCACCTTCCTTTTGGGCTGAGACTGGTTTCAGTGATAGAGGTGGAAAATCAAAATCAGGATAAATTCAGGAGGATGGTGCTAAGGATCTCAATTCCATGTGTATGTAAATGACTTTAGGGGGGTGGGGACAGAGCCAAGACACCAAGAGTCTGTCAGTCAATCAATACCATCCATCACTGTGAAGCCTGGTTGTCATGGTAACTGAGGATAAAGCCTGGAGCTTGTTAGAATCTAGTGCCTCTCTGTTCAGGATGATTGCTTGGTTAGCAAACACAGTGAAAGACCTTTTGGGCCAACCCAGATTACTTAGCCATAAGTACAAGACCCTTTGTGATCAGGTTCCTGCCTAGCTCACCATCCTCACTGTTCAATCCCACTTGGTCTCTGTAGGGATTCACCTCTGACTCTTCAGAGTATAAGAGAAGCTCCAGAGGGTGCCCAGCATCTATGCCTTTCGATTCTGAACCAGCCCTGCTAGAAAGACACTGAGTCTCTAATGTGAATCAGCCTCAGCCTCTGGGCAAAATTCCAGGGACACATCATTCACAAGATGCACTATGGAAGCAGGTGATTGTAATAGTGTGATATACATAGAGCTATGTCCTGGGTGCATTGAAGTACCTAAGACAGGGTCCCAACCCAGTGCTGGGAGATGGAAGGACTACCTGGAAAATCCTGTGTGAGCAGAGACTAAGGGTGAGTAAGCATTAGCCAGGCGATGAAGACTGAAGGAGGGGAGGGGAACAGAGTCCCAGGTGGAAGGAACAGCACCAAGGAGAAAGTGTGATTAAGTCAAGGGACCAGCAAGTAGCTCAGTACAACATAGATCCAGAGTGAGCTGTGGGCTGGAGGGCTGAGTGCATGCTCCCTTGTCCAGGGCAGGGACCCTCCTGTCTCAATGTTCACCTTTGCATGGCTCCAGCAGCTTGCTATTCTGTAACTTGTCATCCTCTCTGGCTCCCTGGAGGCCAACACTGACTACATTTCCAGGTTACTGATACATCATCACTCCTCCTGCAATAACCTAAACACTGGATTGTTCTCCTGTTTGCACTGGCCTCAGGGGCAAGCCCTCCACAAAGAGTCTGGCCTTGGGGTGAGTCACTCGTCTCCTGTTGCTCATTCTTACCCTTGCTGCTTCAGCCACTCCCATGCAGCTCTCTCCTCTTACAAAGACCCAGCTAGCGTATGGGATGGGGAGGGAGGTGGGAGGGGGGATCGGGATGCGGAACACATGTAAATCCATGGCTGATTCATGTCAATGTATGGCAAAACCCACTACAATACTGTAAAGTAATTAGCCTCCAACTAATAAAAATAAACAAACAAAAAAAAGAAAGATCCAGCTACATGCTCCACCAGGCATGCTCCTACTCCAACTAACTTCAGAAGATCAGGCCTGAGTGTCTCTGTAGTTTAGAAGATGGGAGGGGAAGAAAGGGTGGGTTGCTCCCTCCTTTATACTTCTACTGAACTTATTTCTATTCAAGCACTTATCATAGTGTATTACTCTTAGCCCCCAACTGACTACATATTTCTCCAGGGTGGAGATCTATGTGTTTTACCCCATATCTCTGGAAATCATGGGTTCTCTCTGAATATTTACTAGATGAGTAGACAGATTGCTGAATGGATGGAGATTGGATTATGAGAAGAGTTTTCCTTGGAGATTGTTTCCTGCCTCTTAAGAAGGGGAAAATGCTCTGCTCAGAACCTCCCTGAAAGGGAATTATAAGCAAAAAAATAGCAATAATATATAAATGTGATGGAATGTATGAAAAATTTGAGAAACTTAGATTACATGTCCATCTTCCCCAATTATTCCTCATATACAGCTTAACCATCTGGGCTGCCTTTGTCCCATTCTAGTAAAGGAACAGAAAATACATAGCTCAGAGGTTCTCAGTCCCTGCTCAGACCCTGACTCTCCAGAGTGTAAGGAAAGCTCTGGAGGATGTCCAGGATTGGTGGGATTGGATACTGAATTACCCCAGCCAGAAAGACATCGAAGCTCTACTATGGGTCAGCCTCTAACCCTGACAGACATCACTGATTGGACCACAGTACTTTCTGGCTGAGCCCTTATCTGGTGTCACAGTCCTCGACTCAACAGTCCCAGGAGCATTTGCTATTAAAACTCCCTGCCACTGGTGGCTTAGATACATTTTATGGCCTGCAGGTCTTTAGGGTTCACTTCTTTGCATGCCGTGGGTGCCAGCACACCATGCTTGTTCCTAGCTCTGTGAACGTACCTAAGCTTCAGAACAGACCTATTAGTAGCTGGTCAGTTTAACTGGTAACAATTCTCTGTTAGAATTCCCAGTCAAGATTCAAACTGACCTAATACTGCCCTTAGGAGTGAATATCGAGTACAATACAACTTTGTGTGCATGCATGCTAAGTGGCTTCAGTTGTGTTCAACTCTTCTGTGACCCCATGGACTGGAGCCCACCAGGCTCCTCTGTCCATGGGATTCTCCAGGCAAAAATCCTGGAGTAGGTTGCCATGCCCTCCTCCAGGGGATCTTCCCAACTCAAGGATAGAACCCGTGTTTCTTACATCTCCTGCATTGGCAGGCTGGTTCTTTACCACTAGTGCCATCTGGGAAGCTGATGATACTCCCTTGGGTATTTTTAAAACCTCACTTAACCACTTTCAAAGTTGTCACAAGCAGTTTAATAGTTTTAAAAAAAGAAGATAAGCAAAATAAATATCCAGAGATATCACAGAAGCACTGAACCAGGAATTAGAAATCCTCATTTCAAAGCTTACTTTGCTTCTAACGGGTGGTGTCACCTTGGATGTGTCATTTATCTTTCAGTACCTTGTTTTCATCATTTGTAAAATGGCTACAGCCATAAAATACAGCTGAAAGCATTGCCAGGAAGTTTAAATGGGATGAAATGCATGTAAGCACTCAGTATGCTGCCTGCCACAGAGTTAGAACTCAGTGATTACCTGTTTTTTCATTTTCATTTGGATAAGCTGTTTCATTACATGAGACTTCACACACCTGTCTCAGCAGTTAATACTAACATCTGCCTCTACATTTCCCCTTTGACTACCTTCCTGTGATGGTTAATTGCATGGATCAATTTGACTGGGCCAGGGTGTCCAGATATTTGGTCAAACGTTATTCTGGGTGTTTCTGTGAGGGTGTTTTGGGATGAGATCAACATTTAAATCAGTAGCTTGAGTAAAGCAGATTGCTCTCCCTAAAGTGGGTGGGCCTCATTCAATTGGAAGTCCTGAATAGACAAAAAGAGAGGATTCTTCCTGCCTAACATTCCTTGGCATAAATCACAGCAAGATCCTCTATGACCCATCTCCTAAAGTAATGGAAATAAAAGCAAAAGTAAACAAATGGGACCTAATTAAACTTAAAAGCTTTTGCACAGGGAAGAAAACTATAAACTAGGTGAAAAGACAACCCTCAGAATGGGAGAAAATAATAGTAGATGGAACAACTGACAAAGGATTAATCTCCAAAATATACAAGCAGCTCATGAAGCTCAATACCAGAGAAAGAAACAACCCAGTCAAAAAGTGGGCAGAAGACCTACATAGGCATTTTTCCAAAGAAGACATACAGATGGCTAATAAACACATGAAAAGATGCTTAACATCGCTCATTATTAGATAAATGCAGATCAAAACTGCAGTGAGGTATTACCTCACAAGGATCAGAATGGGCATCAACAAAAAATCTACAAACAATAAATGCTGGAGGGGGCGTGGAGAAAAGGGAACCTTCTTTTACTGTTTTTGGAAGTGTAAATTGATACAGCTACTATGGAAAACAGTATGGATTCCTTTAAAAAAAAAATAGGAGTAAAACTACCTTATGAGCCAACAATCTCATTACTGGGTGTATACCCTGAGGAAACCATAATTGAAAAAGACAGATGTATCCCAGTGGTCATCACAGCACTATTTACAATAGCTAGGAAATGGAAGCAACCTAGATGTCCATCGACAGATGAATGGATAAAGAAGTTGTGGTACATATATACAATGGACTATTACTCATCTATAAAAAGGAATACATTTGAGTCAGTTCTAATGAGGTACATGAACCTAGAGCCTGTTATACAGAGTGAAGTAAGTCAGAAAACAAATATTGTATATTAATACATACATATGGGATCTAGAAAGAGGGCATTGATGAACCTATTTGCAGGGCAATAAAGGAGACACAATCATAAGGAACAGACTTGGGGATACATTCAGGGAAGGAGGGGTGGGACAAATTGAGAGAGTAGCATTGAATCGTATGCATTACCATATTTAAAATAGATTGCCAGTGGGAATTTGCTCTATGATGCAAGAAGCTCTAATCTCCTGCTCTGTGACAACCTAGAGGAGTGGGATGGGGTGGAAGGTGGGAGGGAAGTTCAAGAGGGACATATGTATACTTATGGCTGACTCATGTTGATGTATGGCAGAAACCAACACATTATTGTAAAGTAATTATCCTCCAATTATAATTAAATAAACTCTTTTTAAAAGGGAGGATTCTTCCTGCCTAATTGCCTTGAACTGGAAAATTGGCTTTTTTCTTGCCTTTGGACTCAAATTAAAACATCAGCTCCTTCTGGGTCTCAAGCCTCCAACCTTCAAATTGAGACTACACCATCAGCTCCCCTGATTCCTAGGCCTTTGAACTCAAACTGGAACTAAATCATCAACTCCCCTAAGTCCACAGCTTGCCAAATATGGATCTCGGGACTTGTCAGGCTCTATCGTTGTGTGGGCCAATATTTTATAAGAACTCTCTTTACTTATATAAGTAAAGTATATATTGGAGAACACTAACTAATATACTTCCTAGTGCCTTTGTTACGGCTAGTGATGATTTTTCCTTTATTTAAAGTGATTAGATGCATGGCTACAGTCAGCGGAGCACACTGGGTTAAGACAGTGTGACTACCCCCAAAAATAAGCAATGCAGTTTACATCATGATCCAGCCCACTCACAGCCAGCTAAAATAAGCTGCAGCTCTTAACCATACTTTCTGTGATGCTCTCTGAGGCTTTCCTTCCTACTGTGTTCTGTTTCATTTTATTAAATGCTAGTCATGGCTCACTAAATTTCTCTTACAATCTGCTAGTGGGCTGTAGCCTATAGTTTGAAAAACCCTAGGTAAAACATCTCTGAGGCATTATAGAATGTTTGTTAATATCACAGTTCTTACATTGAACTTGGACTCCACCTGTAATAACAAGGCAAACTTGACCTTGCACAAGATATTTAACATTGTTGAGCTTCAGTTCTTCATTTGTAAATTGAGTGTTATAGTATGCTCTTCCCAGGTCTTTCCTGAGGATAAAATGAGATAGTGCATTTAAATGCCTAATTCAATGTCTGCCATGTGATGAAATGCTCAGTGTGTTAGCCATTTTACCACTGCTGCTAGAGTCTAAGCCTGTGGAATATAGTATCAGAATGAATGACAGAGTGTGAAGAAATGGGGAGGGGGTGATGGGAGGTTAATACTGGACAAGATATAAACTCTACATCAGAAGACCTTAATTCAATACTAACTGAATCATGTTGAGCCAATTACTTGGGCTCTTTATACCTAAGCTTTCTCTATAGAATTGGGGAGAAAAATATTAATAAATTCCTTATAAGCAATTATGAAGATCATCTTCAGTACTAGATGTGAATGACTGTATTTCACCAACCTTAGGAGTTAATATATTAATTAGAATCAAATATTTTAAATATATTTTGTTAGAACCAAATATTACAGTTATTTCTAAGTACAGTGAATACAAAAATAAATTGTTAATTCACTATAGGTGGTAACCAATCTGGTTGTCCCTATAATAAATCATCCCTGACTATAATCACATGATAATAACAGAGAAACCCTGTTACCTGCTATATGAGATAATAGGATCCATGTTGGTGTCTAGATAGTGCTAACTGTATTTTGTGTGCTTAATATATGTTTGTTGAATGAAAAGCTATTGAATAAATGAAGAGAAGGAAAGAAGATAAAGGAAAAGAATGTAAAACTGTAATTGACGTCAACTTTAGTGAGATTTTTGTCATGTCCCTATGACTTTTTCTACCCAGTGTGTTAGGTAGCAGAGCAGTTGGCCCAAGGACCCTAGCTGGAGAGTGATGATCAGTGATGGGCTGAATGTACTGAATTTTCACTGAAAGGGTCATTTCCAGGGTCACTGTTATCTGGCATCCATCAAAGGGAGGCATGGTGGAACACAGGCACTGATTGAGCTTGTTAAGGCTTTGAAAGATAGTGATAAGAATTCAAAGTGACCTTGATCAATGGGAGGAGCAGTCCCTCCAAAATGGGATGAAGCTCTAGGGACAGAAATGAATGACCTTGATTTTAAAAAATGGCAAGGTAAGGGAAGGAGGCATGAATGCTAAGACTCCAAGTCTTATGGCAGAAGTGTTAGCCACTGCAGGCCGGGCATAATGATGTTTCTTCCATTTGAGCAATGTTTCAAAGCTGACCAATTGCAGAGACCTATGAGATAGGTTGCCTTATTTTCCCCACATTAAAGATGTGAGGATAGTTAACATTGTAGAATTAACAACTGGAAAGCTGGGAGTAATGAATGTGGTAATAGTAACACCAACATTGTTGTTCAGTTGCTTAGTTATGCCTGACTCTTTGTGACTCCATGGACTGCAGCATGCCAGGCTTCCCTGACCTTCACTATTTCCTTGAGTTTGCCCAAACTCATGTCCATTGATTCAGTGATGCCATCCAACTATCTCATCCTCTGTCATCCCCTTCTCCTGCCCTCAATCTTTCCCAGCATCAGGGTCTTTTCCAATGAGTTGGCTCTTTGCATCAAGTGGCCAAAGTATTGGAGTTTCAGTATCAGTCCTTCCAATGAATATTCAAGGTTGATTTCCTTTAGGATCTACTGGTTTGATCTCCTTGCTGTCCAAGGGACTCTCAAGAGTCTTCTCCAGCACCACAGTTCAAAAGCATCGATTCTTTGGTGCTCAGCCTTTTTTATTGTCCAGCTCTCACATCCATACATGACTACTGGAAAAACCACAGCTTTGACTAGACAGACCTTTGTTGACAAAGTGATGTCTCTGCTTTGTAATATGCTGTCTAGGTTTGTCATAGCCTTTCTGCCAAGGAGCAAGAGTCTTTTAATTTCATGGCTGCAGTCACCATCTTCAGTGATTTTGTAGTGCAAGAAAATAAAGTCTGTCACTATTTTCATTGTTTCCTATTCTGTTTGCCATGAAGTGATGGAACTGGATGCCATGATCAAAGTTTTTTGAATGTTGAGTTTTAAGCCAGCTTTTTCACTCTCCTCTTTCACCTTCATCCAGAGGCTCTGTAGTTCCTCTTCATTTTCTGCCATAAGGGTGGTGTCATCTGCATATCTGAGGTCATTGATATTTCTCCCCACAATCATCTTGATTCCTGTTTGTGCTTCCTCCAGCCAGGCATTTCTCATGATGTACTCTGCATATAAGTTAAATAAGCAAGGGGACAATATACAGCCTTGACATACTCTTTTCCCAATTTGGAACCAGTCTGCTGCTCCATTTCTGGTTTTAACTGTTGCTTTTTGACCTGCATACAGATTTCTCAGGAGTCAGGTACAGTGATCTGGTATTCCCATCTGTTTAAAAATTTTCAACAGTTTGTTGTGGTACACACAGTCAAAGGCTTTAGCATAGTCAGTAAAGCAGAATTAGATGTTTTTCTGGAATTCCCTTGCTTTTCCTATGACCCAACAGATATTGGCATTTTGATCTCTGGTTCTTCTGCCTTTTCTAAATCCAACTTGTACATCTGGAAGTTCTCAGTTCAAGTACTAGCTTGAAGGATTTTGAGCATTATCTTGCTAGCATGTGACATGAGCACAATTGTGTGGTAGTTTGAACACTCTTTGGCATTGCCATTCTTTGGGATTAGAATGAAAACTGACCTTTTCCAGTCTTGTGGGCAATGCTGAGTTTTCCAAATGTGCTGGCATATTGACTGCAGCACTTTAACAGCATCATCTTTCAGGATTTGAAATAACAGGCTGGAATTCCATCATCTCCACTAGCTTTGTCAGTAGTATTGCTTTCTAAGACCCACTTGATTTCACATTCCAGGATGTCTGGCTCTAGATGAGTGATCACACCATTGTGGTTTTCCAGGTCATTAAGACCTTTTTTGTAGAGTTCTTCTGTGTATTCTTGCCACCTCTTCTTAATATCTTCTGCTTCTTTTAAGTTCATACCATTTCTATCCTTTATTGAGCCCATCTTTTCATGAAATATTCCCTTGATATCTCCAGTTTTCTTGAAGAGATCTCCAGTCTGTCCCATTCTATTGTTTTCTTCTATTTCTTTGCATTGTTCACCTAAGAAGGCTTTCTTATCTCTTCTTTCTAGTCTTTGGAACTCTGCATTCAGATAGGTGTATCTTTCCCTTTGTCCTTTGCCTTTCACTTCTCTTCTTTACTCAGCTATTTGTAAGGCCTCCTCAGACACCATTTTGCATTATTGCATTTCTTTTTCTTGGGGATGGTTTTGGTCACTGCTGCCTGTACAATGTTACAAACCTCTGTCCATGGTTCTTCAGGCAATTTTGTCTATCAGATCTAATCCCTTAAATCTATTTGTCACTTCCACTCTGTAATCATAAGTGATTTGTTTTAGGTCATTCCTGAATGGCCTACTGGTTTTCCTTACTTTCATCAATTTAAGTCTGAATTTTGCAATAAGGAGCTCATGATCTGAGCCACAGTCAGCTCCTGGGTTTGTTTTTGCTGACTGTAAAGAGCTTCTACATCTTCAGCTGCAAAGAATATAATCAGTCTGATCTCGGTATTGATCATCTGGTGATGTCCACGTATAGAGTCTTCTCTTATGTTGCTGGAAGAGGATGTTTGCTATGATCAGTACGTTCTCTTGGCAAACTCTGTTAGCCTTTGCCCTGCTTCATTTTGTACTCCAAGGCCAAACTTGCCTGTTTCTCCAGGTATCTCTTGACTTCCTACTTTTGCATTTCAGTCCCCTATGATGAAAAGGACTTCTTCTTTTTTTTTTTTTCCTGTTAGTTCTATAAAGTCTTATAGGTCTTCATAGAACCATTTAACTTCTTCTTCTTCAGCTTTAGTGGTTGGAGCATAGACTTGAATCACTGTGATGTTGAATGGTTTGTCTTGAAAACAAACCAAGTTCATTCTATCATTTTTTGAGATTGCACCCAACCACTGCATTTCAAGCCATTTTGACTATGAGGGCTACTCCATTTCTTCTAAGGGATTCTTGCCACAGTAGTAGATATAATAGTCATCTGAATTAAATTCACCCATTTCCATCATAGTGTTACTACACCAACATAGTGCAGCCATAAGTACCATTTTTAAGCTCTTACTATATGTCAGGCCCTGGGCCACCTGATCACACCTCTTTCTCTCTCTTAGTCACTAAGTTGTGTCCATCTCTTGCAACCCCATGGACTATAGCCAGCCAGGCTCCTCTGTCCATGGGATTCTCCAGGCAAGAATACTGGAGTGGGTTGCCATTTCCTTCTCCAGGGGATCTTCCTGACCCAGGAATCGAATCCAGGTCTCCTGCATTGCAGGTGGATTCTTTACCGACTGAGCTATGAGGGAAGCCCTGATCACATACTGTTTCATTTCATATTCATAACAGTCCTGTGAAGTGTCTTCTGTCATTGTCTCATTTAGGGGAAAAGGAACCAGGCAGGAGGAGGGAGGCATTTGCCTGAGGGCATTTGCCTGAGGGTCACATGGTCAGTCAGTGGTAGAGATGAGATATGAACATAAAGAATCTAAATTAGAACCTTTTTCAGCAATTGATGCTTAATGAATACTCATTATCATTAGCATTACTCTAAATATTTTCTGTGGATAACTTTTCTTATTCCTCACAATTAATATGAGTTAAATGCCATTAATACCTCCAGCTTAAGGGATGAAGAAATTAAGACTTAAAATGATTAAGTTATCTGCCAGTAATCACACAGTTAGTAACGTGACAGAACTTATATTTTCAAACACTAAGCTATACTAACATCCTGCATTCAAGGGAAAACAAATCTCTTTAAACACTTACCATCCAAAATGTATTGAATCTTGGAATTATTCTCAAACAAGCCTTTATTATCATTCCTATTTGGGTCTTGAAAGCAACTGAAGTTCAGAGAAATTAAGTTCCCTGACGGAGGTCATGCAATACTAAATGGTAGAACCAAGATCTCCACCCAGATGTGTCTGACTCCCAAGTTTAGATCCCTCACTACCATCTGCCAGCATATTTCTTCATTCCACAGACCTTGATCATATGATTCTGCTACTTAGTCTCCCCACCTAAAACTGTAATCTATAATAATAATCACTGTTCACACAGTATTTTCTTTGTCATGATGCTTTTTAGAAATATCTTCATTAATTCTTGTAATGGTTTTTAAAAGTAGTTTATTATACTTACATTAGTTGTGGGAAAACTGAAACTCAGAGATACAAAGTATTAGCTTTTAAATGGAAGAACCAAAAGCAAAGATATCTTTGTAAAAAGATACCACATTGCCTGATGGCTTTCACAGGGCCATAAAATGCTATTGGCTTCCTTCACAAGCAGAGCATCAATAGAAGTCGTTCTCTTTAAGATCTTTGCAGACCTTGTCAATATTCCAAATTACAGAATCAAGAGACTTCCCTGGTGGCTCAACAGTGAAGAATCCACCTGTAATGCAGGAGACTCAGAGACATAGATTCAATCCCTGGGTCAGGAAGATTCCCTGGAAGAGGAAATGGCAACTCACTCCAGTAATCTTGCCTGAAAAATCCCATAAACAGAGAAGCTTGGTGGACTGCTGTCCATGGTGCCGCAGAAGAGTTGGACACAACTGAGCGTCTAAGCAACAGCAATAGAATCTTGAAACTTTAGAGTTTTAAGGGCTATTAGTTTACTTTCTATTCTATGCACAGTTTCCCTCACATCATTCCAGATGAAGGTATCCTATCTGACTTACTTAGAGTCCTTAAGTTATAAGAAAATCTGTTTCATGTGGCATTTGAGAGACAAAGGTCACAGAAGCTAAGCCAAATGTGTCAAGGAAGCCTGAATGCCTCAAGAGGTAAAGAATCCACCTGCAATGCAGGAGATATAGGAGACAAGGGTTCGATTCCTGGGCTGGGAAGATACCTTGGAGAAGGAAATGGCAACCCACTCCAGTATTCTTGCCTGAAAAATTCCATGAACAGAGGAGCCTGGCAGCTACAGTCCATAGGGTCACAAAGAGTCGGACACAACTGAGCATGCACGTACAAGACCTACCTACATTGGCCATAAAGGGAAAGTCCAGTTCATTGTCTAGTAGAAAAGACACATATAGATAATTATAATTAGTATAGTGTATGAATTTATATATACATACACATATATTCTGGATTATTTTCTTGGCTCGAGAATCCCTGCCATATTTCCAAATGCCTAGAGGTACCTCTCCTAGGAAGTTGGCCCTCCCAGGCACACTCATCATGTTCTTCTCACCCTAATATGTGTGTGTGGGGCGGGGAGGGGGTTGAAATATAATATAGAAGGAGTATTTACACTTCACAATTCACACCCAGGTCATCTGCAAATTACCTAAACTCTATTTCAAAATATGTCTCAAATCGATCATATTTTTTCATCTCCATTCTTGATTCCTTACCTGGATGCCAACAAGAGTCTTCTAACCATGCTCCCTGAGTCTGCTCTCACCCCCTCTAATCTGTGCTCTCCAGACAGTGGAATGACCTACTGACACAGAAATCAGACCACGGCACTGCTGGGTAACCTTTTAGGGATTTCCTTTTCACTGCAGACAAGGCCTATACTTCTTACCGCAACCAGCAAGACCATCTGCAGCTACTTCCAACCTCAGCTCCCTCCATCCCCCGCCTTATCTGCAGGCTTCAGCCACATATTCTTATTTCAGTTCTCAAACACTCCAGGCTGTCCACTCTGCCCAGGGCACCTTCCCTCTTGTCTCGGGAGTCTCCTTCTGAGTATCTTTTTGGACCTTATCCTAGTTCCTCAAGAGACTTTCCCAGATAATCCTAAACTGACTGTCTTCTCCCTCTCCTTCCACAGTTAGTCTCTATTTCTACAACCTGTTCATTTTCTACATAGCTCATATCACAATTTGCAATTGGCTCAGCTGGTAAAGAATCCACCTGCAATGAGGAAGACCTGGGTTTGATCCCTGAGTTGGGAAGATCCCCTGGAGAAGGGAAAGGCTACCCACTCCAGGATTCTGGCCTGGAGAATTCCATGGACTGTATAGTCCATGGGGTCTCAAAAAGTCGGACACTACTGAGTGACTTTCATTTCACTTCACTTCATGTATCTATTCATTAGCTCACTCAACAGAAGCTATTAAGGCCAAACACTGTTATAGGAAATGAATATATAATAGCAAACAAAACATGTGAAGTCCCTGCTCTCATGGAACATGCATACTAGGAAGAAGAGGTTGACAATAAACAAATAAGCATGTGAACATGGTAATTACTGAATATATAGTGATGGCCTGAGAATTAAAATAGGATGCTATACCAAAGAGGGACTTGCTACATGGTCATAAAAGGCCTTTCGGAAAGGGGCACATTTAAGTTGAGATTTGAATGGTTAGAATACAGCTATGCAAACATCAGAGGGAAGGGTAGCCCAGACGGAGAGAACTGCTAGTACCGAGGCTGTAGGCTAAAATAAACTTGCTATGTTAGAGTGTTTGCAGAACAACAGTGATAATAACAAGAATAGAAAGAAATGAAAGAAAAAGTAAAAGGAAAGAGGAGAAAAGTAAAGAAAGACAAAACAAAAGCCATCATACTCTAGCAGTGGTCAGATAAGAGATCAGAGTGATTTGGACCAGTTAGATGGTAATAGAGATGTGGTCAGATGCCATGTATGTTTTAGAAATAAAAGGTGACAGATCTCACTGATGAGGGGCAGAAAGTAAAGGAGGAACCAAGAATGACATCTGGATTTTAAGGTGTTTATTTAGTTTCTTCCACTAGACTGTAAGCTTTGCAAGAATAGGAATGATATCTATTTTGTTTACCTGGCACATAATACAAACATCATTGATGAATGGATATCTGTATGAACAAAACTATGAAAGAATGGGCAGAGGGACGTCAGGGCAGGTTTCACAGAGGTGGGGATACCCGTACAAGATTCCGAAGAATAAGTTGAAATCTGTCAGGTTGGCAAGACAGGGAAGCGTTTTGGAGGCTGACAGCATGCACACAAAAGGAGTCAGGAAACATACATGAACAGAACAGTGTCACTGAAATACTTGACCTGCCCTAGGTAAATTATCAGCTCAGTAATGGGGCCAGACTCCAGAGAGGCCAGATGGTGAATGTACTATTCTCTTGGTCATATTTTTATATAAAGACAAATAATAGGAGCTCCAAAGAAGGGATGAAGGAGAAAAAAAAATCTAAATCCAGAAATTCCAGCCCAAAGCCATACTGATCCCTGTGAAGGTAAAAAGCTGTCAGCAGCAGCCCTTGAGGAAAGTCTGGGGTCCCATTGAAGTCTAACGTCACCTCCCCAACATCCAAGACGTCCCTTGATTTTTGATGCACAGTTTCATGCTGTCTTTAGGGGAGAAGCATTTTATCTAAATGACACATTAGAAGAAAACAGCCTTGTGCATCCTCTGGGATGAACCCATAGAGGATCTGAGGCAAACCCAAGGACGGATGAGCCCCCCCAAAGCAAACCAGCCTGTGTTCATTTAAATCACTCCATTCCAAGCTCAGTTCTTTAAGGGAGGGGATGTATACCACACAGTGTTTCTTAGAAACAAGCACTTAATAGAATATAAGTATTATTAAAGTCATATAGATCAAAGACACCCAGAGAGAAAAAAGACATTGAAAAAGAAGAGAGTGAGGGAAGGAGTGAGAGAGAGGATGAGAAAGAGACAAAGAGAAAATTAGACAAACATCAAACATGGAGTGAGAGTATGCGTGATTCTGTTTGTCAAAGGGAAAGAAGGTAGATGTTTTTATTCTTTGTAGGTTAATATGTAAATGACATTCTGATTTATTAGCAGGCTCCAGCAGATGAGGTGATGATTAGCACATTTCCATATTTATAGAAAAGCAACACTAACTTTCCGGATTTATAGAAAATCAGCTCTTCACAAATAGCAAATTGTGCTATTATCGACATATGGTTTTCTATAAACAGAGCTGAGGTAATTATCCCTGGGACAATTCGTTGGTGGGCTCCTTTTGAATATTAACCACATTGGAATCCCATTTCTGCCTCACAGATTTTAAAGCAGAGGGGGCTTGAGATACCCCAGGCAATTAATTAGTAATCCAGTACCAAAGACAGAGCCCAAATGAAAGGCTGTACCAGAAACACATGGTGAAAAGAGACAGGTCCAGGGGTCTGACGCCAGTTTCCTGCAGCCCTGGGCCAAGTATAGGGAAGTAATTAACTTCCCTAAGGAGCCTCAGCATTTCTGGGGCTAAAACTAGAGTAACACCAACCTCCAAATCTTGTCAAGAATATTAAATAAGAATATATACAACAGCCTTGGAACTTAGTAAGTACTCAATAGATGTTAGCTCTTTGTCCTTCCTCATGGTTTTGAGTGACTCATAAAAAGATCCACTTGAATTAAGTTTTTCAAACTCTTTTTTTATACTGATCTATCCTGAACTATTTCATTTGTCATGACTCTGTACATATACATGTCTTTAACCAAAAGAAGTTTCTTGAAGCCATAACTTATCCTCATTGCCTACAATCCATTATGATATTTTCTCTTCCATGTTGTTCAAAATGTTTGTGATCTATACAATGATTTCAGGATCTACTATTGGGTTTCAACCTGCAGTTTGTTAAGTATTATGCTGCAGGAAGGTAGGGACTGTATTTAGATTTGCTTGCCTTTGTATCCCTAGCACAAACACATAGAAGATACTGAATAGATATTTGAATTATAAAAGAGTGGATACACAGGTAGATGGACGAGTTTATGAATGGCCCTAGTTGGGAATCTAAGTTAACACCCTCTTCAAACTCAATGTCTTCTTTTGCTTGCTCACTGTGTACTAAGCCCTGTGTTGAGCGCTAAAGAGGTGGAAAAGTGTCAGACACGATGCTTGCTTTTAAGGATCTTGCTGTCTAGATGAGAAGAGAAATAATTAACATTTGGAAAATTGCTTTAAAGACTAAACTGTGGAATTTATACGAATGTATTGAAGGAAGAAAGTGACCAGCCTGAACTGGTGCAGTCAGAGAAACTTCTTGAAACTTGGAGGTTGAACTTGGGCTTGAAAAATGAATACACCTTTCACCCTTCTACTCATTCACTGGTTCTCAAACTATACTAAGTATCAAGATAACCTGGAGGGTGATTGTCGAAACACACACTGCTGGACCCACTCCCAGAGTTTCCCATTTAGCAGGTTTGGGATGAGAACCTGAGAATTTGCGTTTTAACACATTCCCAGGCGAAGCTTATGCTGTTGGTGGGAGCCCACACGTTTCAGAACCACTATTCTAGCAGTTTGGAGTGAGACCATGGAGACTGTTGATGTCTTGCTAAAGATTTTAGAGCTTTAGTGTTAGAAACGCAGGATCTTAGGCAAGGAGGTGACATCCTAAGATCTGTGAGGCAGAAAGATCCTTCTGGTAGCAGTGTTGAGAATGGATTGGAAGAGGTGAGTCTTCCTTTGCAGACCATTTAGGAGTTGCTGCAGTAATAAGTGAAAGATGTAAACCCAGCCTCCCATTGCAGGAGGGGATGTATAAGAAAGGGTGGAGGAGAGCTGCTCAGGAGAGAGAACTGAAGGGTCTTAGAGATCTATAGGGGTGGAGGGGAAGGAGGGTCTGGGATGACTCTAGGTTTCTGCCATCACTGACTGCTTGGATGGCCATTCTACCCACCAAGAATCTACATTTAAAATGTTTTAACATTTTAAATAGGAAGACCCCAGAGACCCTTTAATAAAGAAATAACTATGGTGCCATAGAAAATGCACGATTTTGGACAGCCAGACAAGTCTGCATTCAAATTCTATTTGTGGTGCTTCCGAGCAAGCCACTTCACCCTGTTGAACCTCAAGTTCCTATAAATAATAATACTAATGCGACCTTAGAGGGTTGTCATGGAGACTAAATGAGGTCATGCATGGCTGAGAGTCAGTGACTAGAAAACTGCTCACCATGTCTGGTGTACACATTGAACACTATGTGCATCACACACCCATTCTACTTACCAGCTGTTGCCATTTTTTCTCTGTTAAGCACCAGGATATACTCATAAACACCACCCATCGATCCAGACGTTATGTAATGGGTGCCATAGTCATTGATGAACTTGGCATACATGCCATAATGGTATCGCTCTGGAAGCTCCATTAGTGACTGCAGCATACTTTCATCCAGCATGATGTTTTCCCTCTTCATCTTAAAATGAGCAGTCCGCACCTTTGTGAAAATTCTCATAAAGGTGTATTTCTGCCAACAACAACGACCACCATTAAATGAGGGAAAAGAACAAAAACAGTATATATTTTACCACTTGAGATCACGTAAAATGTCAGCATTTAGTACCTGTGGTATACATATGTTATATATATGTAATATATATATATATATATACACCTACATATAACTATGGGAATTATATGTAAATGTATAGATATATTTACATATGTATGTATATAAATATATATAATGGAGTATTATTACATTTTGCAAGCATATATTAGACACCAGTGTGTACCTGGCTTCTCCTGTACCTTCATCTCTGTTCCCACTATGCCATCCAGATCAAGTTCTTATCATCCCTCACTGAGTTCATTATTATGGTGTGTTTCATTGTGTTCCTTGCCTCTATCCTGCCCTCAGCCAACTCTTACCTCCACATCTTTCTCTAATTAAAGCATTGCATTATGCAACTTCCAACATAAGTATTAGGCATCCATTAAAAATTATGCTTAGGAATATTTCGATGACATTGTGAAATGCTAATATCATTTAATTTGTTGAACAAATACCTATCAGTGCCTGTCATCACATGCTTTATGCTAAGTGCAGGGAACATGATCTTGAATGAGATAGTCCCTGCCCTCATAAAGCTTATATTTTAGTGGTAATCTTATACCATTCAGTAATCAAGAAATGCAGGATCCTGATATCATAATAAAAAAAAAAGAGGACCAGGATGAGGTTGGATTGGTTTAAGAGGAAGTGGGTTATGCATGAGCTTTCCTTGCAGAGAATGTAAACCTTGTTCCAAAGTGATAGTGAAAGTTGTAGGAAACTACCTGGTTTTTGAAAAGTCCACATGACTCTGTGAGAGTCATATCTCAGAACAATACTTCCCTTCAGATCAATAGCTTATTGTGACAAAGCTCCAAAATGTAATTTATATACATTAACAAAGTTAATTTTTATAATTGTATTTTCATTATGTAAAATCGGAGAAGGCAATGGCACCCCACTCCAGTACTCTTGCCTGGAAAATCCCATGGACGGAGGAGCCTGGTAGGCTGCAGTCCATGGGGTCGCGAAGAGCCGGACACGACTGAGCGACTTCACTTTCACTTTTCACTTTCATGCATTAGAGAAGGAAATGGCAAGCCACTCCAGCGTTCTTCCCTGGAGAATCCCAGGGACAGTGGAGCCTGGTGGGCTGCTGTCTGTGGGGTCGCACAGAGTCGGACACGACTGAAGCGACTTAGCAGCAGCAGCATCATGTAAAATAATGTTTTGAGCCCTCTATAAATCCCAAGTTCTGGTATCAATGTTTTGAGGCTTTCAGGTAAATTTCTGATCAATCAATATTGTTCTGGCTCCTGATTACCTCTCCATCCTTATCACTCCCTGTTTTCCCTTCACACCTGGACTTCAGACAGTGGAAGTCCTTTCAGTCCACATCTGTGTGAGGCAGTCTCTTATCTCCAGGCCTTTGCACATGCTCATTCCCCAGGCTGAGAACAGCCTTCTGTTAGCTTCTGCCTCACTTCATCCAGACAACTGGTACTAGTCTTTAGATATCAGTTAAGGCAGACTCCCTGACTTCCTCAAGGAAGCATTGCCTGATAATAGACAGGATAATAGCCAATTAGTAGTAAATGGTTGATGAAGAAATGTTGATGAAGAAAGATTCATTGAGCAGGCCAGCCATCCAATCTGTTTGGAAAAGCCAGGATTGCTGTAGAATTCTTCCAAGTCTAGTTTAGAGGGCTTGGCTGTTTCTCTTTAAGACATTACCATTCTAAGTATTTCCCTGTATGCTCCAGGTAACCATGAAAAAGGATGGGGAGGTGATAAGAGTACTAGTCTTATCATGCAATGTTATTCCCTTTGTGATGATTCTGTATGTGAAAGTGTAATAAGAAAACGAACATGATCACCACTGATCAGACATTTCCAATTACACAAGCAAATGAAGGTTCAATTACTACTGTACTTTTTAATGCTGTTAAGGTAGTATGTGTTCGGCATAGATTATGTAATACTGTGCAACATGGGCATTATGTTTTAATACCTTCTCATTATACTTGCTTAACTCTTCTAAGAAGGAAGCATTTCGTGACGCGGATACACCTGCAGTCACCATGACTGGGCTGCCTGTAAGGCCCACACCAATGGTCAGTCCAAATGATGCAAAATTGTCATTTTTTACTTTAGTAAGAAGATCATTTGCATCATTATATATCTCTGAAGAGATTTTAGTATCTGCCAGGGCCTGAAAGGAAACACATAAATGTTAGCTTTGTACACATAAAGTTATAATCCAATTCATAGGTAATATTTAAATATTTTCTCTGTAAAATAACCAGTGTTTCAGATTATTATAAATACTCCTTTAAAAGACTATTCCAAATTGATACTAAAATGCAGAAAATTCAGCAGTGCTTAGTAATTAGTGATACTACTAAAATATTTATTTAAATGTACACACATGATTCTGATAAAATGTTGTAATGTTCTGTGCATTTATTTCTTTCCAGAGGGCTTGTCCTTCCTTTGTAGAAGATAGGAAAATAGATACCCTTCCTTCCTGCTTGACTCTGTAGTGGGGAAATACAGAAAGCCATATCTAAGCATGGACAAAGGGCAAAGGCAGGCAGGTGGTGACAGTTCTAAGCAGAGGTATGTTTAGGGACCACCCAAAAGTGTTTGGTTATTTCATTCCAGGACTGCATTTCTCAGCCAGCTTGACCTGAGGTGTGGTCATGTGCTTTGTTTGAGCTAAGGAAGTGAGGGTTAGGAGCCCATGGGTGGTTCACTCCGTAATCGTAAGAGCATGTGTTGAGATGGAGGCTCCATTAATTTGGGTCCTGAGTGTTCGTGATGATGAGTTTCCTTGAAGGGCATTACTGTTTTAAAGCACTGAGACTGAAGAATCTTTTGTTGCCACAGCATAGCCTAGTCTATTTTGTCTGACACATAGGCCCTAGACCGTCCTCCGGTTAGGAAAACGGCATTGCCTGTGTCTTCCAGCTTGGCTTACTTAGACCTGATGGCAGAGGTGGAAGTGGGCTGGAGAGAGCCAGTTTCTTTTTTTTTTAAACTTAACTACAGTTGATTTACAGCATTGTGTTAGTTTCAGGTATGTAGCTTCAGATTCATTTCCGTTATAGTTTATTACAGGACATTGAATATAGTTCTCTGTGCTATGCTGTAAATCCACATTGTTTATTTTATATGTAGTAGTTTGCATCCGTTACTCCCATATTCCTGATTTATCTCTCCCCTTCCCCTTTCCCCTTTGGTAGCCCTAAGTTTTTTTTATATGTATGTGTCTATTATTACTTTGTGCTTAAGTTGATTTGTATTAATACTTTAGATTCCACATACAAGTGATCGATCGTATAATGTTTATCTTTGCCTGGCTTATTTAGGGTGATAATGTCTAGGTCCAACCATGTTATTGCAAATGGCATTGTCATCCTTTTTTACGGCCGAGTAATATTCTATTGTATATATGTACCACATCTTCTTCACCCATTCCTCTGTGGATGGACATTTGCTTCCACATCTTAGCTATTGTGGACAGTGAGAATTGACTTCTTAAAACAGAATCCATAAGCCTAGCCTTATCCTGTCAATATTTTTCTTTTGAGAAACTTGGGGGGATGAGGGATGTGACTAGATAGTTGTTCAGGGTCCTGGCATCCTATCATCTCTCTCTGTAGATAGAATGTATATGATACAGAGAGAATTTGCATCATCTAGCCTCCCTTCTAAATGCTGTATAACCAGGCTTAGTTCAGATAGATCTGGATTTAAATCTTGTCTCTGCTACCTGTTGGGCCTGACATTTATCTCTCTCAGTCTCTGGGATTTTTAATATCTAAAATGGGCCAATGGTAATATCTGTTCCATTGTCTTGTAATGAAGATTCAGTGGGAGAATTTGTGTGAAAGCATAAGAGCTGAAACTTGGTAAGCCTCCAGTGAGATGTGCTGTGTAGATGGCTCACCCACAGGGTTGAGGGGTAGAGAAATGAATGGTCAGGAGAGGCCCTGGAGCTGACTGTGAGATCCATGGTGACCAGAAGACTGCAGAATTTTAAAGATGTGGAGAATCTTAGGGAACCTTAGCAGTTTGCAAGCACTTTTCAATAGCAGAACCCTTTCTTCCAACAAAATGATGTACAGAAAGCCAAGAGATGAAGGTCATCTGTGAGGACCTGCCCTTGGGGAAGCAGGGGTGCAGGTCTCAGGAACCCCAGCCACCTCCTGTCTTGCCCCCAATTGACATCTTAGGAACCTGAGCCTGGGGAGGGACAGTGAGTTGCTGAATGTCTGATATACATCTGTTCTAATAGTGTCAAAACCTGGAAATAGGGCTTCTGACTAGCAGCCCAAAATAGAGGGCCCCAGTCTATTTCACTGCTTTAGGACCAGAGCCGAGATCTAGTGGAGGTGGTCCCATTTTCAGTACAGTCCCATTTACAGAGGCTCCCTGGCCCTGACCTTGACTCTTCAGCCCTGAGCATGTGTGGGAGCAGGCGCATTGGGAGTTTCAGCCACCAGCAAGCCCTATAGGAAGTAAAATCTTCCAAAGCGAGTCATCCTATCTTCACCAGTAGACTTCCCCTCCATGCCTTCCTGCCACAGTGGCCTGTGAGCACCCCATTCAGACTTACTTCAAAGTGATATTTCAGGAAATTATAGGGTTTCCGGAAGTACTTCTCATCATCTCCATAGTAGAGACGCTCACAGGTGGGGTCATACCGAAGCTCCCTCCATTCCCCATTGTATACAGTCTCACACTGGCCCCCGTAGTACCTGGCATCATACACATTCTGAGTTTCTTCCCGGGTCAGGATATTATACCTAAATTGAAAAAGAAAGCAGCTTCTAGGAGAGAGCACTGGAAAAGCAAAGAATAACACAAAATATGCTCTGCACGTTGATGTGGCTGGTAGGCTGAGCAGTGTTTCTCAAACTGGGTTATGTGAGGCCCTAGGTTTCCTTGAAGCACCTTAAGGGCCATTTTGGGAAACAGTGGGAAACTGAGTGGGCTGGGTGCGAGCCTCCCACCTTCCCTTAAACCAGACCAGCCAGACAACATCATTCAGCATCTTCGACAGGGCTCCCACATAGGAGGCACTCCTAAATATTTGTTGAGTAAACTGAAGAAGAATATGCATGATTATCAAAATTCTGAGCCCAGGAACTAGACAGTCCAGATCTGTTTCCTGTCTCTGCCACATCAAGCTGTGTGATTGACCTTGGGCAGATCATTTAATCTCTCTGTGTTTCAGTTTAGTCATTTGTTAAAAAAAACAAAAACCGCTAATACTACTGCCCTCGCAGAGTTAAGCATGAGTTAAAACAAGTAAAGGAATCATCATAGTACTCATGTGAAATATTAAGAAAATGTTGCTGTTGTTGGTTTTTGTTAGTATTATTTCAGAAGAAGTTCTGCTGCTAAAAACTAACTTTGAAATATTGATATAGTTCATAGTGGTAAATATGATATAGTTCATAGTGGTAAGCTGATGATCTGATCCTCAGAAAGGCTGTAGCCTTCTAGGCAGCATGGAGAAACACAGTGTGAATTTAGGGAGTTGAGTCACTAAGTCATGTCTGACTCTTTGTGACCCCATGGACAGTATTGCCTACCAGGCTCCTCTGTCCATGGGATTCTCCAGGCAAGAATGCTGGAGTGGGTTGCCATTTCCTTCTCCAGAAGTCAGGGAGACACCTGCTTAATTTCCAGCTCTGTCATTTACTAGCTGTGTGACTTTGTAGAAAGTTTCTACAAACTTCCTGAAGATCATTTTCCTCATTTGAAGAGCAAAATAGTAAAAATCTCATTTGGTGACGTCTACATGAGAGCATTAGGGTAAAACAGAAGTACACTTGATAGAAATACTTCTTTTCCCCTGGCCCAATACCTCACGTCTATCTGCCTAAGTCCCCTGTTTTACGTCATGGATGGTTTAACCATATTTAGGTAAAAATAATGTGAAACAGGTGAAAGACAGCTTTAATTTCTTAAAAAGAGAAAGTTAACTGAACAAAAGCATGAAAGTTGACTAAGAGTTCGAAGACCTTTCAATCTAAGCCTCTTATGTTGTAGACAATAAAATGATTGCTTTTCTTTGCATCTCAAACTTCTGTTCAGCCTTTAAGACCCAACTCGAACATTGCCTCCTCTGTATCACCTTCTTTGATTATCTTGGACAGACAATTGTCCCTCCTCTGTGTTCCCACGGCATTCGGTGATTGCCTCTGGCATAGCATATGTCGTGTTTATTTCCTTTGTGAAAGGCACAAAGGCAAATTAGCAGGGGAAGAATTATGAATAAAACCTGCTTCTAAAGAATAAATGGATAATTATAGAGCTCTTGGCATATAGTAGAAGTTCAATATAAGTGAACTTCCTTCTTCTCTTCCTTTCTCCATCTCTTTCTTCCTATTAGTGGAAGTGATGTAATAATAGCTGTTATGAATTGAATACATTTTACCAGATATTTAGCATACATTAGCTTTCAACCACATGACAATTTTGCAAATGTGAAAATTGAAGCTCAGAAAAATTAAGTAACTTGCCTATAGTCAGTACTGGGAATTTTTCCCTAGATTTTTTGGACATTACAATCTAGGTTCTTACTCTTTACCCTGCAATTTCTATCTTTCCACCTATGGAACATGTTGCTACCCATAGCTGATAAATACAGGCTCTCTAATGGACCAAAGAAAAACTCAAAAGAACCATAAGCTCTAAAATTGTACTGCCATCTCTAACCATAAGTAAAACCTATGTAGAGTTAGAAAATCTGATTTCAGAAGCCCTAGTGAAAATAAAAAGAGAGAAATTCCACTTTTTAGGAATTTGTTCTGGAGAAATAGTCACACGTGTACAAAATTATATATATGAGAATGTTCATTGTAGCACTGTTTATGAAAGGAAAAAGGGGGAAATAATCTAATTATCTTTCAGTTCCATAGGAGGTAATTTAATTATTATACACTTACACTATAGAAAAATTGGGAAATTGTTTTGTTTTTCTTTTTTTTTTAAATTTTTTACAAAGGTCCATATAGTAAATAATTTAGGCTTTGCAGGTTGTATAGATTTCTGCTGCAACTACTCAACTCTTCCTCTGTAGGGCAAAAGCTGTGTTTCAATGAAACTTTATTTAAAAACAGACTGCAGGCTGAATTTTGCACCTAGGCCATGGTTTGCTGACCCTTGTTATGGAACACTGCATTGTTGCTTAGAAAAAGACAGTAGATGATATGGTGGGAAATCTTCAAAATATTGAGTGAAAACAAGTTGTGGGCAGTATGTATAGTCTAATCATATTTATATAAAATATACTTATGTCTATAATGCACAATACATTTAATTGAATTATTTCCATACAGTGTACGTTGGCAGTGCATTTTTACATGACTGGGAAGTCCCAACTTTTAACAGGGGTCAGCTCCAGGGAAGGAAGAGAGAAAGGGTAAGTGGGTGGGACAAGGTTAAGGATGGTGAAGGAAAAAGCTCAGTTTTTAACCTCAAATAGTTATTACTTTTGTAACAATAAATAAAAATTAAAAACTGGGAAGTGCCTAAATAAGAAAAAAATAAAATATCAGGAAAGGCCTCTGAGAGCTTATAAGTGAATGGAAAAACCACTGTAATGTCAGCTGTTGGGAGTGGAGGTGGCCCCTTTCTGCTGGTTTCAGTGTTCAGGGTGAGCAAAGTACTCAACCCAACAAGTATTAATATATTTGAAATTCTTCTGATTGAATCACACGAGATCAGGGTCGTGGTCTGAGATCTTTTTGTCAATAAGAAGGCAATCATTTCCCAAGTCAACACCTCAGCATTTCATGCTCATACTCTTTTCATCCCATAGTCACTTTCAAAATCAAGATTTTGGTGGTAGAGCCTGAAATATGCCCTCCCAATATTCATATGTTGAAGTCCTGACTCCCAAAACCTCAGCATTTTACAGTATTTTGGTGATAGGATCCTTAAAATGGCAATTGAGGTAGAATGAGCTTATTAGGGAAGGCCCTAATCCAATATGACTGGTGTCCTTACAAGAAGAGGAAGTTAGGACACAGGATGGACAGAGGGAAGACCCTGTGAGGACACAGGGAGAAGACACCCATTCAGAAGCCAAGGAGAGAGGCCTCAGAAAAAGCAATCCTACCTTCATCTCAGGTTTCTAGCCTCCTGAGAAAATAAATTCTCTATTGCTTAAGCCACCTAGTTTTTGGCACTTTGTTATGGCAGTCCCAGAAAACGAATATTATTGGTCTGGAAGAAACAAATACTTGATCATCTTTTCATGTGTGTGTGTCCACATGCACTTACAGGATTCTGCCCTAACTGGTAGGTGGGCTGTGATCTGAAGGTAATTAAAGCACAGTGAATGAGCACTGCATGTCACGGAACCCACACGTGACTGGGACTGGGCTGCCACATGGCCCAGCTGCTGTGAGATGATTACTACCTCTCTGTTTCCTCATCTGTAAAGATCCAGTTGCTCCTATTGATCTGTTTCACTGCAATCAATACTCAGTGACAAACTGTTCTAGGAAAAGCTCTGATATAGAGGCTGAGGAGATGAAAAACATGAATCAGAGCAGCCTCTGCCCTCAAAGAGTTTATGTTCAAGTTAGGGGACAAGGCCCAAAGCAAAGACTAGCAATGCCATGTGTCACAACAAGCTCAGCTGTGTACTGGGTGCTGGAGAAGCAGAGATGATGAGGGATCCCTCAGCCTGGGACACAGATGTCTCTGTCCTGTTGGCTATGTGCTGGGAGAGGAGGACACACAGGGATGCTAGGAGCAGTGGGAGGGGACTAAGCCAGCCTAAATAGCATTGAGAGGAGGAGAGGGGGTGTCAAAAAGACCAGCTGGAGTGAGGTCTGGGTGTCTTAACTGGGCTGTCATAGCAAAATACACCCAATACAATACCCAAGTCTGGGTGACTCCAAGAATTTTGACAAATTTATGTTCTCTCAGTTCTGGAAGCGGGAAGTCTAGGAGAAAGGTACCATCAGGGTTGGCTTCTGATAAGGCCTCTCTTCCTGGGTTGCAGATAGCCACTTTCTTGCCATGTCCTCACATGGCACCTTCTCTGTGCATGTAGTGAGAGAGAGCTCTCTGGTGTCTCTTCCTCCTCGTATAAGTATACCAGTCCTATTGGATTAGGGCCCCACCCTTATGACCTCATTTGACCTTAATTACCTCTGTAAAGGCCCTATCTCTAAATACAATCACATATGTGTTAGGGCTTCCACACATGAATTTTAGGGGGATGCAATTCAGTGCATAACACTAGGTAAAAAGGTAACCAGATAGGAATATAGGGAAGGATATTCCAGAAAGATGGAACTAACTATGAAATCTCAGAAGAAAAGTGAGTGTTGTGTGTGTGGGTTTGAACCTAAACCTAAGGTATACAATGAAGTAAAGTTAGAATCAAGGCTGATTGGATCTCAACAGATTAAAAAAAAAAAATGTGTCCTGAGAGGTGTAAGTCAGCAGTCACAGAGTGGAGGTGCAAGCTCCACTGTGTCTCACCTTAAAGTCCATTTACTTGGCTGTGTGTCACTGTCAGCCTTGGTTGTATCAGCAACTGCAGTGCAAAGCAGGGTATGGATAGGGCTGCTGAAAAGTGCACTTAGTCAGAGGAGAGCTATTTGGGGGAATATTGGAAGACTTCGTAGAAGAGAGAGCTTCATAAAAGGGCCTTGGAAACAGAATTGTGGCAAGAGGAATGAGCAGCAGAGTGGGAAAGGGTGAAATAAGGATATATGGATAGAGACAGAGAGGGGAAAACAGGAGCTATGTCATGTAAGCAGGACTGAGCAAATCACCTGTTATGAACTGAATTTTGTGCCCCCCCCAATTCATATGCTGAAACTCTAGCCTCCATGTGGTGGTATGTAGAGGGAGACCGCTGGGAGGTGCTCTGGTCATCAGGGTGGACCCCTCATGAATGGAGCTACTGCTCTTACAGAGGAAACCCACAGGGCACCCTGATCCCTTCCACCATGGGAGGACACAGCAAGAAGACTGCTAACTGAAGGAACACCCTCACCTGACCAGGCTGACACCCTGGTCTCAGACTTCCGGCCGCAGAAGTCTGAGAAATAAGTTTCTGTTGTTTATAGGCCACCCAGTGTGTGGTATCTTGTTAGAGCAGCCTGAAATGAACTAAGACACTGGAGGGATGGTGGCCTCTCAGGATGCACTCTAGAGGAATTCCTCCCAAAGACCCTCTTGATTCCCTGAAACCAATACTCATGATTGATGAGAGATCATGCCCGGGAATCACAGAGCCAGCAGGCAGTGACTCACCCCAAGGCCGCCCTCTCTGATCCTGGAATTGGGTCATACTGGCTGCAGTCATTTTCCGAGATCCTGACATCTTCACAGTCATCCTCGTCAGAGCCATCCAGGCAGTCCTTGTCTCCATTACACACCAGGTGGCGTTTCAGGCAGCGACCTGAGCAAGGAGAGGTAGTGGATGCTTCTAGAGCCTCCAGGACTACTCCCCCTCCCTCATGACCTGTATCAGTTCAGTTCAGTTCAGTTCAGTCATGTCTGGCAGGGGGTGCCTAAATCTGCTTTGGAGAGTCAGGGCAGGATTCAACATGGTACTTGAACTGAGACTTAGAAAATGAACAAGTGTGCTAAGAGACAAAATGTGCAAAACACACGGGTTTAGAGACTTGCAATCAGCCCAGAATAAGTCAGGGAAGAGCTCAGTCATGTCTGACTCTTTCTGACCCCATGGACTGCAGCATGCCAGGCCTCCTTGTCCATCACCAACTCCTGGAGTTTACTCAAACTCATGTCAGTGATGCCATCCAACCATCTCATCCTCTGTCGTCCCCTTCTCCTCCTGCCCTCAATCTTTCCCAACATCAGGGTCTTTTCAAGTGAGTCAGCTGTTTGCATCAGATGGCCAAAGTATTACAGTTTCAGCTTCAACATCAGTCCTTCCAATGAATATTCAGGACTGATTTCCTTTAGGATAGACTGGCTGGATCTCCTTGAAGTCGAAGGGACTCTCAAGAGTCTTCTCCAACACCATAGTTTAAAAGCATCAATTCTTTGGCACTCAGCTTTCCTTATAGTCCAACTCTCATATCCGTATATGACCACTGGATCTGTTCCATCTCTGAAACAGCCCTTCAGTCCTCAGTGCTGTCCCATCCTCCTTTCATCCTCACTGCCTCCACCCTCCTCCCAGCCTTGCTGCTCCCACCTGCAGGCCCTCAGCTCAGACCCTGCCCCAGGCTCCTCCTCTCTATTCAGTCTCCACATCACAGCCCCAGGGATCTAAAATGCTCTGCACCCTCCAGAGCCTCTCCATTCCTCTGTCTCCAAATGCCACCATCTGGTCCCCAGTTAGAAACCTGGCCCATCCCCTGCCTCTCTTCCCAAAGCACTTATTTTGGGCTGATTGCAAGTCTCTAAACCTGTGTGTTTTGCACATTTTGTCTCTTAGCACACTTGTTCACTTTCTAGGTCTCAGTTCAAGTACCGTGTTGAATCCTGCCCTGACTCTCCAAAGCAGATTTAGGCACCCCCTGACAGAGAAACTGTACAACCTGTACATACACCCATTACACTGGCTATCACAGGATATTGTCATTGATGCCTTATTGGTCTGTCTCCCAAAGAGTCTAGGAGTACTGAGGATCAAGCACATGAATTTTTTTTTTATCTCTGCATCACCAGCAGGTAGCACATTACCTGGTCATCATATGCACTCAATTAATATTTATTCAATGAATGGATGGATGTGTGAATTGTACCTTTTTAAAATCAACGTATGTTCCCAAAAACTTGCATCAAGATTACTTGGATTGCTGGCTTGACTTCAAATTCAGGTTCCTAGGTCCCATCCGAAACTTTCAGAATGATAACTTCCGGGGCTCTGGAGTTCTGCATTCTAACAAGCTCCTGGAGAACTGTTTTGTACATTAAGTTTGACAGGCACAGCTGTTATCCTGCTGAGATGCTACTCACCTGTCTCCTTACACTTGAAATCCTGTCCACACTGTGCTTGACTCAGACAAGCTGTGGGACTGTGACAGCTGGCTTGGTCCCAGACATTCCCACTGCAGATGGTTCCCCCAAACTTGTTTGGCTGCAAGAGGCTCCGGTATCTGTACTAAATCAGATTTGGAAGCAGACACATTCATTGTCTTATCAATCAACCAAGATTGGTGCAGGCAGGTCTCAGCTCAACATAAGGAATGACTGTCTTAATGATTGAGAGCTCCCTGCAAAGCTCTTTTGAGGGGATGAGTAATCATAAATGGTGATGTTCAACCAGAGGTTGTCATCAGCTGGAATATTGAATTAGGGCCTCCAAACATCAAATGAGAAGTTTGGACTAGGTATTTCTAGGGTCTTCCTCCTTGCCAGGAAGGACCTCCATCTTCCCTTTCTGAAGCCAGTTAGTACCTATTTATCTTTCAAGACTCATGGTTTACCTTCTTGGGAAAAAACTTCTATAACTCAATAATATATTCTCAGTTCCCTATGAACCCTCTCTCCTAGCGCTTGTCTTATAAGGTTGTTATTGTCTACTTCTTTATCTATCTCCTTATTTTAGGAACAATTTTCATATGGGGTTAGGGCTACCAAAGGGAGGACAGTGTCTTATTTGGCTTCATGTACTTGGCATTTGATCTATGATGGATTGCATAGGAGGCACTTTTAGAAGATGTTTATTGCTTCTCCTTTGTAAAATTTCTTCTGGTCATGGCATCTCCCCTTTCCTTGTGACATATCTCATATGATTCAGGTAGGGGTGATGTCACCCCCTTAGTTACAGGGTTGTGCAGATATGAATGAGGCCCGGAAACCAGGGCCCCATATCTGCCAAGTCACAATGATTGGTTCATGACTCAGCCTTATGGCAATCATAGTCCTCTCTGGGAATTTCCTTTCAGAACTTTTGGAAAAGACAGTTCCTTTTTAGCTGAAGTTGCCAGGTATCAAGTGATCATGTTGCCTATGAGGTAGAAAGAGCCCATGCAAGGCGTTAAGAGACAAAGAGAGCTCTGAAGACACCATCTGAGCCTCTGTGTCCAGCTTTGACTTCCGATGAATAAATACTGAAGGAAGGACAGAAAGAATAAAATGCATACCAATCTTGGGCTTGATGTTTTTATGTTACTGTTTTCTATAGGGTGTGCAGTGTGAGGTACAAGTGTATAAGGAGGAGGCTGAACAGTAAGATATTCCAAGAAATTGAAGTTCCATCCCTGTCTTTGAGAAGCTCAGAGTCTAGCTGACGAGATAAAAAAATATAACAACACAGAACATGGGGATATAGAAAGCTTCATACAGAGTGTCAGTCAGCACCATATTTTCTGCTGCCTCTTATACTGGCTCAGCCCACAGGCCCTGACTTTTAAGACTGTAAGTAAGTAAATAGGAAGGCAATGACTTGAAAAGCAAGAGAATTGAGTTCCTGACCTGAATCTATCTCTTACTCACTGTGTACAGTATCAGTGCCTGGAACTTTCTGTGTCAGTTTCCAAATCTGTAAGATGAGGTGGTTGACCTAGTTTACTTCACTAATCATAATCACTAATGATTCTTCCACCTGTGTCCTATAGTTGGAAGAGCATGGGCATGAAATCAGCCCCAAATTAGACAGAGGAGCCTGGTGGGCTGCCGTCTATGGAGTCACACAGAGTCGGACACGACTTAGCAGCAGCAGCAGCAGCAGACCTACCTGGGTTAAAACCCCAGATTCACTTACCAACTGCCCACGAGCAAGTCACTTATCTTTTCTGAGCATCTGTTGTCTAATATGTAAAGTGGTTGTGATGATACCTTAGCTCAAAAGGGTTTTGTGAGAGCTAAGCGAGAGGTCTGAGACCATGTAGCCTTGTGCCTGGCATATCATTGGTGCTTAATAAGCAGAAATGGTTTCTACATCATTATCATTATCAATGCAGCCTTTTCCAGATGCTTCCAGGGATGAGTGCAAAGCCATGTGACTTCCCCTCTCTTTCATCTTGCTCACTTCTGCCTACATGCTCCTTAGCAAAGAGGCAGTTGTAGCAAAAAGAAGTGAGGCTCCAACCGGTCCATCTGCCTTTCGTGCCTGTCAGTTAATAACAGCGATGGCAGATTTGTAAACTTGGTGGGAAGAGAGTATAATTAATGGTCAGTGTGGGAATATGAAGATATTTTCAGTGTCTACCCACATTCTTGTTCCACAACGCAGTAAATACAAGAGAGCTTGTCATACCAATATAGAGTCAGTTCTCTTCTCTTTCTTGCCCTCAAAAAACATTCATCAGTTATAGGACCTGCAGTTACTAATGTGTTGATGGTGATGGTGGTGGCTACCAGTTATTGAGTGCTTACTATTGACTAAAAACTACACATTCTTTTTAAAAATATTATTATTTATGTGTTTGCCTATTCCTGGTCCCAGTTGCAGCATATGGGGTCTTTATTTGAGGCATGCAAGCTCTTGGTTTGTAGCATGTGGGATCTAGTTCCCTGTGTGCATGCGTGAGGGCTAAGTCGATTCAGTCATGACCGACTCTTTGCGGCCCTGTGGGCTATAGCCCACCAGTCTCCTCTGTCCATAGGATTCTCCAGGCAAGAATACTGAAGTGGGTTGCCATGCCTCCTCCAGGGGATCTTCTTCACCCAAGGGTTGAACCTACATCTCTTATGTTTCCTACATTGGCAGGCAAGTTCTAGCACCACCTGGGAAGCCCTCTCATTCCCTGACCAGGAATCAAACCTGGGCCCCATGCACTGGGAGTGTGGAATCTTAGCCACTGGACCACCAGGGAAATCCCTCTACATTATTTGTCTCACTTAATTCTCACAAGTCTAGGAGGTTACATTCTATTAATGATCCCATCTTAAACTGGGTTAGAATTCCAGTTCTGCAACTCACAGTGTATGTGCCACTGGATAAAGTCCTAAATTCCTCTGACCCTCGGTGTTCTCATCTGTAAGATGAGAGAGAGCTGAGAGTGTTCTAAAGATCAGTGATCACACAGCTAAAGACATCGGCTCTCTGTTCCATTCTGGTGTGTGCCCGGTAATAAGAGCTATCAACTTTGTCATCATCCTTGTAGCTGCTGGACTACTCTGGAACGATTATGACTGAGAAGGTATTGGATTAGGTAACCACTAATATCACTCACTACTCTCCATATAGCTCCAGGAGAGGCATACAGTTCAGATTCATGGGCATTTTGGGATCAGACTGGCCAGACTTTAAATTGAGGCTCTGCTGCATTCTTAATGGGCAACCTAAGCAAAGGGGAGGACGGTGTCTATCTGTCTATCACCCACTACTGGCTGCCAAAGTCAAATAAGAAGATGATTTATTTAAAGCATTAGGACAGTCCTTGGTCTACAGAAGTTATTTAATAAATGGCCACTATTATTGTCATTAACATCCTTCCTGTGGTTTCTGTACTTGGAATGATGGTGCAGGCATCAGATTCATTCCCACCCACTCCCTAGTATCTAGGTTGTTATCAAATAATGAAGACATTGTATTGCAGACAGGTTGATAAGGATACTCCCCAGGGACTTCTCCGTGCCATTGCCCATGGTTGGTATCATTAAGACATAATTTTCTTTTCTACCTAGTAGACAATGTTTCTTTTCAGAAATGCACATCTTTGGGAGATTTTGAGAGGAAGAAACATATTAATAAAAAGAAACTCAGATGGCCTTTCAATTAAATAGTTAACAGAATCATTTTAAGAATTACCTTAAAGACACGACTTTTTGAATCCCTAAGAAAGGAATCAATGCTGATGTAAACTGTAAGTCATTCACTTGTGCTATCTGCTATCTAAACTGTAACACAAGAGAAAAATGTAGCTTTAGGAGTTATTTCAATGTATAATAGGTTGAATAATGGCCATGCAAAGAAATCAAGTCCTAATCCTTGAAAGTTGTAAATGTTACCTTATTTGGGAAAAGAATCTTTGCAGACATCATTAATTTGGAGAAATTACTCTGGATTATCCAGGCGGACTCTGAATGCCATCACAGTGTCCTTGTAAGAGGAAGGCAGAGGGGGATATCACTTATACACGTGAGGGAAATGCACAGAGGGAGGGAGTGATGCAGACAGAGGAGCAGAGATTGGAGCGAGCAGCCCCCAGAAACTGGAAGACGCAAAGAACAACTTCTCCTCTGGAGCTTCCAGAGAGAGACTGACTCTACTGACCCCTCGACTGCAGGCTTCTGGCCTCCAGAACTGTGAGAGAATACATTTCTGTTGTTCTAAGCCACCCAGTTTGTGGCATTTATCACAGCAGATTCAGAAAATTAATCCAGAATGTCAAAGCAGAATGAGAATTGGGGGCCAGATATTTTTAAACCGGAATGCCTGGAATTCTTTGGCATATCCCAGAGGTGGGAGAGGCAAGATCATAAATTTAAGCCTTTAGAATTGAACAAACTAGGTCCAAATGGTGTTTCCACCAGTGTCATCAGATCTTCCCAGAGCACTTTCCTGTCTCACTGAGGAGGGGGTTGGAGGCAGGGGAACCATCAGCAGACTCTGTGAGAGGTCAAATGAGGAAAAAGGAGGGCTTGATTCAAGGCAGAGGGAGGAGGGGTAGAGAGGAGGGCACAGAAAGGAAGTGAAACGGCTCACATTTAGTGAACATTTACTCTTTGCCCTGGTGACTCAGCCAGTAAAGAACCTTTCTGCAATGTGGGAGACCTGGGGTTGATCCCTGGGTTGGGAGATCCTCTGGAGAAGAGAACGGCTACCCACTCCAGTATTCTGGCCTGGAGAATTCCATGGACTGTTTAATCCTTAGGGTCACAAAGCATCAGACACAACTGAGCGACTTTCACTTTTACTGTGTGCCAGATGCCATGAAAAGCGCTTTTGTATGCATTATTCATTTAATGTTCTCAAAAACTCTGTGATGTACATACTGTTCCTACTTTCACTTATAGATTAGGAATCAGAGGCACAGAGAAGGTAAAAGATATGTCCAAAGTAACACAGCAAATAAGGTGCAAACCAGAATCTAAGCTGTTCAATCAAAGCTGAAACACAGGCTTGACAGCAATAGGCTAGGAGGCAAGGCTCAGGCAGTGGTGTAGCATGTAAGGGGCTGCACCCAGTGAAGGTGTGTGTTATCTGCAGAGATTTTAAAATACTAAGAAAACAGAATAGAAGTTAGTCTTCTTATTATCATGATAGGCCAGTGATTCTGAACAAAGACAGAGCTGTAATACTTCTCCCTGCCTGAGCAGAGTGCTCCCCACATCCCCCTTATGCTACTGAGTTTAGCAATCATTTTGGACCAATTAAAACCACTTATGTGGGCAAGATAGATATACATCTGTTCATTGGGCATGTCAGCCTTTTTCAGTGCATGAACGTGAAGTCCTCAGAAACACCCTGTGTGGCATGCTTTGGTTTATCTCAGTTTCCATAGGTCACGGACAGCTTGGCACTTTGTTCTCAAGTCATTGGTCCCTCCAGATGACTCTCACTGGAGGGCAGTAGGTTGGCCAGGACCCAGAGAGGCCAGTGGGGATCAGTGTGCCCATGTCTGGAAGGCTACTTTTTTCCATCTAAGCCATAACATACATGTCTGTGAAGCCTCATCCAAATGCCTTACAAACAAAATCAGAAGAAGCAGAAATATGTTCCACCGTCGTGTGTGTATGGCTTCTGAATACCTATTTCTAGACCCATTTTCTCCCCAGACTTCTAGATTTACAGTGCCAACTGCTTACCCCCATTTGAATGCCTACTGCACAATCCAAATGCTAAATGCTCCAGAATTGGGCATTACTGTCTCACCTTCTTGTCCTGGCATGGAAAGCAGTCTGTCCACTCTGCCCAGCTGTCCAACCGGCAGGAAACAGCTGTGGGGGTGAAACTCTCAACAGCCCGACTGACTCTCCTAGAGACAAAAGACCTCGATTCAGTTTTTAACTTTTTATCATGATCATTTTAATTTCTGTAATTATAAATGTAAAAAGCTGTTTTAATATGATGGCATCTTAATAATAGGAAAACAGATGCTGAATTTTCCCCCAGCTTTATTGAGGCATAATTGATAAGAAAAAATTGTATGGTATATTTAAGATGACTGACGTGATAGTTTGGTATGCATATATATAGTGACATGATTATCACAATGAAGGGAAACACACACCTCATCTCCCATAATGACCTTTTTTCCTTCTGTTGTGTGCTAAGACATTTCAGACTTACTCTCTTGGCAAATTCCAAGTGTACACTATGCTATTACTAACTCTAGTCACCATGCTGCACACTAGAATCCCGGAACTTCTCATCCTATTGAGAGAGTCAATTCCTAGGCAGGCTGATAAGAAGTCTGGGGTCCCTGAGCAGGAGAAAGTGGTCTGGGGCTCTCAAAGTGGAGATAGGGGTCTGGAATTCTCAAGGAAGAGGAAAGGACAAACATCTTTTTATTTTCCTCTCTACATTTCTTAGTCTTAGTCACATAGTTTTTTTCTGATGATTACATAACAAACAACTCAGTTTAAACTCTACTAAGGATTATATAACAACAATGTGTATCCTGCTTGAGGATAGTTTCTCCTTCCTGAAAACCTTCTGGCTAATCCTCTCATCTTAAAATGTAAATTATGGGAGTGGGTCTAGTAAGATCTTTACAACCTTGAGACTTTCTTTTGATTTACTATAATAACTAATTAAAAAGTATATAACTCCCTTGCTTAGACTAGTGAGGGGGGCACTCTCTTCCCCCTTCTGATATCTATGTCAGAAGCTTTTGCTGTTCCTTTTTCACTTTAATAAAATGCAGCTACACAAAAGCTCTTGAGTGATCAAGCCTGGTCCCTGATCCCAAAGCTAAATCTTCTTTGGAGATCATGAATCTGACATCGTTCACCATAAGCTATCATTATGACAGAAAGTTTATATCCTGTGACCAAATCTCTGCCCATGTTGTTCTTGCCCCAAGCCCCTCTATTCTATCTCTGGTTCTACGAGTTAGACTTTTCTTTATTTTTTTTATTAGTTGGAGGCTAATTACTTCACAACATTTCAGTGGGTTTTGTCATACAGTGATATGAATCAGCCATAGATTTACACGTATTCCCCATCCCGAGCCCCCCTCCCACCTCCCTCTCCACCTGCTTCCTCTGGGTCTTCCCAGTGCACCAGGCCCGAGCACTTGTCTCATGCATCCCACCTGGGCTGGTGATCTGTTTCACCATAGATAGTATACATGCTGTTCTTTTGAAATATCCCACCCTCACCTTCTCCCACAGAGTTCAAAAGTCTGTTCTGTATTTCTGTGTCTCTTTTTCTGTTTTGCATATAGGGTTATCGTTACCATCTTTCTAAATTCCATATATATGTGTTAGTATGCTGTAATGTTCTTTATCTTTCTGGCTTACTTCACTCTGTATAATGGGCTCCAGTTTCATCCATCTCATTAGAACTGATTCAAATGAATTCTTTTTAACGGCTGAGTAATATTCCATGGTGTATATGTACCACAGCTTCCTTATCCATTCATCTGCTGATGGGCATCTAGGTTGCTTCCATGTCCTGGCTATTATAAACAGTGCTGCGATGAACATTGGGGTGCACGTGTCTCTTTCAGATCTGGTTTCCTCAGTGTGTATGCCCAGAAGTGGGATTGCTGGGTCATATGGCAGTTCTATTTCCAGTTTTTTAAGAAATCTCCACACTGTTTTCCATAGCGGCTGTACTAGTTTGCATTCCCACCAACAGTGTAAGAGGGTTCCCTTTTCTCCACACCCTCTCCAGCATTTATTGCTTGTAGACTTTTGGATAGCAGCCATCCTGACTGGCGTGTAATGGTACCTCATTGTGGTTTTGATTTGCATTTCTCTAATAATGAGTGATGTTGAGCATCTTTTCATGTGTTTGTTAGCCATCTGTATGTCTTCTTTGAGAAATGTCTGTTTAGTTCTTTGGCCCATTTTTTGATTGGGTCATTTATTTTTCTGGAATTGAGCTTCAGGAGTTGCTTGTATATTTTTGAGATTAATCCTTTGTCTGTTTCTTCATTTGCTATTATTTTCTCCCAATCTGAGGGCTGTCTTTTCACCTTACTTATAGTTTCCTTTGTAGTGCAAAAGCTTTTAAGTTTCATTAGGTCCCATTTGTTTAGTTTTGCTTTTATTTCCAATATTCTGGGAGGTGGGTCATAGAGGATCTTGCTGTGATTTATGTCGGAGAGTGTTTTGCCTATGTTCTCCTCTAGGAGTTTTATAGTTTCTGGTCTTACATTTAGATCTTTAATCCATTTTGAGTTTATTTTTGTGTATGGTGTTAGAAAGTGTTCTAGTTTCATTCTTTTACAAGTGGTTGACCAGTTTTCCCAGCACCACTTGTTAAAGAGGTTGTCTTTTTTCCATTGTATATCCTTGCCTCCTTTGTCAAAGATAAGGTGTCCATAGGTTCGTGGATTTATCTCTGGGCTTTCTATTCTGTTCCATTGATCTATATTTCTGTCTTTGTGCCAGTACCATACTGTCTTGATGACTGTGGCTTTGTAGTAGAGTCTGAAGTCAGGCAGGTTGATTCCTCCAGTTCCATTCTTCTTTCTCAAGATTACTTTGGCTATTCGAGGTTTTTTGTATTTCCATACAAATTGTGAAATTATTTGTTCTAGTTCTGTGAAAAATACCGTTGGTAGCTTGATAGGGATTGCATTGAATCTATAGATTGCTTTGGGTAGAATAGCCATTTTGACAATATTGATTCTTCCAATCCATGAGCATGGTATGTTTCTCCATCTGTTTGTGTCCTCTTTGATTTCTTTCATCAGTGTTTTATAGTTTTCTATGTATAGGTCTTTTGTTTCTTTAGGTAGATATACTCCTAAGTATTTTATTCTTTTTGTTGCAATGGTGAATGGTATTGTTTCCTTAATTTCTCTTTCTGTTTTTTCATTGTTAGTATATAGGAATGCAAGGGATTTCTGTGTGTTAATTTTATATCCTGCAACTTTACTATATTCATTGATTAGCTCTAGTAATTTTCTGGTAGAGTCTTTAGGGTTTTCTATGTAGAGGATCATGTCATCTGCAAACAGCGAGAGTTTCACTTCTTCTTTTCCTATCTGGATTCCTTTTACTTCTTTTTCTGCTCTGATTGCTGTGGCCAAAACTTCCAACACTATGTTGAATAGTAGTGGTGAGAGTGGGCACCCTTGTCTTGTTCCTGATTTCAGGGGAAATGCTTTCAATTTTTCACCATTGAGGGTGATGCTTGCTGTGGGTTTGTCATATATAGCTTTTATTATGTTGAGGTATGTTCCTTCTATTCCTGCTTTCTGGAGAGTTTTAATCATAAATGAGTGTTGAATTTTGTCAAAGGCTTTCTCTGCATCTATTGAGATAATCATATGGTTTTTATCTTTCAATTTGTTAATGTGGTGTATTACATTGATTGATTTGCGGATATTAAAGAATCCTTGCATTCCTGGGGGATAAAGCCCACTTGGTCGTGGTGTATGATTTTTTTAATATGTTGTTGGATTCTGTTTGCTAGAATTTTGTTAAGGATTTTTGCATCTATGTTCATCAGTGATATTGGCCTGTAGTTTTTCTTTTTTGTGGCATCTTTGTCTGGTTTTGGAATTAGGGTGATGGTGGCCTCATAGAATGAGTTTGGAAGTTTACCTTCATCTGCAATTTTCTGGAAGAGTTTGAGTAAGATAGGTGTTAGCTCTTCTCTAAATTTTTGGTAGAATTCAGCTGTGAAGCCATCTGGTCCTGGGCTTTTGTTTGCTGGAAGATTTTTGATGACAGTTTCGATTTCCTTGCTTGTGATGGGTCTGTTAAGATCTTCTATTTCTTCCTGGTTCAGTTTTGGAAAGTTATACTTTTCTAAGAATTTGTCCATTTCATCCAAGTTGTCCATTTTATTGGCATAGAGCTGCTGGTAGTAGTCTCTTATGATCCTTTTCAACAACTGTTCTTATTGATGTACTTTAAACATTTTTTGATTTTATATTGGGCTGTAGTTGACGTACAATGTTGTGGTATTTTTTAAATAATTTTATTTATTTATTTATTTTTGGCTGCACTGGGTCTTAGTTGTGGGAAGTAGGAGCTACTCTTTGTTGCAGTGCATGGGCTTCTCATTGCATTGACGTCTCTTGTTGCAGAGCACAGGCTCTAGGCACACGGACTTTAGTAGTTGGGGTTCATGGGCTCTAGAGTGTGGCTCAGTAGTTGTGGCACATGGGATCAGTTGCTCTGAGGCACATGGAATCTTCCTGAAGCAGAAATCCAACGTGTGTCCCCTGAATTGACGGGTGGATTCTTACCCACTTGGCCGCCAGGGGAGTCCTGCAGTGTTGTGTTAATTTCAGGTGTACGGCAGAATGACTCCTTTGTGCTGTTGGACTTTGGGTTTGATGATGAAGAAGAGGTGGTGGCTGCTGTGTCCGCCGTTTTATCCCCAAATACTTAGCACAGTGGCTGTGCTTGTTGGGGGCCTAGATACATGAATGAGTAGATGGATAGAAAAATGAGTGGATGGAAGGATGAATGCATATATGGGTGGTAGGATGGATGAGTAGATGAGTGGGTAGTTAGATGGTGGGTAGATTTGTCTGTTCTGACCCTCCCTTGTACCTGGAGACCCAGGGCTCTGCTTGGGCTGAGCTCTCTGGAGCTGAGCCCAGGCAGGACTTGGGCTGTGGAGGCCTTCACTGCAGGGAGTAGGTCAGTGGGCAGAGCCCAAGATGAGGGGGCCACATGAAACACCAGAGGACTAAAGGGGAGACCAAGGTGGAGAGAGGTGTGTTCTGAGGATGAGGGCCTGCAGCCAGGCTTCCCAAGGAAGAAGGAGCCTGATGGCTGCCTGGGGGCGGGGGCTGTATTTAGTTTTGTTGTTTTTTTCAGTTGCCCATCCGTTTTCGAGTCTCTGTCACCCATGGACTGCAGCACGCCAGGCCTCTCTGTCCTTTAGGCCCTATAAAATAGACGTTTCCTGGTTTCCTCTGATGGTGAGAACAGAACTGTTGATCACATTGAGCTGTTTTAGACAAATACATAAAGAGTCACCATTTACAATGTTTTCTCCCAGAAGTGTAACACAGGGATAGCCTCTGTTGTCCCACATTTCTAATTTCATCGAGTCAGTGGACTAATGATGGAGTGTCAGCCTCTAATTTATCACACCTCAGCTCAGTGGTTCTCAAACCTAGCTGGAGATTTAAAAAGCTGGAGCTTTTAAAAAACATCAATGCCCAGGCCCCACCCAAAAAAGATTCTCACATTCACTTTGCAAAATTATCCCCAGTGATTCTTGTGTGAAGCGAGAATTGAGAGGCAGCTACTCTTCACTGCTCAAGAAGGCTACAGTCTTGCTACTCAAGAGTGTGGTCCGTGGACCAGCAGCATCTGCATCGCTAGGATCTAGGTAGAAATGCAGAATCTTGTGTCTTACCCAGGCCCACTCCGTCAGCATTGTGTTTCAGCAAGATCCCCAGGGGACTCATATTGAACACTGAACATTGACATTTGAGAAGAAGACTCGAGTTAATCCAAAAGTCAGAGACTTCGTAGAATATTCACCAAGGACTGGCTCAGAACACACGGGTGTTTATTCTAGTTTGCTGTTACAACAAAGTACTGCAAACTGGGTGGCTTAAACAACAGAAATGTATTGTCTCACAGTTCTGGAGGCTAGAAAATAAAAAATCAAGGAAGTGGTAGGGTTATTTCTTTGAGACCTGAAAGGGTGGGGTCTCTTCCAGGCCCCATTCCTTGATTTGTCTATGGCCATATTCATGTTCATATGTGTTTTTCCTGTGAGTGTCTGTGTCCAAATTTCTCCTTTTTATAAGGACACCAGCCATATTAGACTAGGGGCCCACCCTACTCTAGTGCCTTATCCTACCATAACTAATTATATCTGCAATAAACTTGTTTCCTAATAAGGTCATATTCAGAGGTACTGGGGACTCCTACTAATTTGAATTTTTGGAGGATACCATTCAGTACACAGCAGTACCCAAAGCATGGCTTATAATTTATCATCCCTTCAAATATACCTTGAATATTTTTTTTTTTGTAAACTAAAATCTAATCTAAAGCAACTTTTCTAAGTCATGAAACACATAAAGGAGAAAATGAGAAGTCATTAGTTCTGCTTCTGTGGGGTGGGCGCATCCCATCCTTCATCTCCCTCTTCTCTCTCTGATTTCTCTATTTGCTTCTAAGTAGTCACAGAATGCTGTGCCTGTCTCAGCAGAGACTTAACTGACCCAGCAGGAAAATATAAATTCCTACCTTTTGCAGGAGCACTCCTGAAGAGGTATGGTTACCATCTTCTGACCTCACCAATAAAAAAATTATCTCCTCTAAATACCCTTTGAAAGTGAAAGTGTCAGTTGTGTCCAACTCTTTGTGACCCCATGGACTGTAGCCTCGCCAGGCTCCTCTGTCCATGGAATTCTCCAGGCAAGAATACTGCAGTCGGTGGCCATTCCCTTCCCCAGGGGATCTTCCTGACACAGGGATTGAACCTGGGTCTCCTTCATTGCAGGCAGATTCTTTACCATCTGTGTCACCAGAGAAGCCCCAAATACCCTTGTGTTTTTTGTTATTGAAGTATAGTTGCTCTACAATGTTGTGTTAGTTTCTACATGCAGTGAAATGAATCAGCTATACATTTACATATATGCTCTCCTTTTTGAACTTCCTTTCCATTTAGGTCACCACAGAGCATTGAATAGAGTTTCTTGTGCTATATACTATAGGTTCTCATTAGTTATTTTATATCAGGCACTTTTACTTCACTAAAGGAACAGCAATATTCTCAATGAAAAATAGCGAGCTAGGAATAAATTAGGAGTTTGAGATTAACAGATACAGACTACTATAGGTAAAATAGATAAACCACAAGGACCTATTATTGTTTAGCACAGAGAACTTTACTCAATGTCTTGTAATAATCTCAATATAATGGAAAAGAATCTGAAAAAAGTGTGAGTGTATATATATGTATGTATATAACTGAGTCACTTTGCTCTATAGCTGAAATACTATAAATCAGCTATACTTCAATTGAAAAAAAAAAAAAGCAAGCAGTTTACCTGATAGGCTGAATAAATGATTTTCTATCAATTCATTTTGTAAGAAATGACTTTACAGAAAGTGATTTGTCTCTCAGTTCTCTTTCAGCAAACTGTGAAGGGGGTATGCCCGAGTTAACAGTGAGCCCACCTTTGTGGGCTGCGATGACTGTCCTTTGTGATGCCTCCTCGGGGTGTATTTAAGAATAAAATCACGGGGGAGACCTTTAACCATAAAGGAAGGTTTTGTGGAGTTACACCAGCATTTCTCAACCTCAGACTGTTGACGCCTGTGGCAGGACACTTCTCTGTTGTGGAGGCTGTGTCACGCATTGTAGGGTATTTGGCAACATCCACACTAGATGCCAAGAGCAACATCCTTAGTTATAACACGTTAAGTCTCCAGACATTGCCAGATTCCCCTGGAAGCTCATGGGGCAAAAATCACTTCTGGTTGAAAACCATTGAGTTAAACAAACAAACAACAAAAAAAGACTTACTGATCAGCTCTGTCCTGGAAAACTCATTCTTAATTCTCCTAATACATTGTGTTATTATTTTTCCATTTGTGTAATAAATTTCTACTTTGGTTAAAACGATACTTATGACGGTGATAGAGGTCATTTTTTCCCTCCTTCCTTGTAAAAATTGTTCTGAACTTTAGATCGTTAATAAGAAACAAAGGGCAATATGATAATTCTGAAACAATTGGCAAAAAGATAAAGGCATTTTAAACTTGCCACAAGGCTACTTAGTCCGATAATATCTCTCCTTAAGATTCAGTCAAAATATGTTCGTAAGCCCAAGTGAGTCTCATAGAAAAAAAAAGTCAGTAGTTTAAGTTTATTAATTTAATGAGTTCTAAATTATATCTAAAAATAAGAGAGAAAGAGAGTCAATTTAAAAGCTGCATTAAAAGCTACATAATTTCCAGATCTACGTTTTGGGCTCTTCCATGTGGGTCAGAGTGAACCAGGAGGAATGGGATTAGAAGAGTGAGAAAGGACTACCCCTTGTTGAGTAGAAAAATAAAAAAATTGCAAAAATTTAACAAAAAATGTCTTTAGAAGTGTCCGATCTTTGTAACTCCATGGACTGCAGCACACCAGGCTTCCCTGGTCTTCACTATTTCCTGGAGTTTGTTCAAACTCATGTCCACTGAGTCAGTGATGCTATCCAACCATCTCATCGTCTGTTGCCCCTGTTTTCTTCTTGCCCGCAGTCTCTCCCAGCATCAGGCTTGTTTCCAGTGAGTCGACTCTTCACATCAGGTAGCCAAAGTATTGGAACTTCACCTACAGCACCAGTCCTTCCAATGAATATTCAGGGTTGATGAATGAGTATTTCCTTTAGGTTTGATCTCCTTGCTGTCCAGGGGATTCTCAAGAGTCTTCTCCAGCAATACAGTTTGAAAGCATGAATTCTTGGGCATTCAGCCTTCTTTATGGTCCAACTCTGACATCTGTACATGACTACTGGAAAAAACATAGCTTTGACCGTATGGACTTTTCTTAACAAAATGAGCAATTCATAAAAAGCCTATAGCTTTGTTCCCTTGGAAGTTTCTTAAAACAGACTTTCCCACTAAGCTATCATGTCTTATCACAAATGATAGAGGGCACAGTTTTCTGCAGTTAAATGTATACATATATCACATGTCATATTTCATATGTATGTGAAAGAGATCCTTCTCTGATTCAATATTGTGCTGCCTCAAGTCCTATGGAATATGATACTGTAAGTGTGAAATGATATCTGTATCAAGACAGTTTTCAATTTTATATATCTTTCCCACTGTGCTGCACATAATAAATTAATGGCCTCAGAGGAGCAGGAGGAGGAGGTTGAATTCCCCAGCTGGCTAGACTGATAATGAAGTTTAGAAATCAAGTCAGCTTGGATAAGACACAGAAGGTGATATGCTTGTGCATGTGAATCTATGGATCAAGAGTCATGCTATTAATAGCTATGTATTTTGAAAATATCTATTCAATAGTTGGGCTTCCCAGGTGTCTCAGTGGTAATGAATCTGTCTGCCGAAGCAGGAAACATGGATTTAATCCGTGGGTTCGGAAGATCCCCTGGAGAAGGAAATGGCAACTCACTCCTGTATTCTTGCCTGAGAAATCCCATGGACAGAGGAGCCTGGCATGCTACAGTCCACGGGGTCACAAAAGAATCAGACACGACTTAGCGACTATAAACAGTTCAACCACTGAATAGATATTTTCAAAATCCATCTCCCTTTTGAGACTATGGGCTCCCCAAGGGCAGTGGTTGTGTCTACACCATTTCTAATCTGTAATGTGCTCTCTTAGGTTCACATTGCTGGCTGGGCATTGATGCTGCTGCAGTGGTTGTATAGAGAAGGAAATAATAAATTGTTGATGAGGATCAAGGGAAGGGCAAGGAAGTTGTCCACCAGAGACTACTCTTATTTCAAACCTTGCAAATGCAAACCCAGTGTTTACCTGGGTGGAAGGGGAAAGACAGACTACCAGGCAGAGGAGATCATGTGTGTGAACACAGAGAGGTATAAAAGAGCAGTCAAATTTAGGAAATGATGAGAAGCTCAGTGTTAGGTGGGGCTATGGCAAGAGGCAAGACTTAATACAAAGGAAATGATCAGACATTTAAGTGCTTATAAGCAGTGTGAAGAAGTGTGGATTTTTTTCTGAAGGGAGTAGGAAACCACTAAGGAGAGGAGAACAGTAGTAAAACACTCATACTGATTTTGTTTAAATTCATTTGGCTTAAAAAAATTTTTTTTACTTTTATTCAAGTATAATTGAATTACAATGTTGTTATTGATTTCTACTGTACAGCAAAGTGATTCAGATGTATATACATATATATATATACACATATACACATTCTTTTTCATACTGTTTTCCATTATTATTTATCTCAGAATATTGAGTACCTTGTTTATCCATTCTATATATATATAATCATTTGCGTCTGCTAATCCCAAACTCTCAATCCATCCCTCCCCCAACCCTAATAAAGATTTTAGAAGACAAAGCAGCAAAGACTCCGTGGTCAAGTGTATCTATCAGAGACAGTGAGATGTTCATTTCCATGACAATGATGGTAATGCCATAGCAACAGTTTTAGACCCAGGACAGATAGCTCTAAATGTATCTTTAAATCAGTGAGAGCACAGGTTGGGAGGAGGAGAGGTAGAAGCAGCAATCTGGGCTGGCTCTCCCTGCTGTTGATCTTGGATCACGTGTTGCCTTGTGGAGAGTCCTGGGGTCAAGGGAGTGGGAGATTGGAGAGCAGGATAGGGCGATGTTAGAGAGGACACCAGTGAGGTGGGTGCTCGGCTCCAGGGAGCAGCCCTCCCCTGGGAGGCTCTGACACACTGCAGCTCTGACAGGGAGCCTGTCACCAGCCTTTGCTGCCACTTGGTCACAACTGACCAGTGGAGGAGTGGGCCACAGCTGAGCTTGGAATGTGGGCATCATCTGAGACACTTAGAAGCTGGAGTGTTTGAAGCCAAGTCTCATTCATTTCAGGTCTTGAGGGAGAAAATCCACAAACTCCATCCTGCAGCTGAGTCCCAGAATCCTGGGAGGAGGGGATCTCCCTACAATTATGGAGGCTAGAAGTCTAAGATCAAAGTGTCAGCAGGTTGTCTCCTGTAGGGCCTCTCTCCTTGGCATATAGATGGGTACCTTCTCCATCTGCCCATGGTCTTTTCTCTGTGTGTATCTGTGTCCTAGTCTCCTCTCTGTATAAACAGACCAGTCAGCCCTATTGCAGCGGGGGCCACTCATATGACCTCATGTACCTGAATTACCTCCTTGAAGGCCCCTCTCCCAGTGCTGTCCCATTCTGAGTGTTGGGGATTAGGACTTCAACATGCGAGTTTTGAGGGGACACAGTATGGCCATGGCAGGCAGTCAAAGTTGGTTTCAGCTGCTTGCAAAAATCCAAGCCAAACTGAAAAACTAGAACAGGGGCTCAACCTGTTGCAGACTCTTATATCACTTCACTTTGATTGTGGCTCCTATAAACTCAGCACCATGGTTCATAACGGTCCACTCCTGCTGGGCAGAGACCAGATCTGGTTTGGCATCAGCCCCTTCAGCACCAACCCTGCACCTGGACAAGCCAGGGCCTCCAGGTAAGAGCCAGGTTGTGGTCTGCCAGGGCCCCCTCTTTTCCTGTCATGGGGATCCCCAGTCCCATGAGGTAGCTGCGGTCACAGAACTGATGTGGATACAAAGCCCTGTTGGTCGAGGCAGAGTGATTCCGGCTGCCGGCCTAGGCCGTGGCTCTTGGCTCCTGTGTGTTCCTTCTTCAGCATTTAACACTCAGATTTTGTAGACACTGTCAAGTTGCTTTTTGACCAGTTTCTCAAGTTATTGATACTTGAGTAACAAGAGAGAAAGACATGGAATGGGACAGACTAGCTGAAGGAGAAAATTGAGATGAATCTCTGATGGGACCGGCTTTCCACTTTGAGGCATAGCCTTAATATCCAATTACAAAATTTCCTATCAAGGAAAAGGCTGGGAGATTGAGGGACCCCTGTTCTCCATTAATGATTTGTTTGAGCTGTATAATATTATTCAACATCTGAATTTTAGATGAATTCTTGTTTAATATGAATCCCATGTTATGTAGAACCTAATTAAAATTCTTAATGTGAGTTAATGTATCTTCACATACATTTCTATAATGTGTAGGACTACTTAATTTAGCATAATTATCAAGATGAACCACATCTAACATTACAAGAAAATTGCAACCTGTCATAAAATAAGAGGGCCATATTATAGCAGAGTCCTCACCCTCTGAGATATCATGTTAGAAAAGCCAAATAATGCAAATAGATCATCACTCCCCAATTTGATGCTGCTTTGGTGATTTGATTAATTATTGTGAAGTGAAACAGCTAACAAAGAAGGATAAATAAAAATAACTTCTTGCATCCAAAAAAGGGTGTAAATTTTAACTCCAATGCATGACAGCAAATGTAAGCAAGAATTATAAACAATGGAGCTGGCTGAATGAATTAATATGTATCAGCCTTTATTGCTAGAAATAGGCCCCTGTATTGTACTGGTACATTGTGGTTTCGCTCAACTGCAAATTTGGTTTTTCTTTTCCATTTCTCCTGAGAATTCAGAAACTGCGTTCTTATTAACAACAATGGGGAAACACCAGAGCAAAGAGGAGCCTGAACGTGTGTAATGTCTCGTCTCTCTGAGTGCTTTGCCCTTTTGCCAAGATTCTGCTATTTTTATAAAGTTTCTCTGGGTTTGTTTCACTCTGGTTTTTCTTTTTCTGCGTTTCTTAATATGGACCAGCTAACTCTGCAGACATTCAAGTCCCTCCACAAATCCCTGCGGGGCAGTTTCCACTAGGTAATCACCGATCTGTCCCTTGGTTCATTGTTCAAAGTCAAGCCTTAAGCCCCAAAGCTATTTTAAATGTTTTATCTTTCTTTAAACCCCTCACTGAACCTGACCTCTAGGCCCCTATTTAATTGATGGCTGCCACGCAGAGACCTAGCACCTATTAGGCGCTTAATAGATACCTATGGAGAGACAAGCTACCCTAATATATATCTTTCCACACCTAGACTTCCCTTAATGCTCCGCCCTCAATCACATCCTTTTCTGGTTCCAGGGAGACCTTGCATCTTCCATAGCATCTCACCTGTTCTCTCCTAACTGCTTTCTTTTAGCTTCCAAACATATTGCCAAGAAGAAATTGATTTGCAAAACAACCACAAAGCAACATCAGCAACAGTGCAAGCCAACCAGCCTACAAAATAAACCAAAAACATTGTCATCTTGCCATTAAGTCTCTTGATC